>NW_006160118.1:333770-338776 GCF_000334495.1 Tupaia belangeri chinensis
CCGCTCTTACATTTTACATGGTGAGACACTTTTTGAGATATTAATCGATATTTTTCCTGCAATACTTTTCGCTGTGCTGAAATTCTGCCCTGCTCTCCTAATCAGACGAAGAGGGTACCCCATGCTTATAACCATGGAAACAGTCAAGTTATTAGTTTTGGTGTTTGTTTTGTTTTTTGAGAGTTTTTTGCTATAGGGTGCGTGCGCTCGCCAGACAGGCAGAGAGAAACAGAGAGATAGAAAGCGAGAAATCACCCCCCCAGGGGGGGATGGCCACGCCGCAATCCCTTCTCCTCCATTCTCTTCTCGGGATCTTGGGCACGCACGCACATGCACCTGGTGTGAGTTTTAAGCCACCAGGTCCGGGACACGAACTGCGGTCGACTACATGGGAGTCCAAGTGACATAGCCATTAAGCTAACTGTTGGTCCTTTGGTTTTGGTGTTTTCAAAATCGAAAACCTAATATTTGTAAAGTAAAGTGAAATATTTATACTGTCTACTCCATTTCTCAGTCTAGATACTATTTTTCTGAACAGAGTGGAGAAGGTAAGGTGAAAGAGGAATAGGAAGGAAAGACACAAATGTGTCCCTGACAGAAGAGAATGGTCAAAGTTCCATCACCACCAGCAGCAGCAGCAGCAGCAGCACAAACCAAAACAACAGATAAGTGCAGGAGAATCCAAGTGCAGAAATAACTGGATCTCATTCCTATGCAGTCCAGGAAAGCAACAGGACTCCAAAGCTCCTCTAGGCTTGGGCTTGAAGCATGTGTGGTGTATCCAAACAGGTAGGTATAGACAGTCCACCCAGTTCCCCCACACTTCAACAAGATACAGGACTAAAGGACATCATAGAAAAGTTTGCCACATGCCTATAGCAAGCACTGTGCTCAATGGGTTTTTGGAGGAATTACCCAGAATGACAAGGGAACAGCCATATTTCCTGTCACTCCAGGAGTATGAAAAAGATTAGGGTATGAGGCACAAGGTCCCTACGAGATGAATTATGCAATTGATTGGATAATGCACACCCACCTTCAAAGTCTGGAACTCTATCAGCCCCTCTCCAAAAATTTAAGATGAAATCCCAGAGAAGAGTGGGGCGTACCAGTCCTAAATGGGCTGAGATGAAATGTGCGGGATCTAGCAGGAAGGAAGCTTCATATATAAATTAAGTTCACATACAGGAAAACGCAATTACTGAGATTCATTGCCACTGCACGTAGGGGTTTATCTGGGGATTTCTAAGAATCCCCATCCAGCATTTAAACTGCCATCCAAACCGGGAACAAATCACAAACTGGAATTAGAGCCAAGTCTTGAGACAAAAGCCTGTGACCCTGAGAGAGACGCACTGAGCAGATGCGACACGGACACTCAGAGTCATAGTGTTTCTGAAATGGCAGTGTACTGTGATGAGACTCTTGGCATACATGCTTTGGACAGCTTTTTAAATGTCAGTAGTAGTTCTTAGATCCTGATAGAAGAAGAAAATAGCAGAATCCTGGTAGGATTATGGTGATGAACTTAACCTTAGACTGAGTTTCAAAAAGAACTGAAATGGGACCAGCAGATGGTGTAATGGCTATGTCACTAGACTCCCATGTGGTTGACTGTGGTTCAAGTCCTGGGCCTGGTGGCTTATACTCATGCTGGTCACGTGTGCATGCGGGCCCAAGATCCCGAGAAGAAAACGGAGGAGAAGGCATTGTGGTGTGGCCATCATCCCTGGGGGGTGATTTCTCACTTTCTGTCTCTCTCTTTCTCTCTCTGTCTTTCTGGCAAGTACACATGCCCTATAGTAAAAAGCCTTGTTTTCTCATTCCTATCCTAGGTGGACACATCTAGATTTTTTTTTTTCTTGAGCAATTACTGAGATTAGACTGGGAAAATTAAATATTTTTAGATATGTATTTCTTTCATGTTAATCTAAAAAAGTGAGTCCACTTGCTTGAAATTGAATTCTGTGTGCTAGTAAACAATCCCCTAAATTTCCTATGGCAGAAGATTGGTTATTGGTTTCAATGTTTCACTCCTAGATAACAGAATTGACTATCTAGCCAATGTAGAAGATGTGACTCCTTTGGGCAATGGGATGCTAAGAAACAAGACATGAGCAAAACCTTGAAATGAGCTAGCATGTTTGGGTTTACTACCTGATAATCCAGTGACTCCCCATGAAAACATATACTGGGTAGGCAGTGCTACCTCAGTGTGGGCCTCTCTCTATATGTGACTCATTGAAGACATCCAAATTCAAATTGCATTTTGAAGACAAGCCTAGTAGATCTGCACCCTGATGTAGAGCTGCCATGTCTAGCTCATCTTAGTTCTCGCAGCCCTACATGCTCATGAGAATCAATGCTTATTAAAAGTCATTAAGGTTGGGTAAGGAACTATTACTCAGCATTATTTTGGTATAAGCTGACCAATACATGTACCTAGATAAACTTGTTGGTGGATATCATAATTAATGATTTGTGCCTTGACAGTTTTGTTGTCGTCATTGTATGTGTGTGTGTTAACAAAGTTGGATTCCAACTCTAAAGATAATACAAACATTTTACTGTTTTCAGGCTGCCATAATAAATACCATCTTCCACCATAGACTGGATGGCTTAAATGACAGAAATGTGTTTTTTCTAGTAGTTCTAGAAGTTTCTGGGTCATTGGACAAGTCATAACACATTTTTTCACAGAAAACCACAGAAAAATATGTCATGATTTTTTCAGCGACCTAATAGAAGTCTAAGATCAGAGTGCCAGCATGGTGGGGTCATGATGAGGGCTCTACTTCTGGTTTACAAATAACCATCTTCTTCTGTGTCCTCACATGGCAGAAATAGAGATAAAGATATAGAGAGATGAAGGAGAGAGAGAGAGAGAATGCACATGCTAGCTCTCTAAGTGTTTCTTCTTACAAAGGCCATCAAATCAGAGCCCACCCACATGGCTTCATTTACCTTAATTATCTCCCAAAGATTCTGTATCAAAATATCATTACATAGGAGGTTAGAGCTTCAACATACGAATTTTGGGGGACACAAAACTGAGTCCATCACAAGTAAAGGAATATAGAATTTATTTTCTATAATCTACCCAGTAGAGTAATCCTACCCAGTAGTGTTTTGTTTTATGAGCTACATGAAAATGACAAAGCAAGCGGTTTAGTTATGTAACACCATGACAAAGATTAAAGACTAAAGCAGAGCAGATACTTTATAGTCCCATTTCAATTCATCGTAACAGTTTACCAGGAATAGAAAAGGAAAGTTACAGTTGTTCCAACTAAAAGAACAAAAAATCCAGTCTTTCCTCACATAGGAGTGAATCTGTGGGGTTCTGTGCTAATCCACACCTGCATTTTGGGGTTTCAGTATTGATGAAGGTCATAGGTTTGGTTTATGGAAGAACATTTTCTTTCGATACTTTTCCTATAGGGCATGTACACTTGGTAGAGAGACAGAGAGACAGGAAGTGAGAAATCACCACCACCACCCCCCCTGAAGGGAGGCAAGGCCACACCACAATCCCTTTTTCTCCATTCTTCTTTTGTGATTTTGGGCACACATGCACATGCATCTGGGGTGAGTTTTAAGCCGTCGGGTCCAGGACTTGAACCACAGTTGACTACATTGGAGTACAGCGACATAACCATTATGCCAGTTGCTGATCCCTGGGGAAGATAATGTTTTAAGAGCATTCTGGGGCAACAGCTGGTGAGACATCTTCATTTCAATGAGACATGGTCTGCAATAGTCAGAGAGGCAGAATCCAGGTGTGTGAAAGTCAATACGAGAGATCTAGAGGTTCTGGGCTTCACCAAGAAAAACTGAAGTGGAAGTTGAAAAGCAGAACAGGAAAAATTCCTAACTGAGGGTGGTAGAAATTCGGACAAAATACTTATATCTTTGACTATGGGCAGGAAGATATTAGAGTACTGAGCTAAATTAGCATACACACACGCACAAATATAACACACACACAGGATTTTTAAAAATTTCATGGAAATGCATATTATGAAAAATGATGCATGAATTTTAAAATTGCATAAAAATAAACTCATACTTTAATTCTACTTTCCATAAACTTTGTGAAGTCCCCCTCTCTCTGTCTAGATCTCTCTCTCTCTCTCTCTCTTATGATACAGGGCTATATGAACACAGCTGTGCTATCAAAAGAATTGGATGTGCTATGCTTGATGCTACTGCAATGAAGAGTTCAAAAATCTGTGCATGTGCTATGCTTGATGCTTTTGCAATGAAGAGTTCAAAAATCTGTGCAGAACACCCTACTCCTTAGTATAACCCAGAGCAGTCTGCTTTAGCCTGCTTAATTGGTATGCTATGATCAAACCCCTCTTGATTACACCCCTAGGGTATAATAGGAGGCAGGTTTCACTTTAGTGCCTTTCATCATACAGGAAGTAAACTGCTTTATGGATAAAAATAGCCACGCATAGACTCACTATTGACACCAGCCACCCCTGGTGACTTCAGGGCTCATCAGCAATGCACAACTGTTTTAAAATAAAGCAAAGAGTTGCATATATAATTGAAACTATGGGAATAATTAGAAGTAAACAGCAAGAGGCCACATTGCCTTGAGGGTTAAGCTATAGATTAGAAAAAAATTAGGGTCCTAAAAGAAACTCTTTTGAAGGGGTTTAGGGATAGAGCTATTTTTAAAGCAGTGGAAACAGAAAAACTGGTGTCACATAACACTCCAGTAACTAAGATAATTCACTTGACTGCAAGACAAGCAAAACACAGGGTGTTAAATAGACAACTATTTTTCAAGGTTATTCAAGTTGAAATTTGGAGCAACTGAATATGCCCCACTTACACAATGACAACATAAACACGTAGTTTCCACCGTGTTTAAGAAAATTGTCTCTGCCATATTAAATACATTATCAGAAGATGGATTTTATCATAGCCATAAGTGATTTTTTTTAAGATAAAAGAACATTGTGGTATATTTAATTTGAATTGCTGTTTGATGA
>NW_006160118.1:338902-340188 GCF_000334495.1 Tupaia belangeri chinensis
GATACTTTTTATTATTATAATATAGTAACAAATTTTAATGTGTTGACAATACTACTTTTAGTATTTTAATATATATAACAGATATATTTAATATATTAACAAAATATTATTTTAGTATTTCAGTGAATTATGTATAATTACAAAGTAATGCTATGTTTTTTAAGACAATGTAGAAAGATTATAGCTAAGTAACATATAATCTTACATATTTAACATTTTTTTTAATAAGAACATTAGAAATTTCTTCTTTCAGTAATACTTTAAAATGGGTCTTTAAGGAGGGACCAGCAGTTAGCGTAATGGCTATGTCGCTGGATTCCCACGCAGTCGACCGCGGTTCGAGTCCCGGACCCGGTGGCTTAAACTCATGCCGGGCGCCTGTGCGTGCGTGCCCAAGATCCCGAGAGGAGAATGGAGGAGAAGGGATTGTGGCCTAGCCACCCCCCCTGGGGGGTGATTTCTCGCTTTCTGTCTCTCTGTCTCTCTCTGTCTGCCTGGCGAGTGCACGTGCCCTATAGCAAAAACCTCTCAAAAAAATTTTTTTTTAAATGGGCCTTTAAGGAGAGACAGACTCCAATATGCTAATACTTGGGGATTTCAACACTCTATTGTCAGAATTGATAATTGAGACAGAAAATCGACAAAGAAACCATGAATTAAAGCTGTATTATAAGCCAAATTGACCTAACATATATTTATAGCACATTTCACCCAACAGCTGGAGAATGCAAATATACATTCTTCTCATCAGCACATGGAATATTTTCCAGGGTAGACTTATGTCAGTCCAAAAAAGAAGTCTTAATTATATATATATTAAAAAAATTTGAGACCAGCAAGTGGTGTGGTGGTTAATGCACTAGACTCCCACATGGCCAACTGTGATTCAAGTCCTGGACCTGGTGGCTTGAAAATCACACTGGGTATGTGTGCATGCATGGCCAATATCCCAGGAAGAGAAGAAAGGAGATAGGATAGTGGGACAGCCATCTCCCCTGGGCAGGTGGGGGGGGAGGGAGTGATTTCTAACTCTCCCTCTCACAGCTTTTGTATGGTTTTTATTTTGTAAATTACATATGCCCTTTAAATAGCTTGTGCTTCAGTACACTTTTTAGAAATTCAGAACAATGTTTTGGTCAAACTAGTTTCTGAGTAAAATTTCTTAAACCACTGTAAAAAATATTAATGATGACTTTTTTAAAAATCATTTTAGAAAACTTCTCAGATATAATCAGGAAAAAGGCGACATAAATAGAATAAATAGAACAAAGAATAAAGGAAGTAGA
>NW_006160118.1:340224-353868 GCF_000334495.1 Tupaia belangeri chinensis
TGATGAATGGAGAGATGAAGGGCAAAACTGACTTTTATGAGTATCAGAGAAATTGAAGACAGATAGAGAACATCTATGATATCATGAGAGTCATTCATAAAAATAGAAAGCAACATATAGTTTAATGTTGGAGGGTTCTAATTTGTGGAATCTTTAATCTTAGGATAATTAAAATTATCCATTAATTATTTCATCTGATTTACCAACTTTCATATAATATCTACCAGTTCCTGTGCCTTAGCAATTTTCATTTATTTGCCAACTGGTGTTGTATCATTTAAGTTGAAGAAGTTGATAAACCCAAAGGCTTATCTGGGTTTTGTCTTCATTTTTCCTATTTTAAAGTTCAAAACAAATCATTATTTTTCTTTATTCTCTGCAATCGATACAAAATGTGTGTTCATAATATTAAGGAGAACATGACTGTGCTTAGAAGGCTTAGTTTAATGGATTAGTAGGTGACCATTTTTCTAATTAGGCTTCCCATCTGAACTTTTCTCCACTTTCAATAGTAAATAAAAATATAATGAGAATCTTACAGCATTTTTCTGCCAAAACGAAGGGGCTGCCAAGCAACAAAGCATGTCCATGTTAAATAGCATCACAAATCCTTTGTGTAGAATTGTCATTTTATTTTTAAGTGTTTTTCTCCCCAAAACTAAGAATAAAAATGCTCAGGTAAATAACTTTTATATACTTATACTTTGGCTCTATAGTTAAACCTTCAGGTAAGCCTTTTAAAAAAATAATTTAAGTTTAAGACTATGTACTGATGAGATGTTCTTTTGCTAGGAGATATGTACCCTTCTCTTCCTGTCACCTACAAGAATAAAAAAAAAAAATGGCGGCAACATTTGGCATGGTAATTAAGGCACTGGACTCCCACATGGCCTACTGTGGTTCGATTCCTAAACCTGGAAGCTTGAAAAATTACTCTAGGTGTCTGTGAGTGTGTGCCTAAAATCCTGAGAGGAGACTAGAGGACAAGGGGGATGTCATTGTGGCCATCCCCTTAGTGTGTGATTTTTTCCCAAGAGTTATTTTAGTTATCTTTATTTATTTATTTTAATTTGACGGGGTGGGGGGAGTGAGAGTGAGAGAGAGAGAGAAAGTGAGAAAGCAAGCTGCTAGGTCTGGGACTTGAACCATGGTCGACCATGTGGGACTCCAGAGCCCTTAACCACCACACCACCTGCTGGTCCAGTGTGTGATTTTTTACTTTCCCTCTCTGTCTCTCTCTTCTCTCGCTGGTAAATGCATGCACAATACGACAAAAACCATAAAAAAAAAAATACTAAAAGTAAAGAAAAGAAAAGCATATTCTGGTCTACTTAAAAGGCTCCTAAACTCTAAGCGTCCTGACACCAGAAGAAAGTCACTTCCCATCTCACTAGTATTCAAAAACAAGCAAACAAAAAATTGAACTGGAAGCTACTGGGCTAATTCAGGCCCTAGGTATATTTTGTTGAATTTTCACAGAATTTTTAATTGGAGAAACCCTTTCAAATTAGTCATTATGTAAGCTTGATCATCTACTACATGTCAGGCACTATTTCAGGTCCTTGGGATTTATCAATAGACAGACAGAAAAAAGAAATTTCGTGGGGCATATATGTGGTATATTGGCTATATAAAAATCCAGATTTAACATAAAATATTCTGCATAAAAATGCAGAATTTTAGGTCATCTTGAAAAATAAAACAACATCTGCCCAAAATAGCTTTAAATTCTGAGGTGATCAATGATGGGTTGAACTGAGTAGAGGCTGCCCATTTTAGAGTGGTCGTGTGCATTCCGTCTGCCAATATCCTTTACAGCTAACACAGTATCCATATGCATTTAGATCTATACTTCACCTATTTCTGTCACGTCTCAGGCCCTTGTAAAAATCGTATTGATAGTTTGGGACTTTATCCACTGTATTATTTTATTTTATTTCATTTTGTTTCAATTTAAAAAAAATATTTTTAAGGAATTATTTATTTTAAAAATTTTTTTTTTAATTTTGCTATAGCACACGTGCTCACCAGAGAGAGAGTGAGAGACAGAAAGTGAGAAAGCAAGCCACCAGGTCCAGGAATTGAATCATAGTTAAACATGTGGAAGTCCAATGCCTTAACCACCATGTCACCTGCTGGTCCTTTGTTTCATGTTTTCAAAGTTTGTGTTATTATTATTTATTCATGATAGAGCATGTGCACAAATGACAGAGAGGGAAGCAGCCTCCACACAGCCCAGTCATGCCAGAATCCCCTTTCTCTGGTCCTCCAACTCACCAGGATCCTGAATACATATACATATAGTCAGCTTGTTTACAGACCAACCAGGACTCCCACTGTGGTTGGTATATGGCTTCCATCTATGTACTCTGGTGCGCTAATGACTGAGCCACAGAGGCTGGACCTTCGTTCATGTGTTTTATTCAGTATAATACCATAGAAAGTGTTTTTGTGGTTTTTTTTTTTTTTGATGTTGTTGTTCGTTTTGTTTTGTTTTGCCATAGGGTGCATACACTCACTGGAGAGAGACCAAAAATCAGTGAGGGGAAAAATGAGAAATCACTCTCCAGGAGGAATGGGCTCCATGCTGTAATCCCTTCTCCTCCATTCTCCTCCTGGGATTTTGAGCAGGTACGCACATATGCCCTGTGTGATTTTCAAGGCACCATGTCTGGGAAACAAACAGTTGTTGGCTATGTGGGAGTCCAGTGTCTTTATCACCACACCAGCTGCTGGCCCCTATACTTACTTTTAAAACAGAATGTTCTGGATTCTTGTACTGGCTCTGATGTAAATAAACTGAGTAAATTTGAAGAAGTCCCTTAAACTCTGTGACCCAGTTACATGATCAATTAAATAAAGGTTCTGACTTATTAGTGGATTTGAAACTGAGTTCTACAAACCCTGTGCTTTCACGGAGCAGCTCTAATTTTAGTTTTACTCTTAGGACTTCTTTATATTAAATTTTGCTTAAAGACGTTTTATCACTAAAGAAAAAAACAGTTTGGGAACCATTGGCCTCTATGATCTTTTACAATTTTAGGCTTTTATGATTTAACATTAATTGAAAGCAACTTGGTATTTATATATAAATGACTTATTTTCTCAATTTGCTTATCATTCCTTAAGTGGGAATAATGTCTTACAGGCTGTTCTTCCATAGAGTTCAAATACATGTATGATACATTAAAAACATTTGCCAAAAATGCATACACATCTGATAAAACTGTACAGGTAAGAACAGGAACAAAAAATTTGAAAGTGAAAGTTCGGATGAGAGAAGAGTGGTGTGTGGAAAAGTGAAATCTTTAAGGGTATTGGTAATATTTTATTCTTTAAGCAAAGTAATCATAAGGAATACTTCAATTCATTCATTTACATAAATCTTATCTATGTATATATATCATGAGTGAAAACAGAAAATTTCATCTAGGTTTTCCTTAACTGAAGTGGACATTTCCAGATCAAAATGTCAAACCAAACTGAAATCAAAACAACTTAATGTAAATGAGAGGTTTTTGAGAGGTTTTTGCCATAGGGCACGTGTGCTCGCCAGACAGACAGAGAGAAACAGAGAGAAAGAAAGCAAGAAATCATCCCCCAGAAGGGATGGCCACGCCACAATCCCTTCTCCTCCATTCTCCTCTCGGGATCTTGGGCACGCACGCAGACGTGCCTGGCGTGAGTTTAAGCCACCGGGTCCGGGACTTGAACCGCTGTCAACTATGTGGGAGTCCAGCAACATAGCCATTACGCTAACTGCTGGTCCCCTAAAACTTTTTTGTTGGAGAGGTTTTTGCTATAGGGCGCATGTGCTCACCAGAAACACAGAGACAGAAAGACAGAAAGCGAGAAATCACCACCACCACCACCCCGCCCCCCAGGGTGGATGGCCATGCCGCAATTCCTTCTCCTCCATTCTCATCTTGGGATCTTGGGCATGCACACATACGTATTCCATGTGAGTTTAAGTCACCGGATCTGGGACTCGAACCATAGTCGACTACATGGGAGTCCAGCAACATAACTGTTACATCAACTGCTGGTCCCCTTAACACATATTTTTAAACAGACAGAAAAATGCACATAAAAATATGATAAACAGCATTTTATACTGTTAAACATTTCTATTGATGTCAGAAGATAGTCTCTCTTTTACTATAAATTTTTTAAAGGAAAAAGAATATGAAAGATGAATTAGTGTACAACTTGTGGTTAATTTTCTTCAATAATGTTGACACTTTGAAAGTACTTCAATTAAATTGTGAAAAAGTTACCTTCAGAATTATTATTTCTTTAACTACAAGGTCTGCCAGGCAATTTGCTGTTTAGAACTCTCAAAAATACATTATTAAATACAATTTTCAAATGTAACCACTGTTGTGAAGTAAGAAATTTAACATCTCTTTTCTGATGGGAAATTGCCTAAGTTTAAAATAATACTCAGCAAAAATCTATACTCCACATAATTGTGTGCTGAATATGAGCATTATGAGGTGCTATTTCAAAACCTGGTTTTATGTAGGATGTATCATTGAAGATTCTTTTTCACTAAAGTTCTGTACTTGCTAATAGCACTATTGATAATACTGTGATATTAATAATATTTCCAATATAAATGCTAAAATTGAAGTTATATAGAAAATTATAATATGGGTCTGACCAAGGTGGCATTGTCTGTAGTATACGGGACTGCAGTGCTGGAAGCCACAGAGTTGACCTTGGGTTCACATCCCAAGTGGACCTGAAACATGCTAGGCATACATGCACCCAAGGCCCTGACAAACTGGAAGGCTGGGGGAATAGGATCCTGGTGTAAAGAGATTCTGTCAAGAGTGCCTGTCTATGTCTGTCTCTTTCATGCATTTGTGCACATGTGCTCTCATTGTATGTGTGTATATATACACACACATACATATACACACACACATATATATACTTCGAAGCTTAATTTTCTACTATATATGTGTGTTTATATATACATGTACACATATACATATATAATATAAATTATATAAAATATATTTGTACACATATACATATATAATGGAAATAATACAGAATATATATATACACACATATATATACATATATAATCAAAAATTAAGCTTTGAAGTCAGTATAGAGTATCTGAACATGCATATGGTACAGGAATCAGATGGGGAGGATGACTTCTTGAGATAGTCATAAGATCCTTTCATCCACTTTTATCAATTTGATTGTTTCATAATAAATTATAAGCAGTTACTCAAGTCTTGAACTTTGACTTTATGGAAAAATATAAATACTATTTTCAAGATTAATATGACAAGATATAGATTTTTTTATAAAGACATATGCTGTATTTCTTCAAATTAATTTATAGAACAATACGTTATGTAACTTTTATAGAATAATAATAGATACAATACGAATTTTAAGAATGCAATAGGAAAGTAAAGAACCATAACGAAGTAGAACCAACTTCTAAGCATAAGCATCACACACACACACAAACACAAACACAAACACAGACAAAAATTTCCTTTGCTGTAATGGAATCAATTTTCACATAAAACATCTTTTAAATGTTCAAATAGTTACAAATAAAACATTTACCAATGTGTTTTATAGTTCTAACTACATGTAAAATATATTAGAGGAAAAACTATTCATGAGATGTTTAGAAGGAGACCAAATGTTGATAGAAGGTGTGGTAATTCAATTTAACTCAGCAAATATATACTACAGACAAAAATGTCCTAGGCACTGATAATTAAACTAAGTAGTCTCTACATCTCTCCAAGTCAGCATTCTCTGGTATATAAATGACCAGATACATTTTTCTATTCATGACCTAGGATTATCCCAAAGTTCTGAATTATTGTAAAGCACACAGCTCAATATAACTTATTAAATGGCATCACAGCCCAAATAAGTCATTTTTAATATGTAAGATAAAAGTTTTGCTTTATGTAAAAAAGAAAAAAAAATAATGATAAGAGATGAGATTTGCAAACAAAGAGAAAATGACTCTTGTCTGATCCTAGACCTTCAGTTCAAGAAACAATATATATTGGAGAAAAAGGGGGTAGGGGGAGTAAACACTGATTGGTGTAAGAAAACAAGTTTAAAGTGTGCATTGTATGGTGTCTACATACCAGGGAAATGTCTCGAATTAAAAACAAGGCAAGAAAAAATAGGTAAAGAAATTTTACTTACTAACAGCTATGAAAAGGAGTAAGGGACCAGCAGTTAGTGTAATGGCTATGTCGCTGGACTCCCACGTAGTCGACCGCAGTTCGAGTCCCAGACCCGGGGGCTTAAATTCACGCTGGGCGAATGTGCATGCGTGCCCAAGATCCCAGGAGAATGGAGGAGAAGGGATTGCGGCGTGGCCATCCCCCCTGGGGAGTGATTTCTCGCTTTCTGTCTCTCTGTCTCTCTCTGTCTTTCTGGCGAGCGCATGCGCCCTATAGCAAAACCTCTCCAAAAAAAAGAGTCAGTACAAAAAAAAAGTAACTGAGAACAGATGAACCTTTATTTATTTGTTTATTTATTTATTCATTCATTCATTCTTTCATTATATAGTAACAGAGAGCACATGTGCCATTGCGTCCACTTCTTTCTTTCAGCTTTTCTCCAGAATCTCTCAATGTAGATTAAAATCTTTTAGCCCCTCATCTATTTGTATTAATTCATTTTTTTAAGTTTATTTATTCCTTCAGAGAGAGACACACAGACAGACAGACAGTCAACCTCCAAGAGTTCTCCCACTACAATCCATTCCTAACCTCATCCAGCCCAGATCATGGACATATGTGTGCACCCGGTAGGCTCAGGGTGGTCCTGGAATTCAAACTCAGGACCTTTCCCATTTGGGTCCAGCTGTTCCACTGCTGCACCGCTACCTGACCCCTACCCCATCTATTCTATCACAGATTTATCTTGTAAAACAGATTTCTTATTTTATTAAACCACTAACTAGGGCCACAACATGTCTCCCATACCACTGGCCACAATATAAAATTCCATTTCCTTACAAAGGCTTATAAGACTTTTTTCATCTGCTTATCTTTCCATTTCTTCATGAGCATCTGTCACCCAACCCCATATTAAAATACCTACATAGCCATTCCCCTTCTAGAATTGAAGTTACCAATAGAAAGAAATACGTGTTTTCTGTGATGAAATATTCTCTATATTAAAATATTCCTTGTAATAACAAAGATAGGGAACAAACTAAATGCTATAGGTTGTGATGCATTTGAATAAATGCAATCCCATACCAAAAAATGCCACACAGAAAAACACTGGCAAATTTCCATATGTTGAGATAAGAAATGATAAATTATTTCTAAGAGACAAAAGCTAAGAAGAGAAGAGTGTATATCATATGCTACCATATCTGCAAAAATGTATACATGCATATATATATAAACATGAATATTTATATTTATATATATATATACATTAAAATGTATATATACATTACAAATCTACGAATATAGATTGCCTCTGGAAAACTGAATTGAGAAACTGGAGTATTAGTGAGACTTATTAATCTATACCCACTGATACTTAATGAATTCTCTACCATCTGTGTATGTGTATTGATTCATAAAATAATATATCAATAGTGAATCACTACATAGCCAAAGAAATCAAAGTTAGAGCAATGTCCTCAAAGATGATGCCAGACATGCTGTTTGGAACAGAAATTCAAATAAATTGAGAACCCCAAATGAGCATGCAGGGAGAAGGACCATATGTATAAAGAAGTGATACAAAAACAAACAAACAAACAAAAATGACCTCTGGGGAAAACCAAGACTTCTGAATACTTAGAATAAAGTGTATATGTGGGTGTGTGGAGAAGGTGGGTAAAGAAGGGAGTTATAGGAGACAAGAGAGAGGGAGGTAGACACCAGATTATAAAGAGCCTTTTGTGCAATTCTAAGTTTATTTCTATCTCAAAGCTATAGGGAGACATTGAAGCAATGATTCCCAAGCCTGGCTGCACAATATTGTCACCCAGGGAGCTTTAAAAAACGTTCACTCCCAGGTCCCCTTCTTCAGAGATTCAGAATTAATTCATTATGGATGGAGCTTGGTGATTCTCATATGTAGCCAAGGTGGCTAACCTCTACATTAATGAATTTTAAGTGAACTGCACAATCAAGAACAAATTTACATTGTAAACACTAACATTCTTGGGGGCACATTTCCTAAATTATTATTATTATTATATATAAAAGTTTATTATGTATATACAGACATACATATCTTAACTAAAGTAGAACCAATAAGAGGCAAGATATCATTGTGATTACAAATATTAACTTAAATACAAATACTACTTCTGCCATGTTGTTCTGTGTGACTTTAGGCAACACATTAAACCTCTCTAATTCTCTGTTTTGTCATATATAAAGTGGAAATGATAATAACTACACCCCAGAAATTTTTGAATATCAGACCAGGGAGGAAAGTAAATAAACAATCATAATACTGAAGATATAACAAGCACTCATGAATTATCAGCCTTTATGGCACTCTGGCTGTCTCAAATAATGTGTTGGATGACTGAGAGGAAAAGGTGAAGTTTGACTCCTGGAATTTCTGTGTAATCTTCTTATTGAAATATGTAAGACGCTGAACTCCCATGTAGTTGACAGTGGTTCGAGTCCCAGACCCGGTGGCTTAAACTCATGCCAGGCACATGTGCGTGCGTGCCCAAGATCCCAAGAGGAGAATGGAGGAGAAGGGATTGAGGCATGGCCATCCCCCCTGTGGAGTGATTTCTTGCTTTCTGTCTCTCTGTCTCTGTCTATCTGGCGAGTGCATGTGCTCTATAACAAAAATCTGTCTCAAAAAAAAAAAAAAGAAAAGAATATTGCAGAATTTTAAAGTGCATTGCTCAATCAGTTTTCACTAACATAATGCCCCCATTTAACCAGCATCACATTAAGATGCAGAACATTATCAGAAGTTTATAATCCCTTCATGAAAGTCAGGTCTCCCGTAGTTTTTATTTGGCCCACTAAGTACTTAGAAATACCCTTCACCAAAAGAAAGATCATAAGAAGAAATAGAGTCGAGATGATGGTAAGTTTAGTTTTGGAGAGGAGAGGTCAGGGGCTTTTGGAATGCTCAGATGGAAAACTCCAGAAGATTTTGAGTGAACTAAAAGGTACGACTATAGACACCAAATTGATAGCAGCTGATATTAAAAATGGTCCTTTTAAAAATGTATTAAAGGTATACAATTAAAATGAGTAAGCATCATATATTGCTTGTCACATTGTTCCAAAACGAAAAGAAATAGATCCCAGTATTTTGCTAGGCTTAAAACTGTGTTGTGTTTCTGTTTTTATGTATGTACTTATTTAGTGCAGAAAGCATTCCTATACTGGGACCATGGGACCTTCCACAGGGAAGCAATCTTATTTAAATTTGTTTTAAGTAAATATGTAAAAGTGTATTTTAATATTCTATGTTATCTTGTAGTAGAATGCCAAATTTTGTTACATATTTCATATACAGCAATATTTTGCTTTCCAACAAAATTAGAAAGCCTCAATACATTTTTTTTCAGATAATTTCATAGAAATAAGCAGGAAGCACATACGATTTGGGATTCACCAACTTTGTGAGGATTTAATTGCTCACAAGAGACAAATGCTAGACTAGTCCCCTTGGCAAAAATATCTGAGATGAAAAGTTTCTAAAAAATAATTTGAAGCATTTCCAGTTACAAGATATGGTTAAGAAAATCATAACTTTTTACTGTTGCTCTTTAGTAAATGTTTACTGTGTATGTATGTTGTGTCCAAGTCTAGGTCATTTTCTGAGTCCTAGCATGAATATCTGGTCCTCTAATACCTCCTGCTCTAAAGGAGGATTCACGGTCACTCTCTTGTCCTTTCTTCCTCAAGAGCACTCCATGTGATGCAAAAATATGGATTTGTTTGTTTACCAGCCTGACTGTTTTCCCCTAATGTATTAGCTTATGAAAATTTGGGCTATATTCCTGTGGTGTACCACCAAATTCCTGGCACCTAGGGAAGATATTATGTTTTTTACTTTTAATTTAGAGTCCTTTTTATTTAACTTTATTTATTTATTTATTTATTTTAGTTTGACCAGAGAGAGAGAATGAGTGAGAGAGAGAGAGAAAGAAAAAATGAGAAAGTAAGCCGTCAGGTCTGGGACTCGAACCGCAGTTGGCCATATGGGAGTCCAGCGTCCTTAACTACCATGCCACCTGCCAGCCCCAGGAAGATATTTGAGTACTGAAGAAATTCTCAGTCTTGGCAATACTGAAATTTCACTTGAGATAGTTACTGATTACAGTGGACTGTTCTGTATATTGTAGAATGTTTAGCGCATCCCTGGTCTTTACCTATTAGATGCCAGTAGCAACTACCTCTCCCTTCAATTGTCACAACTACAAAAAACTCCAGATATTGCTAAATATGCTCTTGGAGGTGAAATTTCCCCCAGCTGAGAGTCACTTCTGAACAAAGGAATTACTAAACAAAGGAATGAACAAATGATTAAGTGAATGGGTGAGTGAGTGAGTGAGTGAGTGAGTGAGTGAATAAATATCTGATTACTCAGAAAGCAGAGGCAGAAAAACAGAGCATGCTAAGTCAGGGAGAACAGTAAATAAGTAGACACTGAGAGGGTCAAAAGCTTATTTATTACATTCAAGAGCTAAGATGGAGCTAGCTTGCCTGAAGCTACAAAAGCTAAGCTCAGTTGATACTGGGAAAAAAAAATGTGGCTTGGTCCAGTTATATAGGTCAAGGTAAAATGCTTGGAATTTACTCTTGGAAGAATGAGAAGAGTTTTAATGAAGAGGTAAGATGATTTAATTGACCTTTTAAAAAGGTTGTTCCAAATGCTGCAATTAGAGTGGAAATAAGGGGGGGTGGGCAAGAATGTATAAGGAGGACAAGTAAGAATGCTATTTCAGTACTGAAGGAAGGAGTTGATAGTGGCGCACTGAAGTGCAGGGTTTGAGCGGACCACTTCAATGTGTAGGTTAGGCTAAATCCATCTACCAAGCAAAATGGTTCCTATATAATATCATGATCATGAGGGGGACCAGCAGTTGGCATAATAGCTATGTCACTGAACTCCCATGTAGTCAACATGGTTCGAGTCCTGGACCCGGCAGCTTAAACTCACGCCAGGCATGTGTGTGTGTGCGTGCCCAAGATCCAGAGAGGAGAATGGAGGAGAAGGGATTGTGGCATGACCATCCCCCCTGGGGGGTGACTTGTCACTTTCTGTCTCTCTGTCTCTCTCTGTCTTTCTGGTGAGCACATGTGCCCTATAGCAAAAACCTCTCAAAAAGAAAAAAAAAAGAAAAAGAAAGAAAGAAAGAAAGAAAGAAAGAAAGAAAGAAAGAAAGAAAAAAGAAAAAAAAGAATATCATGACCATGAGGAACTAATCAAAATGGCCCTATATGTATAGGTTTGGTTATTTTACATTCAGGTTAATAAAATTAAGGCACAATCTTCCTGGAAGATTTGAAAAATCATTTACTCTATGCATTTATTGAAAGACTATAATGTCCTCCAAACTTCAGAATAGAAACATCCTGGTGTAAATTCATGAGCAAAAATCCTACTGAATATTATCAGACCTTATGAGACAACTTCCACTTCACTTTATTATTACTAAAATAATTTCTTCGCTGTGATATTCATTTTGTGAAACATCTTGAGTAGATTCTTATTTGCACAGCCCCTTCAAGATGGTTTATTTTAGATTTTAATTTTAAAAACATGTTGGTATTAATATAAATGCTTTGCCAGTGTGAGGTTTCATATAAAATTTGTTTATTTTCTAAAAACTTTTTTATCTTGTTTTTGTGCCAAATGTTGACTAACAAGCATTTTAATTTTATTTTGCAAAAAGGTGTATCATGCATTCACTGGAGAGAGATGTGGGTCTGTGTGTGACAAAGTACCCCCATGGGGAATCCTGTCCTTCCCTCTCACCCTTTGGGACTCTGGACATACCCACCCCCCCCACACACACACACATACAGACAAACATGTGTATGCCCTGTATGTTTCCCAAGCTGCTGGGTCCTGAACTTGAAGCTGGTGTTCAGCCCTGTGGAATTCAGCTGCCTCAACCACCACACCACAGGCAGGCCAACATTTTTATTTCTTATGACAGAGACTGAGTGGGGGAAAAAAGAAAGAAGGAAGAGGGGTATTTTTGACAGAGTCTCAAAATGTTGCAATCCTCTAACCCCAGTCTCCAAGTTATCTAGGATCCCAGGCACACACTACTGCACCTAATCTGTTTATCTTGGGCTGGAAACCAAACTCGGGTCTCCAGTGTGGTCTCAGACATCCTGCAGTAGCACTCTTTTGCGTGGGCCCCCCTGTCAGACCTAATAAGCAATTTTATAAACAAATTTCTCCTTTTCTCATAATTCTCCTCTTTATCTTCCACTATAGCTTGTACTAAATATTGTGCCTATTCTTCATGTACTCAGAACTCTATGAGGAAATGAGAAATCCAGTTGTTTAATTGCATTAATCACTAATGAAGGAAAACTGATCAAAATTTACCATAACTCTCCTCCTTTGAAAACATCATAACTCTGATAAAGCTTTTGCTTAATATGGACTGCACATATTGGTGACAATTTTGACATTAAAAGCTGAACACAAAGGAGCTACGTAAAGAGATCACTAAGGGAATGTTTAGCCTAGTAAAGAAAGTTTTCAAACATTCTGGAAGAATCCAATTACAAAAAAATTAACATAACAATATTTAAATGACAAAAGATTTTTGAATACTTTTTAATGAATACCCCTCAGAGATCTGATATTTGGGAAACTATGTGGCTTAATTTGAATTTTCTTACTGACTTTAGAAAAATAAACCTAAGTTTAAAACAAACAAACAAACAAACAAAACACAGAAACTAAAGAAATGACCAGCTCCTCATTCATTTATCTTAATCATAAATACTACTAGGCATAAACTTAGATATCCATTTGGAAAGACCATTCAGATATCTACACATTATGTATCTCTTCACATTCGTCCTGTCTTGCCTCTACCTAAAGTCCTCTCTACTTTATAGAATTTGATCTTGACCTGCCCTTAATGTCCTGAAAAGAGAAAAACAGTGCGGTCATTATGAATCGCCCCTGTCTCTTTGCAAGCCAAAACATGCAAATAATTTAAAATGTAGGTTTTAATCAATAATAAAGTTTTCTCTTTTTTTTCTTTTTCTTTTTCTTTTTTTTTTTTTTTTTTGAGAAGTTTTCACTGCAATCCCTTCTCCTCCATTCTCCTCTTGGGATCTTGGACACGCATGCACACGTGCCCAGCGTGAGTTTAAGCCCCCAGGGTCTGCAACTCGAACTGTGGTCGACTACATGGGAGTCCAGCAACTTAGCCATTACACCATCTGCTGGCCCCTTGATAATAAAGTTTTCTATTAATTTATGTTTTATCACATGCTTTAGGGTTTTTTTGTTTGTTTTTTTTACTTGCTTTAGTTTTTAGTGACATTAATAACATCAACAAACACTATTTTTAAATAATTATCTTATTTATTATTAGTATTTTAAAATTTTCCTATAGTGCACATGCACTCACCAGAGAAAGAAAAAGAGAGGGAA
>NW_006160118.1:353901-431327 GCF_000334495.1 Tupaia belangeri chinensis
AGCCTCTAGGTCTGAGACTTGAACTGTGGTTGGCCATGTTGAGAGTCCAACGCCTCAACCACCACACCATCCACTGGCCCCTCAAACACTATTATTAATGCTCATATTGGAATTTTTTGTTTGGCCATAGAGCAGAGCACAGCTGCACATTCTCTTTCTCAGGGGAAGTGTCAACCATCGTGGGTCTTTCACCGCTCTCACTTCTCCCTCCTTTTCAAAATAGAATTTCTCCAGTTTCAATGAACAAAACCAAAAAGACTTTTTAGAGTGCATTTGTACAAAATATTTTAATGTGTCAGTAATAAAATTTCACAACATTTGGAATGTAAAATAAAGAAGCTAAAAGTCTGGGAGCAAAATCAACCTTTTAGCATTTTATGAGAGATCCTGTATCTTCATGTTGGTGAATTTAAAATCACTTTAAGTTATTTCTTTCTCCTCATGAGACTTTAGATCTAAGCAGTCTGTCTGCAGCACTAACCAGGATCACTTCACTACAGCAACACTTCCAAGGAACGCAACATTTGCTGTCAATCAACAAGATTATAATTACAAAATAATGATGCCTTAAGGACCCATTCTAAAAATACTTTGACATCTGAATTTCTAAAAGTAAGAGTTCAAACACAAAAAAGAATCTTCTAGATTCACATGAGTAAAATCCCTGAGATAGTTAATATTTTAAAAATTCTGGGTATGCCAATTATGTGAATCTCATCTGCAAATTCAGGATGTATTGACATGGTATGTGAATTGACCATAGACAGTATCAGGAGGCTACTTACAACATGAAAGAAAGAAGTGGTCAAGAAATCTTTGGTTAGAGTCATCTTTGCATCTCATTAAGTAAATGGGTTAATTACATCTAAACTCTTATTTTGATTAGAGGTCTGATTAATTGATTTAAGGTGATTCTGGTACTATCTAACTGGTTTGATTTTATTCCAAAGAAAGTCTTAATGCTTTCTTAAAAAGATTGCCTAGTCTTGTCGATATGAACAGAAAATAAGGAATGTCAGTATAACTATGGCATTAAAAAATTATATCAGTCTATGTATGTAGATTTATCTGCCATAAACAATAGTTCATTGCTATAAGCATTTCTTATAAAAAACTCATTTAGATAATCAACTTTCTGGTCAAGATCCAGTGAATTCAATGTATCAGGTTATTGGAAAAGCCATGACATATTTTTCTATGTTCTTCTGTGCAAAAATGCATCAGAAGTTTCCTGACGACCCAATAGTTTGAACTTAATATGCATTAGGAAAAATCAAAAAAGAATAATACATGGTTATTCCCTGGATGAGCTCACAATATAGAAATTACGTCCATGAGGATAATGAAGAGTATCTCATCATGTAATAGGAATATTATCCCATCTTCTTGAGTACAAGATAGTTAACATAATATTTTATTGATATCACTGCAGAGTGTCAGGCTTTTGAAGGACAACAGATATTTTTCACCAAGTCTCAACTGAGTTTTCTCTTCAAATTTCTTGCCATGTTACACAGAAACATGCTTAATCTACATAGTCTCTGTAGAAATGTGGACCAAAAAATTTATGCTATGTATACACCAAGAAAAGCAATACACACACCCACTAAGAAATTGAATTCAATGAGTAAGTAAGTTTGACCAAATACTCAAAACTCAACAACTAGATTATTCATTTAACAAGAGTAAAGAAAAATATGAGAAAATATTATATGAATTAATGTAAAATATTCCAATATATTTTACAGTTTTTAATGAATAAAACATAATGTTTAGCTGATCACTGCAAGCCTTTTGTTCTGCTTCACTCTTGTACTACTTAAACCCTGTCCTTCTGTCCACCTGTTTCTTGCACTGGGAATTTTGACTTACAACTCCCAGTTGTATACCCATGCATTTAACCTGCATTTTGGTCTTGTTCTTTGTGCAGAGACAGAAATACATAAACATGACACATTGATTGGGAAAGCCAGAAACAATTTGTATCTAAAATTTTTAATCACTGACATAAATGCCTTTAAATTATATAATAGTTTAATGGAATGGAGAATTGCTCACACATCCACATAAGCACCACTATAAAACCAAGTCAAACTGAACAGCCATGGCAAGGTCCTGGATAAAAGAGGTGTTTTTTTTTTTTTTTTTGGAGAGGTTTTTCGCTGTAGGGTGCGTGCGCTCACCAGAGAGACAGAGAGATAGAAAGCGAGAAATCACCCCCCAGGGAGGATGGCCATACCACAATCCCTTCTCCATTCTCCTCTCAGGATCTTGGGCACGCATGCACACGCGCCCGGTGTCAGTTTTAAGCCACCGGGTCCAGGACGCAAACCGTGGTCGACTACATGAGAGTCCAGCGAAATAGCCATTATGCTAACTGCTGGTCCCCTGGATAAAGGAGTTTCTGAGGTAGCTGAGAGTTAGTAATTCTTTTCTTTTCTCAAAGAACCATTTATTTAGTTGTATGTATTGTTATTATTATTAAGTTTGACTAGATAGAGACAGAGAGTGAGAAACAAAGCCACCAATTCGGACTCAAACCATGTTCAGCCATGTGGCAATCCAGAGCCTTAACTACCACACTATGTGCTGACCCCACAAGAGTTAGTACCTTGACTGTCAGACCACTTCACCTCTGCATGAAAGTTTTAAATAAAAATCTTTGTATAGGACCACTTCCTGTCTTCTTGAGTATGGTATATTTAATATAATATATTCTTGGTGATTTGAGGTAAGGTTATTATTTGAAGATGAGACTATGGATGTCTAATCTAAGCATGTACTTATGTGCAGTTCTAGAACGTATTTTTTTAGAAAGGTTCAAAATATCTTTTTGCTGTTGTAGTTATTTAGGACTCAGAGCACTTACAGGTAAAATAAAACATGAGGTTGTCTTGTCTCAAGGAGTTGGTTTTCTCTCTCCACATGTTTTTAGAGTTTGCTAAATTGTCAGCATTAACAGTGACCAGCATGACCAACATCTGAGGCAGCAGACAATAATCACATCCAAACAGAACTAATATTTAATCTTGTCTGTACTCTTTGTTAACAGATTGTAAGGGAAAAGCCATCCTCACCATTTCAGTATCATAGGCTAGAAAATTTTAGGAATTACTTCAAACCCTTAAAGTTTTCTTTATTGTTAGATAGAATTATTCAAAACATGATACAATCTAAAATTTTCTGTTATCCATGATGACAAAATCCTCCATCGACAGTGAAAGTTTTGGAAGGTATGTTCAAAATGAATGAATGGGCCCAGCTGCAGTGGTGCACAGGTAGTGCCACTGCTTGGGATACTGGAAGTCATATGGGAGGCCTAGGGTTGGCTCTGAGGCAACATGCTGGGCACAGTTGCACATGTCTGGAGCAGGAGCATCTTCAAATTTTGACACCCTGTCAAAAAATACCTTTGTCACACAAAATTATTGGTCTCATGGGAGCTAAAGCAAGTCAGCTTTTGTGGTGAACTGAAGTGGACTTTGGTGAGCTTTTAGTTCTACTTTATATCCCTAAAGATAGTTTTTAAAACTCCCGAAGAAAAAAATCTACTCTCCTTTCTGATCTGAAAACTCATCTTTGGGCTACAGAGTGTCCAAAGGTTGTAACAGTTACTAAGATACAGGCTACTGGATTTTTACCAATGGTTGTCAGGGAGGGGTGCTTGGAGAAAACAAAGTCACTGTTCCCTTTTTTGGAAACAAAACAAACTAAAAGTTTTATTTTTTGTTCAATAAAAGTAGGAAAGAATTACAGTGTCTCTAGCCACAAGGGACTGGTTCCACTGAAAAGTAAACAGTGTAAACTCAAAATTGAAATATTTGGGGAAAGGGGAAATTGGCATTCTGTTATTTGGCAAATGTTCCAGTGGGATTCTGGGTCTGTTGGGATGTGTTATGTTGTACGTACCCGTACACATTGACCAGAGTCTCTGCTGAGTTTATTCTGAACAGATTCAGCAAAGATGGTAAGATAGTGGTTTTTATTAATTTATCTCAATAAAAGTTCACTGGAACTCCCCCCCAAAAATCCCTGTCTCTCTTCCTCTTTGCCTTTTATAAAGGGGAAGACAGATGAATCAAAATAAATTTTGTAAACAGTTCTAAATTATATTTTAATGACACAACAATAATTAACTTTATGGATAATGATAAAATTAGAGGTGGCAGAGAAAGGTAAATACAAACAAGTATTCTCTAACACAAATCCCCTTTCAAAAGGCAGTACTAACCAATTATCCCAGCTGTAACATATTCCAATTTCTTACTTTTACATAGACCTATATATGATCAATAGAATTCAACTTATATCTGTTAAAGTAAATAAATGAATAAGAAAATAGAAAAACTGAGATAAATTTTGTACTACATTAAATAATAAAGTACAGATTAAAAGTAAACCAAATTTTGAAATCAGTTTTATTAAAGGAAAGTTATATTTTATATTAAAACATTGTCTACATTTATAATTTGCCAGTGGAACAACTTGAAAAGCTTACAAGTTTTTTTTTTTAATTGGTGAAATTTAAATTAAAACTATAACCAGAAACAATTTGGAGCCAGGTGGTGGAGTGATG
This sequence comes from Tupaia belangeri chinensis, assembly GCF_000334495.1. Classification (NCBI taxonomy): domain Eukaryota; kingdom Metazoa; phylum Chordata; class Mammalia; order Scandentia; family Tupaiidae; genus Tupaia; species Tupaia belangeri. Next base: position 358,478 of record NW_006160118.1, read on the forward strand.
GTTAAGTTGGCTGGATTGCACATGGCCAACTACATGGATCCAGTCCTGGACTCGGTGGCTTGAAAAACACACCATGTGGTATGTGTGTGTGTGGGGGGGGGTGTCTGTGTGTGCGCCCAAAATCCCAAAAAGAGAAATAGAGGAGAAGGGATTGTAGTGTGTTATTTGTCCATGGGTGATAAGGCGATTCTTTCTTACCTTCTCTCTCTCTCTCTTTCTGTCTCTCTCTCTCCCTGGTGAGTATAAATGTCCTCTAGCAATTTTTTTGAAAGGAAAGAATTTTATATTCAATAGAGTAAAATACTTTAAAGTTTGACATTATGTTATAGAGAATTTGGAACAATCTTTATCAAATTATTAGAAATTTAAATTTGTATAAGCAATTTGGAAAACTGTTTGCCATGATCTTGTAAAGCTAAAGACGAATCATGTCTAAGCAGAAACTAGAAGTGACTTGATATTTAAAACAGGAACCTTAAATTATGAAATTTAAGCAGGTGATAAAAGAAGTGAGTTTGCCAATAAAAGAAGTGAGTTTGCCAACTGTGGAGGATGAGGTGACCCAACATTTAACAACCATGAGAAGCCACTATCACCCTTAGAGCAGAAGGCAAAAATGGGGGCGGGGCTAGGAAAGTGGGTGGGAGAAAAAGAGAGGAGAGAGGAGAAAGGAAAGAGAAAAAAGAAGATGGCGAGAAAGAGGAAAATGAGGAGGAGAAGGGATAAATAGGAAGGAAGGAGGAAAGGAGGCATGGTGCCTAAATTCAGTGGATGAGTTCATGAAGTCCTTACATGGACACTAGCGTGAGCCATAGTGTGCTTCTGCTTAGAGCTGAAACCTTGAAGCATAGACAGATGCTGCCAAAGACACTGCCTCAGTTACCAAGGGAGGGAAGGAAGTACCCAGGCATCTTCCTGGACTCTCTGCTCCTCCACCATTAGCCAAAGAGAGCTGGAAGTAGGCTGACATGGGAGCCTAGTAGTACATATAGCCTACAAGGGTCAGTTTCCCAGTGGAACTCAGTAGAGCAATGCAAAGAAGGTAAGGAACATACATGAGGGGCATATTTATGAACCCATGACTTCGCATTCTTACTCCTACGTGTATACAAGGAACACTGCTTACAATAGGAAAAGATATAAAACAGAAAACAGGCCAAACGTCTATCAACAGTAGAAGGTATAAGTAAATTAGGGCACTCCTGCAATGGAATATGAAAGTGAAAATGAATGGACTATAGCTATACTCACTGACATGGATGAATTTTAGCAACATAAAGCTGAGTGTAAAAAACAGCCACAGAAGAATAGATGCAATATGATTTCAGTTATATGATGTTCAACAGCATGCAGAGCAAAACAATGTGCTATTTAGGTATACGTACATATGTGGGAATGAACAAGCAATGCAAAGTTCAGGACTATGGCTATGTCTAGTAGTAGTGGGGGAGGTGTTGGAATTGAGGAAGGATACATAAGCAGTTTCAAGTTACTGAAGGCTATTCTAAATAATAAACACAGTTGCTTATTTTTATTATTTAAATAATTTATCATAGCAACTTTTTCCCCTATATAATAAAAATATTTTTAGAAGACTAATGTATGTTTAAGAGATTGACAGGTCAATATAACTGTCAACCAAAGGGAAAGAAGCTTTTTTTCCTGTCTGGAAATGTTTCTCCTCTCAGCTTGCAGAGACTTTTGTACTGAAAAATAGGAAGTTAATAATCATAGCAGATGAGATGCTTCAGTGGGGCAGTGAGGCTAGCTTATTGTGAAAATTGATTATTCTCCTAGTTTAAGACTTCTAGTTAGGGGACCAGCAGTTAGCGTAATGGCTATGTCGCTGGACTCCCATGTAGGCAACTGCGGTTCAAGTGCTGGACTCAGTGGCTTAAACTCACGCCGGGCGCGTGTGTGTGTATGACCAAGATCCCAAGAGGAGAATGGAGGAGAAGGGATGGCAGCATGGCCATCCTCCTGGTGGGTGATTTCTCACTTTCTGTCTCTCTGTCTCTCTCTGTCTTTCTGGCGAACGCACATGCCCTGTAAAAAAAACAACTTCTAGTTAGATATGTGTGGGCATAACTGTCTATTACTTTACAACTTTGAGGAAAGAATTTTCCTGCCGCATGGCTCTATTATACTTAGGTGTCTATGTAATACAGAAATTCATTTAAAAATCATCCTTTTAAGAAGTACTTATTGAGTGTTTCCTATGTGCATGACATTGAACTCTGAATATAAAATGCACCTGCATAATGCAATCATAATTTGTATCAAGGAAATTGGGCTTTCAGATAACAAAATACCTGAAAAATCAAATATAACTACTATAAGCCACATGATCTGAGGTGTGAAGGATTCAAAAGCTACATTTTTGTCTTATTAGTATATGTTGTCAAAGAAGATCATGACCATGGATAAGTGGGAAACCCAGTTTGAACTACATAGCAGACATGCTCTGTTCTACTGACCTATCTCTGACTTGGTCAACACTACGCTGACCAGTTTCAAGGCATGGGAAAGGCACCCACTGCATCTCTCAGTGTTTCTGCCTCAAGACTTTCTCTAAAGTCATGGGAACTAGTTCATCGTACGCAGAGTTGGGGATCATCTGTCCCTAGGTGCTATGGTTTCCATGCTAATTTATCTACCAAAGATTCATGTTTTAGAGTTTGGTCCCCAGTGCAATGGTTTGGGGGTGGTGGTGAGGCTTTTAAATGATGAAGCCTACTACTGGGTTGTGTTTGGATCATGGCCCTCACAAGTGGATTAATGCTGTCTCATGAGACTAAATGAGTTCCAGCTCTCATGCAGAGGGGTTAGTTTCCATGAGAGAAGATTGTTATAAAAAGAGGACCTATTCTCCTGGGTCCCTCATTTTGCATGTGTCTGTAATCCTGTCTGTCTCTGTTAGCCATGTTGTGACACATCACCGTTGGTCAGCCTGATGCTGGTCCCATGCATTTAGACTTTTCCAGCACCCACATTGTAAGCCAAATAAATCTCTACTCTTTCAAAGGCATTTCTGTTAACAACACAACAGCAGACTAAGACATTGGACTATCTTCAAACAATGAGGCAGAGGAAACAGGGACATATTTCCCAGCCTCCTGTCTTTTAGAGGGACAGTTAGAATATTCTACAACATTCCCCAGAGGTTCTCCACAGGATTTAACAACAGTTTTCTACTGTAGTAGTCAGCTCTATAACATATTAACTATTGTTCTCTCACTCTTCCCTTCATTTTCCCTGCCTCCCACTTGTGCTTCCTATGATCAGCTATCAAATGAGCAATGAGCTACTTTCTCTCTAGTTCTTGCCTCAGGTTTGGCTTTTAAGGAAACCTAACTAAGACAAACTGACAAATTACAACTATAACCCCCCACCCCAACCTCCATCAAGCATCATTATCAAAAGGAACACAGACTAACAGAGTACAAGATATGTCTTCACCGATCAAAGTCTGACTCTGGACCCTCAGGTTAGAGACTCAGAGTCATGTAACTAACTCTGGAGTGAGTAGGCAATCCATGAGATTAGAAAGACTTTAAAGCAATAATAAAACCCTACAACTAAGAAAGCAGTCAGCTCAGGAAAGGTCAGTTCCTGTGAGGAAGAGTTCTGAGGCACTCATAAATAAGGAATCAGGAGGGACCAACACAGTGACTTTACTCTCAGTGTAACTTGTAAGAGTTTATTTCAGCTTAAGTTTACCCCTAGCTCAGTGAGGACTGATGAGAGAGATACTAGGATCTTTGGGTATGGACTTTGGATTTCATTCTATGGCATGGTAAAATCTTGAAGTATCCATAAGTGGCATGAGAAACTGAGAGGTGCGTGTACCAAGAAACATGTACTATACAAAATAACCAAACAAAAATCTTCAAGCAGCCCAAATGTGCTCTGACAAGAAAATAGAGAGTTCAACTGCTTACATAGTAGTAAAAACTAAAAAACCATCGATACACAAAATAATCAAGCTGAATTTTAGTCATGTGATATGGTATAAAAAAGAAAGTCTCAAATATCCTTTTAATAACATTTGAATATAAAAAAACACAAAGCATTATATGTCATGTGTTGAAGTAAATATTTTAAATATTTCCACAATACTTTTATTATCCCCACTTTATAGGTGAGAAAACTGAAGCTAATGGAACCTAAGTAAACTTCCTAAGGTCAGGTAATGAGTACAGACAAAGCTCAAATCCAGAGCTCTAAAACCCACATTTTTAACTGATACATTAAATTTGAATACTGCTGAAGCACATTTATCTGATAAAAGATTTCAGCAAATAAGGGGATGGTAAATGCAGGGTATGTTTACTGTCCCAGAGCTGGGGACATTAGAGGACAGAATAAGGAAGGAGCATATAAGCAGAAGTAATTGCCAATGTTCTAGTCTTCAAGAGGGTGGTTGCTTGGAGGTTAGGTGTGGCCAATGACCATGGGTGGCACAAGAACAAGGCCAGATTCTATATTTACTTAGAATTTCTATGTTTTGCTCATATTGAACAGCTTTGTACTAATCTTGACTTTTAAAATATTAACGTATTGGGACCAGCAGGTAGCATAGTAGTTAAGGACTGGACACCCACTTGGTCGACCATGGTTTGAATCCTGGACCCGGTGGTTTGAAACTCACACAGGGCACATATGCATGGATGCCCAAAATCCCTAGAGGAAACTGGAGAAGGGATTGCAGCGTGGTCATCTGCCCGGGGGTGGGTGGGGGAACTAGCTTTCTACCTTCTGTCTCTCTGTCTCTGTCTCTCTGACAAGCACATGCTCCCTATAGCAAAAAATCTCTCAAAAACTATATTAAACTACAGTGCTATTGATCTGGATTACTGAATTTTTAGGCAGCCCCTTACATTTTGTGGTTCACACATAGCCATCTTGGTGAGAGAGGAAGGGGAAAGACGAAATACTGGACTTGCCTTCAATGCTGGTTTCTCTATTTCATAGATTATATATTTGCTTCTGGTGCTTCAGTGTGAGGACTAATTGACATTGTAAGAAACAAAATCATCCTTTCTCTCTTTAGTACCACCATTGAAATTACTTTTCCATAGCTCATAATTTTAAAAGAGGAAATGGAATGATGAGTATTAAGCATCTACATTGTGCCAGGCAGGGCTTTAGAAACAGTTTTTCACTTAACCTTTCTTATAGCTGTGTAAAGCAAATATGAATATTCCCATTTCAAGGATAAGAAAGCTGAGGCTCAGAAATGTTAAATACATGAGTTACCATTGAAATTACTTTTCCATAGCTCATAATTTTAAAAGAGGAAATGGAATGATGAGTATTAAGCATCTACATTGTGCCAGGCAGGGCTTTAGAAACAGTTTTTCACTTAACCTTTCTTATAGCTGTGTAAAGCAAATATGAATATTCCCATTTCAAGGATAAGAAAGCTGAGGCTCAGAAATGTTAAATACATGAGTTAAAGGCACGTATGTCAAGTAGCATACATTCTTTTTCTTCCTTTGTTTATTAAAAAAAAAGAATTTAAAGTGCATGAATTCAATAAAGAAGTTGTGATATTTCTTCCTATTCTTAGTACCATACCAGGCAGTAGATAAAGAAGATGAGATGTTTTCTCTCATTCAGTTCTTCAATTGCCTAAACTAAGAAGGTTTTGGCCAGATAATTCCCAGAAAGAACTCTCCTGCAATGGAAATCAATTCTTTCAGACTTATCAAGTGCCATAAAAAGTGAACAGGTCCAGGACTTGAACCAGGGTTGGCCATGTGGGAGTGTCCAGCACTTTAATGTCCACGCCACCTGCTGGTCCCTCACGTGCCATAAATTCTTAAACTCAGGCCAGGAAATGACTTGGAGATTAAAGTGGCTCTATCCCACATGGCTGGCTGCACAGTTCAAGTCCTGCACCCTGTGGCTTGAAAATCAATTAGGGTGCATGTATAGATGTGACCAAAATCCCAAGAGTAGAGTGTGGAAGACAAGGGATTGTGGTGTGGCCATCTCCCCTGGGGCAGGGGGGGTGATTTCTAAGAAAAAAATTATATACATATCTATCTATCTATCTATCTATCTATATCTATATATGTATATATATATGTATTTATATATATATATATTTATAAAACTCCATGTGTGATTTTTCTAAACTACTTATGCATGGCACATTCTAAGAGTGGTCCTAGCTATTAGGGCCAAATGAATTAAAATACATGAAAATCACTCATAAAGTGTAAAGTACCATATCAACATTATCATAGTCTTATTAATATAGTTAACAATAATAAAACCATTTACTTCTACTTCTAATAGCTATAATAGTTCTAATATCTATAATAGAGATAACAGTATATTTTTTCCCTTTTTGAGTGCCATATGAAATTAAATATTACAAAGACAAAAAAAAACCTACCCTTTTTACAGTGAGACAATAGCCATCAGTCAACAATCATTTTCCTAATTCTCTCAAAAATTGGAATGGCCTCAAATTTATGCTATATTTTCAAACTATTCCTATTACCACAATTAAAATGCTGGAATGCATTAGGGCAGATGTTTATTCTCTGAGGAAAAGTAGCTGAAATATTGTCTGCTTTAAACTGAGTCAGATGTAATATTGCAAATGCAATGACAAACCAAAATAATATATATAATTCCATAATTTGCTACTCGAGTCTAAAAGTCTAAGAGAAAGTAGAAATATGAATTAAACAAAATCTAGTCAATTTAACCAATCGTATATCCCATCAGACCTCATTAAGTTTACTTTATTTCTGATGGTAGGTAAGACCATAAATAAGTTATAGAAAAAGTATTTCAAATGTCAATACTTTGTGTCTCTGAGTAACGCATTTTAATATTTTACATTTCTTATTGAAGTCCATAAAAAAAGTTTGAGATCTAATATTAGTGCTGATATGTAGTTGGGAAAATAAGACTGAAATCATTTTTATCTGTTTTTAGGCAAAGCCTGTTAGTATATGTGATCTTTGTTTCTTTTTGTCATGAGCATCTGAAAAGACATTACTATATCTTAGATGCTTTGAAATCACTGTCACCATGTGTCACATAAATTCACAAACACAAAATGTTATCAAACGTCAGAAAATCAAATGAGAGTATTTCTTAAAGCTGTGCTTTTTCAACTGGTAGTCCTCAAGGAAACTGTGAATTGCAAAAACTCCTCTCCTTATAATTATTCTCTAATCCTATATTGTCCTCTCTAGGGGTATAAAAAAAGAGATGTAATATATATAATTCCATAATTTGCTACTCGAGTCTAAAAGTCTAAGAGAAAGTAGAAATATGAATTAAACAAAATCTAGTCAATTTAACCAATCGTATATCCCATCAGACCTCATTAAGTTTACTTTATTTCTGATGGTAGGTAAGACCATAAATAAGTTATAGAAAAAGTATTTCAAATGTCAATACTTTGTGTCTCTGAGTAACGCATTTTAATATTTTACATTTCTTATTGAAGTCCATAAAAAAAGTTTGAGATCTAATATTAGTGCTGATATGTAGTTGGGAAAATAAGACTGAAATCATTTTTATCTGTTTTTAGGCAAAGCCTGTTAGTATATGTGATCTTTGTTTCTTTTTGTCATGAGCATCTGAAAAGACATTACTATATCTTAGATGCTTTGAAATCACTGTCACCATGTGTCACATAAATTCACAAACACAAAATGTTATCAAACGTCAGAAAATCAAATGAGAGTATTTCTTAAAGCTGTGCTTTTTCAACTGGTAGTCCTCAAGGAAACTGTGAATTGCAAAAACTCCTCTCCTTATAATTATTCTCTAATCCTATATTGTCCTCTCTAGGGGTATAAAAAAAGAGATGAAGGTATATTGCTTCTTCTAAATATATTTACCCTTTGTAATGTAATATAAAAATTCAGTGGGTGATCCCTGTTGTATGGAGTTTCTCTGTGGGATTTTCTGGTTCACACTTAGATTTGCAAAATAAATTCTGCTCATTTCCAAAAGAGAGTCTGGCTTTGTGGTAGTGCTGGAGGCCACTCCCTTTGTCATTTCCTGTATGGGAGACTCCCAGTGCATCCTGTCACTCCAGGATTCCCCTTGGCTGCTAAGAACAAAGAAGCTTATGATAGCTTTCCAAATGCTGCTGACAAATGAAGCTGCTCTACAGATAGCATCACTAGACTCCCAATGATGATTCAATAACGTGCCTCTGATAGTTAAAAGAAAAAATGCCTTCACTTCTGTTCACAGCCTTTGATAGAGATTAGAGGTTTGAAGGAGGACTAAATGTAGTCACCAGTCACATTAAAATTAGGTTTCAGCCTATTATACTGAGGTTTAGCTAAGATAAAAGTGCTTACTTAGTTTCCATATTTCATAGGTAAAATAAACGTGACTGTACGACTTCTCTGTTAAACACACAAACATACACATGGCCTTACTATCTATTCTAAGAATCTATATTAGTATGACCGTCTATTAAAGAATTGTGTTGGGCTAGCCTCGTGGCACAGAGGTTAAGTTCTGTGCCAGAAAACTGGATCTCACATGGCCTACTGCAGCTTGAAAAATCCTGATGGGAGAGAGGCATGGAAGGGATTACAACATAACCACAAACCACTGGCAGGTATTTTCTCTACCTCTGTCTCTTTATCTCTCTAGCAAAAACACATGACCTCTGACAATTTAAAAGAAAATTGAAAAACTTTCATTACATAAAAAATGTAAAATATATTAAAGATGAAATTGACTCTTTTTTTTTTTTTGGAGAGATTTTTGCTATAGGGCGCATGCGCTTGCCAGAGAGACAGAAAGAGACAGAGACAGAAAGTCCCTTCTCCTCCATTCTCCTCTCAGGATCTTGGGCACGCACACACACGCGCCTGGTGTGAGTTTAAGCCACCGGGTCCAGGACTCAAACCGCGGTCAACTACATGGGAGTTCAGCGAGATAACCGTTACACTAACTGCTGGTCCCATGAAATTGACGCTTGAAATCTAAGTTCTATTTAATCAAAACTTGCTTTGAAACATTAAAACGTTTCAATATGTTTTTAAAGAGGATTAAAATGCTTTCTTCACATTATTCAGAATGTAACACAATTATATATTATATACATATATATACACATATATATTATATATATTATATATGTTATATATAATAATAAACAGAATATATATTAATATATAACCATCAGTTCCACATCCACAATTTCAACCAACTGTAGATTGAAAATATTCCATTGTTGCTGACAAGTACTATGTAGGTAGGCCTACGATGATTGCATGTCCTGAAGATCTACAGACTTTTTTCTTGTCACTATTCCCTAAAAAATACTGCAAAGCAACAATTTACAGAGAATTTGCATTTTTGTAGATATAAGTAAGCGAGAGATTGTGTAAAATATACAAGAGGGTGTGCACAGGTGATATGCACATATTACATCATTTTATATATAAAATACTTGAGGGGGCTGGCAGGCAGCAGGGTGGTTAAGGCACTAGATTCCCGCATGGCCCACCACAGCTGAAGTACAGTATCCAGTGACTTGAAAGTCACACCAAGCACGTGTGTATGTGTGCCCAAAATGCCAAGAGGAGAATGGAAGAGAAGGGACTGTGGCACGTCCAACCCCCCTTGGGGGTGATTTCTCGCTTTCTGTCTCTCTGTCTCTCTCTGACAAGTGCCTACATCCTATGGCAAAAACCTAAAATATAAAAAAATAAAATTAAAAAGACTTGAGCAGTCACAGATTTTGGTATCCCTGAACAGTCCTACAACTTGAATATCCCCTACGGATACTAAAGAACAATTATATATGCCTATGTGTGTGTGTATGTGTATGTGCACACCAGTGTACAACATCTCTGAAAGGATACATAAGATACTGCTAATGCTAGTTACTTTGGTAAAAGGATAAGCTGGTGACAGAGTGACATGATAGGAAAAATAATATTCATTGTAGATCTTTTCCTGTTTACCTCTTTGAATTTTGTACTAGGTGCAATTAATTAGATACTTGGAGTTTTAAGGACAACTTAGAGGTCATTTAGTCCTGAAAAAAATGTTTGACATGGAAAGAATTATAAACATATTCATCCAACCATTTATTTATTCATGTATGTGTGCATCCAGCCATCCATCCATTTCATGTTTCATCAAAATGAACATTTTTTTTCACTTCTAGACTCCATGTATGGTACATAGAGGGTATGAGGGATATAATATTAAATAAGATAGCTTCCATCATCACTAAATTTACAACGAAGATAAAAAGCTATGATTATAGATCTAAAGTGTCTAAAGTAGATGCATCATCAGTTTATATGTGAAAGCAGTGAGAGAGGGCGGAGAGAGCGAAAAGACTCCCCCAACAGATTGAACTTGAAAGGCATTCTGAAGAATAAAGTCAAAAACACTGCTATAAATTGTATTTTTGTTGACATAATCATATATATACGTATGGTGTAATGTGATTTTTCAGTACAAGAACATAATGTGTGGTGATAAAACCAGAGCAATTAGTATACCATCATTTTAACTGTTTGTAATCACTTTGAGAGTTGACTCAAGAGCTAACTTCGAGAGTTGACTATGAGAGTCTGGGAAGGACGGGAGAGAAGGGGGCATGGACTGATTAACAGAAACAATTATAGACAGATAACAGGAACAATCTCCAGTGTTAGCAAATACAGTAGGGTGAATATAGTTAACAAGAACTTACGATATATCTGAGTAGCTAAAAAACAGAATTTTGAATGAATTGGTTCCTAAGTGTTTCCTAGTACATTGTCCTTTGATCCTTTCAGGTGAGAAAATTTGTATGATTTTCCATAATGTATACTTTCTAAATAATAAAAACAATTGTGTCCTCAAAAACAAGCACGCAAGTAGGCAAACAAAAGTTCAGGCATCAGATTTCCAGGCAATATACAAAGGATTTTATATTATCTGTACTTGTAAGCATCTATTAAGAATACTCTTGGGATCAGCAGGTGGTGTGGTGGTTAAGGTGCTGGACCACATGGCTGACCATGGTTTGAGTCCTGGACCTGGTGGCTTGCTTTCTCACTTTCTCTCTCTCTCTCCCTCTCTCTCTCTCTCTCTCTCTCTCTCTCTCGTCAAATAAAAATAAATGAATGAATAAATAAAACTAAATAAATCATTCTTAAAAAAATTAAAAAAGAACACTCTTGAAAAAATATTTAGAACTATTCCTAAGCTTGAGGGAAAACAGCATTAATAAAGAATTTCTGGGCCAACCCTGTAGCCTAGTGTTTAAAGGGAGCTGAATCCCACATGGCCATCTATGGCTTAAATCTTGGTCTTGGTAGCTTGAAGAACACACCAGGCATGTGAGTATGCATGTTGCAAATACAGACAGGAGAGAGAAATGAAGGAGAAGGGATTGTGGCATGACCATGCCCCATGAGGGATGCTTTCTCCCTTTCTCTTCTCTCTCTCTTTCTGTCTGTCTCTCTGCCTGTCTCTCTCTGTCATGAATCCATGCACGCTCTGGCAAGTGAAAAGAAAGAGAAAAAAAGAAAAAGAAAAAGAAAGCATTTCAGAGCTAGCTCTAGATTTATTTCTGGGATACCATTGGCATCTAAACCTTACACTGTAGTGTAGAATCTCAGTAAAGTTACTAACCAACTAAGCATTTTGAAAACGAATTTTCCCATAATGAAGTTACAAAAGTAAACTCTGTTTACTATGATAATTTGCATAAAACAAAAATATGAATTTATACATTTTAAAATATATTTTGGCAGAAATTTCATTTGAGGGAAATACAAGATTTTCTTTATTTCCAGACATAAAGAACTACATTTTTCATAATCAGTTTTACCACTAGAAACAGAATTTGACCTTGATGTCCATGGAACACCTATGCTTCCCATACAAAATATCAGTACTACCAATAAAAATCATGGTAAATGTTCAAAATATGAAATGTAATGATCAAATCCCATTATGAGGGTGAGGCTAATACCAAGTAAAATAAACTGCCTATGTTTGGCCATTGGGTTTGACAATAATTTTTCTTTGTCCTGCAAAGATGAATTTACTACTAGTTATTAAATAAAAAAGAGAAAAAACAAACTCACAATACTAGTGATGTTAAAGTGTTGTGAGTTTTCATCATATAGATTTGTAATATTTTAAAAAATATTTTTATGGCTTTTGCAGAGCTCATTTGGTTTTATTTGCTTAATTAAAAATAAATAAAGCTGTGTTTCATCGTAAAATAGAACTTTAAATTTTAATTGGATAAAGACACCCAAGGCAGAAATACCTTTAAAATAAGATTATCACTTTTAATTATATACAGCAAAACTTTGAAAACAATCATTATAAATTATAGACACATTAACAACTACCAAGTCAAAGCATCTAAGTACCTGAGTAATCTTAAGTAAATATCATCTTTCAAGTATGCTGGCATGAGGAGATTGAGGAAATGTCAAGATAAAAATACAGAAACCATCAAAGTAGTGCTTACAGAAGGTATCTATTGATATTAGAAAACAAAAGCAATTCCTTAGACATCTGGAGTCAAAGTTTTCCCATAAGTCTATGGTTTAAAGTTGGTTTTGACTTTATGAAATAAAACATTAGAATATAACAATGCTAGTTAATCTATTAGTTTTAACTTTTCATTAAACTTTGCATTAAAGTATATTGCAAGCCACAGCCCAATTGCAAGTATAAATCCTACTTAATGGAAATTATTAGATCTATGTGTGTGTGTGTGTGTGTGTGTGTGTATGTGTGTGTGTGTGTGTTTAGGTTTTTGCCCTAGGATGCATGTGCTCACTAGAGGCAGACAGAGAGAGGGAATGGAGGAAATCGTCCCCTGAGAGGGGGATGGCCACACCACAATCCCTTCTCCTCCATTCTTCTCTCAGGATTTTGGGCATGGACATGCCTGGCCTGATTTTTAAGCCACCAGGTTGAGGGCTTGAACCATGGTTAGCTATGTGGGACCTTAACCACCAGCACCTTGACCACTACACTACCTGCTGGCCCTAGATTTACTTTTTTTCCTCTCTCTTTCTCTCTTTCTTTCTTTCTTTCTTTCTTTCTTTCTTTCTTTTTCTTCTTTCTTTCTTTCTCCATTTATTTAAGAGGTTTTTGCCTTAGGGTGAGTGTGATTACTGGAAAGAGAGACAGAGACAGAAACAGTGAGAAGGAAAGTGAGAAATCACCTCCCAGGGGTGATGGCCTCACCGCAATACCTACTCCTCCGTACTCCTCCTGGGATCCTGGGCATGCATGCGTCTGGCATGAATTTCAAGTCACTGGGTATGGGACTTGAACTGTGGTCAGCCAAGTGCAAGTCCAGTGATATAACCACTTACACCATTTGCTGGCCTCAATTTTTAAAAACTGATTTCCTTCCTCTGGGAAAGCATTAAAGTTATTTTTGAGAGACAATGATTACATTCCAAATCCTGATGAGTGGATATAAACATTTTGTCAGTGGAATGTGAATGATTGCCTGAATCCATTACTATACAAATTGAAATACTGAAAAAATCTGATCGGCAGTAATATACTCAAATTTGCAAAGAAAGAACATTGTCATTATACGTGTAGATTTTTAGTACTAAAATGTGTTTACAAAATGAAATATTAAGCATAACTTAAACATTAAGAATAGATTTTAAGTTTGGAATTAATTTGAAGGTTGGGAGAAAGTGAAATATGCCTTTTAGGCAGTGGGTATGGTGACATTGAGGGCTTCCAGGAGCGCAATTTTCTGTTAGGGTGTGTGCGCTCACCAGACAGAGAGACAGAAATTATCCCCCAGAAGAGATGGCCAATTCTCTCCTCCATTCTCCTCACAGGGTTTTGGGCATGCACACAAACACGAACTCGATGTGAGTTTCAAGTCACCGGGTCAAGGACTCGAACTGTGGTTTGACCACATGAGAACCTAGCATCTTAACCACTATGCCACCTGCTGGCCCCCATAATTTTCAACGTTACAGTTCAAATTTTGCCAAATGACTAAGTAGGTTATTCAAAATCTCTACCTATCTTTTTTAGAAAGTCAATTAACTGATTAAATTCAAAAGTTATTTTGGCATACTATATACATAGCCTATGCAGTTCTCAGAATGTGACTCAATGGAATTGGGGTGACCACATCAGCAGATACTAATGTTATATTGGGAATACTCTTACATTTAAAACTACAATTTTGTATTCTGAAAGAATTCTATTTTAAGTCTTTTAATTCTAATAGTATCCTCCAAGGAACATTAAGGGATAGAACCCCTGATTTAGCAAATAAAATTTGAATGTTTGGGATGCACCAGTGGGTAGAAGGGATTCATGTGCTTTCAGTAGTCATTAACTTTTGGGCTCCCTGTGTACTCAACCATAACTTGAATCCAGTAAATGAACTGCATGATACCGTCACAAATCTAATGCAATCAATGAAAAAGTAACTCAAATAAATACTGTAGGCATTTCTAGAAGGGTTTTCAGAATAACAAACATTTTTAATGAGCTAGTATATAAAAGTGTATTAAATGATAGCAAGTAAAACTAGTTAAACTAATTGTGAGGGAAAGTTTAATCACCACATACATAACAATCTAAACCCCAAAACACCTTAATTTTTAAAAAATTAACTACAAGTATGAAAGAAGCATTTGAAGAATGTACTAAGTTCAATGAAAAATTGATGCAGTGAAAATAAAGTATTATTAGATTAGAGTGACTTGGCCACTGACAAGCTGTTGAATCTTGGCTGACATAAATTTTTAAGTTTTGGTTTTCTTATCTCTAAAGTGGGTGTGAAACCAGCAATTCCACTACTGGATATAACCAGAGGAAATGAAATCAGTATGTTGAAAAAACAGCTACACTCCCATGTTCATTTCAGCATTATTCACAATAACCAGGATACAAAATCAAGCTAAGTGTTCCTCAGAGGATGACTAGATTTGGAAAAATATGGTATATATGAACAAATGGAATACTATTCGGCCTTTAAAGAGAGAGAAATCTGGGTCAGCCAGTAGCATGATGGTTGGGGTGGCTGGATCCCACATGACCAACTAAGTGACTACAGTCCCAGACCCAGTGGCTTGAAAAACACACCAAGTATGTGTGTGTACACACATGTGCACATGTATGCTCAGCATCCCTGGAGGAGAATAGAAGAGAAGGGATTGTGGTGTGGCCATTCACCTGGGGGGGGGGGTGATTTCTCACTTTCCTTCTCTCCCTCTCTCTCCTGAGAATACATACGCCCTATAGCAAAACAAACAAACAAGCAAATTAATAAATAAATAAAAGGAAATGCTGTCATTTGAGATAATATGAGACAACTGGAAACTTGAGGGCATTATGTTAAGTGAAATAAGCCAGACACAAAAAGACAAATACTGCATGATCTTCCTAATCTGCAGAATCTAAAGTTGAATTCATAGACATAGGATAGAATAGTGGCTACCAGGGGCTGGTAATTTGGTAATTTGGAGGATTGGTAGAAAGTAAAATGTGCCTCTGAGGCAGTGGGTTTGGTGACATTGAGGGCTTCTAGGAACACAAGCTTGGGTAACGTAAGGGGGTTGGAGAGATGATAGTCAGAGGATATAAACTTGCAGTTAGATAGGAGGAATAAGTTCAAGAAATCTATTGTACCAAATGGTGACTATACTAAATAACTGTGTATTCTTGCACATCGCTTAGAGAGTAGATTTTAGGTGTCCTCCGCATAAAGAATAAGTGTGTGAGATAATATATACATCAATTAGCTTGATTGAGTCAATTCCCAATGTATACATATTTCTAATATCATGTTGTACATGATAAATGTATGCAATTTTATTTGTCCATTAAAAATAAATGAATCAAAATAAAATGAAGTGGGGCTGTCACCATGCCAAATTCATTCAGTTATTATTAGATCTAAATATGATATCATACACAAAGGTCTTGGCCTAGTGAATGGCACATATTAGTTGTTCAACAAGTTCTAGCTATATTTATCACAGAAATAAATTTAGTGACTCATTATGCCATAATACCTATCAATAAATTATTTAGGTTACTACATCCCCCTACTTGGAAGGTCTGTCTGGGCAAGAAAAATCTCTATCTTATCTTGTGTTTTTCAAATGCTTCCTTTCCAAATCATTCCAGGCTACTCTAAAATCAACCTATTTTGACAAAGTTTTTTTTCATTGCCTGTATGAGGAAAGGTATAAAGGAAATACTATTTATTGTTTGAAGGGTGACAAGTTTTACTTTTACTATACACAAACACATTATAGAGCAAAAACATATCTGTTGACCAAATGAACCCGATCTTGAGTTAAGTGTTCAAGTATTTCTCTTTTTTTTTGCATTTAAAATTTTATTTTATGCTTTATTTACATTTAATCATTTGATTTCCCAATTTGAAGATAAATTCCTTGAAGCAGATGTAAGGTTTAATCACCTCATCCAATCTTTAGCTTCTACATTACTAATCTCTCTAAAAATGTGTTCTATGTCTTTCCAGACCCTTTATGTTCCTAAGAAGGACACTAAATCTAATATTCAAGGTAGTGGGATATAGAAACAAGATTGTTGGATTTAGATACAAGAGACATGTTTCCTGGCCCCTTGTAAAATGTGTCATGGGTGTCAAAATACAAAAACCATTCCACCTATTAGACAGTCTCCATTTTCCCAAGAAAAAACATGTCCCTCAATCCCCTAAAATGGTTTCAGGCCAGCATAAACACATATACTTCTCAGGCTTTAGGTGAAATGATCAAGTATACTTTCATAAGATGAACAAGGAATTACATGCTATTAAAAATATACAATTAAAGAAACCAGCAGTTCACATAATGGCTATGTTGCTGGACTCCCACGTAGTCGACCGCGGTTCGCATCCCGGACCCGGTGGCTTAAAACTCATGCCAGGCGCATGTGCGTGCGTGCCCAAGATCCCGAGAGGAGTATGGAGGAGTATATATATATATTTATACAATTAAAAATGAGATAAAAGATGAGATATGCCAGAATGGTTTTGACTCCCACATTTCATAAAGGGACTATTCATTCTGTTTGCAAGCAGCTTTGATGTCATTGTTTTCTTTGTCCTGTGAACTACTTTTTAATGTTATTTAACAGCTTTTTCTTTTCCAGAAAATAGTATCTGCATTTTCAGAAACACAAATGAGGAACAGTCCTCAGAAAATACCTGTATTATTCATCATGCAAATTTTCTCTCACACCACACTCATTTGCTTGCTGATAAAAAGGATGAGTTTAGTCTATCCTTGTCCTTCAGGTATGTGTTCGTCAATTCAATAGCTGCTTACTGTTTTGTATATATGAGTGTATATAAGTAGGCATAATCGTTAAGCCTCATTAACAATGATAGCTCACAAGTAAAAAAGATAAATTCATGTCCTTAGGAATATTTTAACCATTATTTAATAATCACCTTCATAGTTTTCAATCAATTTGTGTCACCTTTTTATGGATCTATAACTTGCGGCGATGTGACTTCTGAACAGTATTAACTTATTCAAAATAAAGCAATTGTGAATGCTTTATAAAATAAGAATGATTTTAATATAATGTAAGAGATGAACTAATCACATGTAAAGAGGCATAGTAGAAAATCTTCAAAAAGTTCATAGACAATGCATACCATACAAAAAAGTATGCACGCATTTCAACTTTTTTCTATATCCAAATAAACTTGTACTTTAATTCCATTTTGCCACAAACTTTCTCAAGTCTCCTATTACCTCTTTCCACGGGATTAACACACATGGAGTGGGAGTAGCTGCTGACACTGAGATACTTTCACACATTGCACACTTTCAGCTGTAATAATACACATACATGTAATGAGAACAGTGAGTATTCACTTGCTTATTCTTGGTTTCAGACTTTTGGTCACCGATTCCCTGATTTGTGTAAATGCATTTCAAAACATTTACCCGTAAAGTAAAGGAAAAGGAAGTTATGCATAGAAATAATTTCAAAGGACAGCATTTCAGTAGCATTCAGTGACTGAATGGATTTAGGGATGGAGAAAGGAACTAGAAAGAAATGACTCCAGGGAGTTCCAATTTAGGAGCCTCGAAGCAGTGGTGCCTATAATAGAAAGGGGAAACAGTCATGAGGAGCTGGTTTATGTGGGAGTAGATAATGAGTTCCATTTGGGATATTTAATTTTGAGACTGATGGGGGGACACTTAATTGGAGATGTTCTGTAGGTGTAATGATATTAAGAAGGGGAAAAAATTCAATTAGAGCTCCACCAAATTATATCAGCTGTGTCCAAACCATATTGATTGCCTGTGTGTAGAGCTGGTGTGCAGCGTAGCGGAGCTGAATGCTACTAAGCTCCCTTTCAGCTCTACGTTCTTTAATTTGATGAAGAATATGGAGGATGACGCGGCAGAAAAAGGATGTGCCCAGTCACTTTCTCTCACTCTTCCTCTGGCTCCCCCCTCTGCTTCTTCTGTGTCAAATTGATAACAAGTAGTGGAACATGTCACGTGGTTACTGAGCGTATCAGTATCTACCATGTACTTGAAAAAGTAGTTGAAACCAAAAAGTGTGGTTGAAATATATGAGATACTGTATTATTATTATGTTTTATATTCTATTTAGAGAAGTAGAAACTTCCACTAAATACCTTGGTTAAGGAGCTGTTACTTACATAAATAAAATATTGTAGAAATCATTTCCCAGTGGATTAAGATGCTTTTAAATGTCTTTACAACCTAATCATAACCTGCTTTTCTAGCCCCATTTTTGGCACTTCTCTCAAGCACTGAACATTTCAGAAACATATCACCCACTGTTCTTCCAAGATACTATGATATTACACTCCTTTAAGCTTTTGCACATGCTGGTCCTTCTCTCCTGGAATATAATCTATACTTTTCCATACCCCCAGTTCCCCATCTGATAAATCTTTACACTCACTGAGATGCAATGAATCTCACTGGACTCTAAGGAGAATCATTCATTTCCTCTTGCAATACATAACTTTACTATTGCATATGCAGCCTGCTATATTATATTAATTTATCTTCTACATACACACTGCACTAGATTGCGAATGTGTTTAGTGTATTGTTTGTTTCTATAATTTTCTATCCTTTACACCAAATCTAACCCTATTCATAACATATGCATACACTCAGATGCCAACACAGTAATTGATTCGAAGTTAATTACTTAAAATTTTACCAGAGGGTTCATGCATTTGCCAGGTAGGAGGAGAGAGAGAAAGAAAGCACACCTCATGGAGAATACTAACACCATAATCCCTTCTCCTCCATCTCTCTTTCATTTTGGGAATTTGGTGCACATGCACTTTGCATTTTCTTTCTTCCTTCCTTCCTTCCTTTCTTTCTTTCTTTCTTTCTTTCTTTCTTTTTTTTTTTTGAGAGATTCTTGCTATAGGGCACATGTGCTCTCCAGAAAGACAGAGAGACAGAGATACAGAAAGCAAGAAATCACCCCCAGGGAGGATGGCCACACCTCAATCCCTTCTCCATTCTTCTCTCGGGATCTTGGGCTCTTGGGCACACATACACATTCCCGGCGTGAGTTTAAGCCACCAGATCCAGGACTCAAACTGCGGTCGACTACATGGGAATCCAGTGACATAGCTATTGTGCCAACTGCTGGTCCCTGCTTTGCATTTTCTTCAAGCCACCATATCTGGGATTCAAACCACACAGTCAGTCACGTGAGATCCAGTCATCTTAAGAACCATGCCATGAGCTGGCCCTAAAGTTAATTGTATGGGGAGTAGATATGTCATATTAACTAATATAATAAATGTATGAGTATTTTTTTAGAGAGAGTTTTGTTTTTGTTTTTGTAGGTTTTTTGTTTTGTTTTGTTTTCATTTTTGTTTTGCTATAGGGTGCATGGGTATGCGCGAGAGGCAGAGAGAGACAGAGACAGAAAGCAAGAAGTCACCCCCCGGCAGGATGGCTATATTGCAATCACTTCTCCTCTATTCTCCTCTCAAGATTTGGGGCATGCACACACATGCACCCAGTGTGAGTTTCAAGCTGCCAGGTCTGAGACTCGAACCACTGGCAGCCATGTGGGAGTACAGAAACATAACCATTATGCCATCCCAATGTTTTTGAATGATAATAGAAAATAAATAAATAAATGAGTATGAGTGCAAAACAAATGTAAGCTAGTTGAATATAACAGAGCAATTCGTCAATTGAGAAACTTTATTTCTGTTCATATATGTATATTGAAATTATGTGTATTTCATAAAGCCATATTTTTTATTTTGCCCATGAATGAGAGAGATAGAGATAGAGAGACTGTACCTCCAACAGGGTCCACACTCTGCCTTAGCCAGATCCGGATCATGGGGCACATTCAAACCTGGAGTACTCAGGGAAGTCTCACATGCACACCTGAAACTTTTCCATGAGGGTCAGTCTCACAAAGATGTGTTTTACCACTGTGTCACCGGCCAGCCCCAAAATGTATTTTATTTTAAAGTCTGAAACTTAAATGCCTATAGGATATAGGCCGATAGAGTATATATGGGAATTGAATACAGTGAGAGGTGTGACAAATTAGATCATGCGTGCTTATCTAAAGTGGAAAGTCCCTATTCAGGACCAGACAATTGTTACCAGAATAAAACTGAGGGCCTAGAGTTTCCAGATCTCCTGGTTTTTCAGGAAGCCAAAAGGATTTTTGATTTTCTTTTTCATTGTTTAACTGTTGTTAACCAATTTGCATTGCCAAATTTAGGCAGCAAATCATGACTTTCATAGTTTTATCTTACTTACACATATACAAACATTATGCTAAAGACTAAATATCTGTCCTTACCAAGTAAAAATAATGAGAAACCTTTCATGCATGCCTATAACATGACATTGTAACAATCGGTCTACTACATCAAGGCTATTTGCTATTCAGGCTGAAAGAATAGCTTCTTTGTTGGTGTGGCTACAATAGAACATTAAATGAGATTCCATCAGAATAAGGAATTTGCTTTGTAAGTTGTGATAACAAATCTATGCTGTTTAGCACTGAGGCTGTTATAGTGTGAGATGTGTGTGTGTGTGTATGTGTGTGTGTCTGTAGAACTTATATTTGAAAACTTGGACAATAAATAAAATACATGTGTAATAAAAGTAATGATGATATATATCATATTACTGTACTTCTCTAATAGAGGGGTAGATTTTAATTTCCAAGGAAGTACCAACTTTATGTATAATTCAATATATTTCCTGATTATTGGGTAAAAATGCAATAGGAAAATGGTCTAAAACCACCTCCAAGCATTTGCAATATAGGTAGAAATGAAGACATGAGCGCTGATGTTTGAATAAATATCATAGGGGCAAAAAGGGAAGATTTGGAGGCACATATTGAGAGAAATGCAATTATAAATTGGTGTACCTAAGACAGAAGGGCAATGAGCTTTGGTGAATCATCTCCATGCACTGTAGTTAGGCTGAATGATAGATGCAGAGGCCCAAGAATGCTCGGGGATATCAGATTTGCTAGTCAAAGTGTGTGTCTGGCTCCCAGTCCCAGCAGTACAATAGAAAGAAATCAGTGATCCCAGAAAGGAAGTTTCTTTCTACCTGTGACATTTCCCTACACAATGATTGATCTCTAGGGATTTACAATCTCAATTTTTTTCATCAAAATTATCAAGTTGATTTCTGAGTTACAGAATGATTATCCCAGAATATGGAAAATTTTGACTATCCAAACTTAAATGGCTGAAATTCTTTTGAAAGGCAATATGTATTTCCCTTTTTGAATTAGAGATAACTGTATTGGAAAAAAAAATTAAGTATTCTAATGAAAGAACAAAGGACTGACCATAGATCTTCCCTCACTGATAGGATAGTATGTTTTAAAAACAAATAAAAACTTAAGGGCACTGAAGAATTAAAATGTGTAAAGGGGATAATGCCCCCCAAGGAAAGTTAGGCAGAAGTAAAGACTAGAGATATCAAGAAAAACTTTGGGCCAGCCTGTGGCACAGTGGTTGAGGCAGCTGTATCCCACATGGCCGACCACACAGTTCAAGTCCCAAACCTGGCAGCTTGAAAAAGGTGCCGGACATGTGTACATGCACATCCAAAATCCCAACAGGAGGGAGAAATAGAGGAAAAGCGATGGCGGTGTGTTTATTCCCCATAAGGGGTGATTTCTCTCTCTCTCTCTCTCTCTCTCTCTCTCTCTCTCGTTCCTCTGTCTTTCCCTGGCAAGCACACATGCCCTCTGGCAAAATTTTAAAAAAAGAAAAGAAAAACTTTATTGAATTCATATTTTGGCCCAGAGCTCATCCACTAAGGGAACAAACAGGCAAAGTCACAGAGGTTTCTCATATTTTCACCTACCACTCATGGAGGTGGGTGATCAAATGTGAGAAAATGGCACTTTACTTATTTCAGGCATATTCAAGTGAACTGGAGAATTTAAATGAGCTGTAGGAAATTCAATGCAACAACTGAAATGAATGACTAAGGAGCTAGATGATCCTAATCTGTGTAAAGCTGAAAGAACAAAATATGCACAGTTTAGCTCTGCGCTAATGAAAGGAAAGAGATAACACTAAAAATAACTGAATGGTACAAGCTTCAAGGCAGCAGAAGAGTTCTGGCACAAATGGATCTATCCAGAAAAAAATGAGACTTAATTACACAAAGGAAAAACTGTTGACTGGGAGAAAAAGTGTCCTGAGATTAAATGACTGCCGTTGAATGGGGAACCATCAGAGAGGCAATGACGAGGGTGTTATCTTGACGCCTGAAGCAGCTAAAATGAGACACATTGCCGGAAAACCCATTACAGAATAAACACCCCCTGGTTCTAAGGAGATAGCACATCAGCCGAGGGAGGAGAATTGCAGAGCGGGCACACCACCAGAACACAGGGTGGTGAGTCAGGATTTGGGTCTTTTTCTCAATGGCATTTGGTGTAGTCTTGTTCAACCTACTTAATTCTTTGTAACTTGGTTTCCTTGCTGAATACTTGAATACTTGGCCTCAAGGGAATGTTGTTATGACCCATTACTTTTTTTTTTTAACCATTTAAAGGCTTTGATAAATAAAAACATCCATGTGACAATAGAGATTGAATGTAAACTTACCCCTATAGAGTTAAAGACATTGTAAAAATT
The DNA here is from genome assembly GCF_000334495.1 of Tupaia belangeri chinensis. Taxonomy (NCBI): domain Eukaryota; kingdom Metazoa; phylum Chordata; class Mammalia; order Scandentia; family Tupaiidae; genus Tupaia; species Tupaia belangeri. Next base: position 381,639 of record NW_006160118.1, read on the forward strand.
AGCAGTGAATCAATGCACATGGGTTGCCATCATTAAACTAGTGAGTTGAGATTTTTTGTCAACCTCATGAGAAACATTTACAAGTACATTACAAGTATGATAATGCATGCATCTCTTTTGGAAACAAATATATCTTGCAAGTGTTTATGGAGCTTCCAAGATATATTTAAGAATGTGAAAGAGGGGCCAGCAGGTGGTGGAGTGGTTGTGATATTGCACTACCACATGGCCAACTGCAGTTCAAGTCCCAGACTTGGTGACTTGACACTGACACTGGGCACATCTGTGTGCGCATGCCCAAAATTCCAAGGGGAGAATGGAGAAGGAATTGCAGCATGGCCATTCCCTCTCTGGGCTGATTTCTCAATTTCCGTCCCCCCCGCCATTTCTGTATGTGTGTCTCTGGTAAGTGCACACACCCTATAGCAAAAATCGCTCCTAAAGAAAGAGAAAGAATGTGAAAGAAAACATGCAGACAGTGCCTTGAATCCCGCACTTCTTTCCAACTTTTCCCTCAATTTTTAGTCATTATTTTTCTTCTTGTAATATGATATTTGATATCACATAAAAGAATATATATACTGTATATTTAAGTTACAAAGAATTATAATGAACGTATGTCCACTCAAGAACTGAAATATTAAAAATAACTTGCACCTGAACATACATCTTCCTATTCTAGTCCTTCATTTTGTGGTATCCCTCCCCTACTCAGGGATTATTATCATCAAAGATCTGGGCGCTGCCATATTCTTGCCTTAGTTTGTTGTGTATTGCCTTTTCACGTTAATCACATCTATATGTATGTCAAAATGATATTTCAAATACATCTCTCTATGCTTGAGCTTAGAGTTGTCTAATGTCAGGGTCAACACAGTATGGCTCACGGGCCAGCAAATTGTTTGGTAAATAAAGTTTTATTACACCCAATCACATCCATCTACTAATTCATTGTCTGTGGCTTCTATGGCCTTCCAACAACATGGTTAAATATCTGCAATAGATACCATATGACCTGCAAGCTAAAATAGTTACTATCTGGGTCTTTAAGAAAATGTTTGCAGACTTCTAATAATGAAAGTATTTTTTAAGTTTCTTTTAAAATTTATGAGGTGTTCAGCATTAGGAAAAACAAGGAATAGTGAAGAATCCCAAAGCTACTGTAGACATAAATGGTCAAGGAGAAGGAGAATTTCTGAACCAGAGAGTCAGAAACAATAGAAATGCAAGAGACAGCTGGTCTAACAGAAGCTGTGGTCTATGGTAGAATCAGAAATAATCTGTGGAGAGCCTGTGGGACCCTAGAAAATAAATATTCCACACTTTTTCTACTGAAACTCTCTCAACTGGAAACCATAGGACAAGGGAATTCTTTGATGCAGTTCCTAAAGGGCAGCCTCCAGGGCACAAAGCAAGGTGGAATAGAATGGAGAGTACTTTTGAAAGAAGGGAAGAAAATAATTTATAGATAAAAATAAAGCCTTTTCACCCCCCTCAAATTAATCTAGTATGTTCAGTTGGTTGTTCTTTAATCAAATTTCTTTGTTTCCAAAGTCTGCAGATAATGAATACTACTGAATAATTGGTAAAGTAAACACCCTTAAAAACAAGTCCTGGTGCCTAGACAGAGACATTAGATAGCTGGCTGGCTGGCTGGATGGATGGGGACAGATACAACATGGTCAAGTAACCGTTTTACAAGACACATTTTAAACAACCCACATCTGAACAGGAAATGTCTCTCTTCCTCTTTTGATGGCAGCTAAGAGCCCAAGAGCAAACACTGAGCTGACCACTGATTTCTTGTAGGAAAATAGCTCCCCATCACCTCTGTGACTGTCATCACTTATTTGAATTTGGAGGTTAGGATATTTAGTCGAAGGGCCTGGGCACAATAGTGGAGTTGGTTATCTGTGCCCCCAGAATTCCCTTCATTTTTCTGTTGTTGTCAACCTTGGATGCACATTAGAATCATTTGTGGAACTTTAAAAACCAAGATGGTAAGATCTCAGACCACTCAAGTCAGAATTTCCGGCAATAGGACCCAGGCATTACTATTTATAAAAGACCCAATGTGTGGTTAGGTTTGAGAACTGCTAACTTTGTCCCTCTCTTCTTTAAAAAAAGTCTTTTTTATTATTTTTTAAATTGCTATAGGGCACATGTGCTCACAACAGAGAGAAACAAACAAACAAACACATGAGAAAACAAGCTGCCAGGTCTGGAATTCAAACTGCGGTTGGTAATGTGAGAATCCAGTGCCTTAACCACCACACCACCTGTCAGCCTTACTTTGTCACTCTAAAACCTCCCCCTCTGAGCCCCATGATAATTCTGATTGTCATAGTGATTTACGTTTTCTAAAGGAAACCATCAACTACCTTGTTGGTAATGTTATATATAACAGGGATTATAGAATTTACTGGATGTGGGGTCTGGGAAAATCATACTTTTAAAAGGAATAAGATGTGAGCAGCTCATCAAATAATCTCTCACAGTCCAAGTTACTTGCATATTTTACCTTTAATTTCAGAGGCCTTAACGGTATTCAAAGGAGCACAGAGCTTTTGGAAATGTTTCAATGACAAACACTTTATACTCTGTCCCTGAATAAATGAAAGTGTTCATTTCCTCTCAGACAAGTTAGTAACAAACAACTATTTTTTAGCTGCTGGACTATGTCCACCTATTCATTTCCCATGGCTCATTGGGCATCATTAGGAATGTAACAAATTTTAGTTACTATCAACATCAGTTACTGTAGAATTAGTCAATTATATGAAAGTTTTAAAAAATCAATGAGTTCATGTTTATTTTAAACTGTACACAGATACTTCAAAAGTGGGTAGACATCATTTATTTTTGTCTTTATCATATCTCTCAAACTAATTAGACTTAAAAGTAGAAAACTTTCCATATGTAGAACACAGCTTCTGAGCAGTCCATAGATGGAAATCAGACACTTCCTATGCTGTTTAATTCTTTTAATAATTAGAGCAATAAATCATAGAAAAAATGTTTGAAATGACTAGTTAAGAAATTAACGACAATTCAGGAAAGAAGATATAACCCTTGGGAATAACTGACAATACTGACAACATTAAAAATATTCCAAGAGATGGACCAGCGAACGCTGTGGTGATTGAGGTGCTGGACTCTCACATGGCTGACCACAGTTCAAGTCCTGGACCTGGTGGCTTGAAAATCATATTGGGTATGTGTCCATGCATGCCCAAAATCCCAGGAGGTGAATGGAAGAGAAGGGATCGTGGTGTGTGGCTCTATCCTCTGGGGGGTAGGGGATGATTTCGCACTGTCTCTCTCTCTTTCCAGTGAGCACAATTACTCTATGGCAAAAACAAAACAAAACCATTTCCAAGAGAAAGTAAATTCTTGTTACAGAGCAGAGAAAAAGCAGTCATCCGTGTCCAGCATAAACAGGGGCAGGGTGATAGGTAATTTTGTGTTTTTTTACCATGTCTACAATGAGTACATATGACATTTATAGTCACAAATACTCAGTTCATTAGCTGGTATGTTATATAGCTAAAATGAGAAAAACTCTGTCACTTCATTAATATTTCTCTTTGCTCTAAAGGTGTACTCATCAAATAATGTTCTGAGTATAATTTAATTTCCTATTTAGGTAGCTCAATATGTACGTATGGTGTGGGAAGGGGTAAGGTAGTCTACTAATTTGCAATATAAAACTTCAAACCAGTAGGTAGTCACAATTTTCAGTGTCCATTACCACTTTTGCAATTGGCTGATAAGCCACAAAAATTTGGAGTGTATGAAGCAGTCCATGCTCACCCCTTCAGTGCCTACTGGCAAATCTAAGAACTTTATGAGGGAATAAGATGACTCACCTGAGGCTCTGTTTCCAGAAGTTTTGTCCATCTTTCTTATTCCTGAAGATGGTGAGGGCTATTTTTTTAAATTTTTAAATTTTTATTTGTATGTCTAAAGCAGATAGACACACTAATGGCTCTGAGAAGGTCTAAAAAAGTGTTTTCTCCTCCTCTTACTGATCTCATTTCATTTAAAATTTTGACATATCAAAAAGGCCAGTTTCATGGGCATGTAAGACATGCTATTACACAATGCTCAGCACTCAGAAGAGTCCTATTCTTGGTTCTATATTCTGCTTTTGCAATCCTGATAGAATTTTATCTTTGAATTTGTGCTTTCTATGTGAATTCCCATGGGTTAATGGAGTATGCACATGACCAGAAGAGTTACATACAACATATTTGGCAATCGTTCCTTCTGCTCCGTTTGTATTAGGCATTTCCAACATAACTGAGAACAGAATTCTGGTGGAAACACAGTGCATGAGAATTCAGAGACCCCAGGAAAGTATAACGTATATTGGGTTGTTGGGAAAGACATAATGCATTTTTCCATCAAAAAACATAGAAAAATACATATGATTTTCCCAAGGACCTAATATAACATGTCTGACTGAGTAAGCAGAGGACTAGATAGTCACTAAAGGTCATGTTTTCCACATAAACCAAAGTTGGCTTTGAATACAGAAGCAAGGAAATGCCATTCTAAAAAATACTAATGACAAAGCAAAACAAACACCCTACAAGGATTTTCTTCCTTGTGTTCCTTCCTTTTATTAGCTGACTACCTACACTGAAAATGATGACACAGAAGGCCAGGGAAAGATAGGGTGGCCCATTCTTCCTGTCTTTTCGTTTTAGTCTTCTTTCTTTTATTTTTATTTATTTATTTATTTTTGGAGAGGTTTTTTTTCTATAGGGCACGTGCGCTCGCCAGAAAGACAGAGACAGAGAGACAGAAAGTGAGAAATCATCCCACAGTGGGGGTGGCCACGTCACAATCCCTTCTCCTCCATTCTCCTTTCAGGATCTTGGCATGCATGCATACGCGCCCGGCGCGAGTTTAAGCCACCGGGTCTGGGACTCAAACCATGGACAACTACATGGGAGTTCAATGACATAGCCATTACTCTAACTGCTGGTCCCTAGTCTTCCTTCATTTAACAGTAAGCGAAAGGTTAATTTGTTGATAAAATGTACCCATATGAAGAAGTAAAATTTAAACTGCTAAGTTGGTTTTCTGCAGTGTTTGCACTAATCTGGTTAGAAAAAAAAAGTGCACATATAAGGATGAGATGAAAAATATTAATTATGTAATTTCCATAATTCTGCCTATGATTTAAGTATTCTTATATTTCCATCTAAAAATGGCACTGACCAATATAAACATGAATAGTAAAATTTATGGAAAATCTTTAATTTTTAAAACTGAGAATGACTTTAAATAGCAAGTAAAAACTACTATGACAAGTCCAGAAAGAATCTGGTTAATAAATGAGAAACAGCTTTACATTGATTAAAGGATGGCATTTTACGCATTAAGAACAGTTGACCCCATGTAGTTCTCATTAGAAATTTGTGAATAAGATTTAATTTGGAGAAAATTGCTGGTTTTCCTCTCAACTTCCAAGATGGGAAAGCCATAGCTAGTCATGCTCACTGTTGACTTGAGAGGGTTTCTGCTAAGGAGTTTAGAAATTGCATGCAGTAGACAGTCCCTAGAGCTGTAGAAGAGGTAAGATATCAGTGATGACAGAGAAAACTAGCCAGAGAAAATACCTGACTTTTTCAATGGCCTATTCTGATTGATTTTCTCTAAATACAACTTCTTTGCTATTATATTCTTCTGGTTTCTTGTTCAATTTCTACCACATTTGATAAAAATGGACTCACTCATATTTGATGGAAACTCCTAATACGTGTGATCTGTCCAAATCTCTGGAGAGATTTTCGCTATAGGGCGCGTGCGCTCGCCAGACAGACAGAGAGAGACATTAGACACAGAAAGCGAGAAATCACCCCCCAGGGGGGGATAGTCATGCCACAATCCCTTCTCCTCCATTCTCTCGGGATCTTGGACACACACGCACACGCACCTGGCGTGAGTTTTAAGCCACTGGGTCTGGGACACGAACCGCGGTTGACTATGTGGGAGTCCAGCAACATAGCCATTACGCCAACTACTGATTCCCAAGAATAGGTATTTCTGGGTCAGCATTTGGCATGGAGGTTAAGGCACTGGATCCCTCCTAGATGACTACATGGTTTGAGTTCCAGACTAGGTGGCTTGAAAATCATGCTGGGCACATTAGTAGGTGTTCCCCAAATCCTTAGGAAACAGGAGGAAAAGGGACTGTGGCATGGCCATCTGTGCCCTATAACAAAACCAAAAAAAAGGAAAATAAAAGAATATATGTTTCCATCTCAGAAATAATCAAATGGTAAATTATAAGAAGAGAGAGAACTGATATTATCAATGAAAAAGTACATAAGAGAGTTTGATGTGGATGAAAATTGCTACCCAAAATAATAGTATTTTGAACAAGAGAAAAACTGATCCAGCTATTTTTGTATATTATCAGGTTTTTTTTAAATGATAATTTCTGGTTTACAAATAATCATTTTACATCTTTGTGGGGTAAACATTACCAATTTTTTGAAGAGAGATATTTGCTATAGGGTGTGTGTGCTCACTGGAGAGATAGAAAGTGAGAAATCATCCCCTGGGTGGATGGCCATGACACAATCCCTTGTTCTCCATTCTCCTCTTGGGATCGCCGACAAGCATACACAGGTGTCTGGCATGAGTTTTTAAGCCACCAGGTCTGGGACTCAAACCATAGTCAACTATGTGGGAGTCCAGTCATGTAACCATTATGCCATCTGTTGGTCCCTACATTAACAATTTTAATCATTACTATTTAACTCTTTTTTGGTTCTGGTTAATTTTTTTCTTTTTTTTTTTTTTTCTTATGACACAAAATAATTGTATATGTTTTTGGATACATGATTATTTAAGTTGCTAAATTCTTAAGTCTTATAGTCCAGAGTTTTGCCAGAGCTATTCTGCTAAAAACAGAGTTATATTTTTTCAGATGGAGAATTGCAAGAGAGTATACAGCTTGGTTGGGGATACAGAAGCAGAATAAAGCTAATCTGAGAGTAGAATAAAGCTAGCCCCCGCCCCTTTTTTCCCTTTTACTCTCTTCCTTACTGGGTAGAGAATGATTTTGGTTTGTGGAGAGATGCACTTGCTGGTGTCTTCGCCAACAAAGACAGAAAAGGCTTGTGGTAGAAATCCAGCTTGGTCTCTGTCCGTGGAACTTGGGACACATGAGAGAAAACTTGTGGGATACTGCCAGCAACACTACCTCATTTCCTTGTGGGTCTATCCATCTTTGATACATTTATTTAGCAATAAAAACATATTATATATCGAAAACATTAAAATTACTAATAGAGAGTGCAAGAAGTAAGGGGGATCTAGGGAAAGCCATACAAATCATGTTGAGTTTATGTCTTTTTTCACTGTATCACTATGAGACAACCTCTATAGAACTTAATCCTGCCAAGCTATTAATAGTTGTCATAGAAGTCATTGGAAAGTGTCTACCAAAATACTGAAGTTTTTTGTTTTGTTTTTCCCATTTATCCATTCATCTTGAGAATACTGATAAAATGTTTAATGTCTGCCAGGCAGGGGGCACCTTTGAGGGCTGCTCAACCCTTCTGGCAAATCCACACTCCTCGAAGGGCCAAGAGGTCAATGCATCAGCCATTTCTTGGCAATGTGTGATAGACCAGGGGATATGGGCAGGCCAGGGGATATGGGCCTGTCTCTTCTGGGGTGTGGTGGACTGAGATGAATCTTCTCTAACTCCTCAGCTGGCCCCTGTGCAGTTGAGCTACGCTTGCTGTAATAGAGAACTTCTCACAGCAAACCACATGTATGAAAGCTGCCACCTCTGGATCTGCATTCAGAGGGAACTAAAGACATGACTTAGTGTTTGCCTCAGTTGAGAAAAAGCAGCTGAGGAAAAAGGCAGAACTGAAATACACGTACTATCAAAGGCCTGTGGACTGGTCACGTGCATGAGTGACCAAGATCCGATAGGCTGGAGGACTAGAGAAAGAGGATCGTCACTTGACCAGATCTTGTGGAGCGTACTCCTCTCTGTCTTTCTTCCTCTCCCTCTTTCTCTCTCCTGTTCTCTATCATGAATAAAGAAACAAACAAACAAAAAGGACACTGGAAGTAAACACAAAACAGAAACTCGTTGTTCTGAACACTTTGGAGTAAACGCCGTGCATCTCCTGGCCTATCTGTCTGTGAACAACCAAAATTATTCCTGTGATGAATTGGTCAAGGGCAGAATGCCCCGACTTGTGTGGACCCAGACCTTACAGATCAATGTTCTTTGGGCTGACCTTGTCTGCCTTTGGACAAAAGGAGGGAGTGAGCAATGAAAAACAGCCCAGCTGGCTGTTAGGCAATGATATTCACAATGAAAGATAAATGGTACTCATGGGAAATAAATACTGCCCGGAGAAGGTCACTTTGTGACCATGTTTGGAACTAGAGAGACATAAGGCCACCCCATCTCCCTTCGACTAGCAGGACTTGTTGATGTTCCTTTGCCAATGACATATTCTAACCCCCCTTTTTTTAAAAAAAATAATAAAGTTTATTTATTATGAGAAAGATTGATTTTAGCAGGTCTCACCACAACTGGATCCTCCTGCCCCAGTGTCCCAGGTAGCTAGGGCCAGGTAGCAAGGTGCTTACCACATGGACTGGCTTGCTTTAGGTGGGGCCTGGAACTGAACCTGGGCCTCCCAAGTGGGCTCAGTCTCCAAGCAGCAGTGTTTTAGTAGTGTGTACCTTCCCAGCTGACCCTCCAGCCTCTTCTTAATCTTCCCACCTCTCAAATAAAAATGAAAATACCCAGTTACTCTACTTCTGCCTCTTAACCACATGGAACTCAGAACTTGCTCCTGTGGCGAGAAACCTCCCTTAGAACCACTCAATACCAGCCCAAATCCCATCCATTCCATTCTCTCTTAGTGAAATGCTCCATCGTTTTCCTGGAGTGATTTCTAACTTGCTGCAGAAAGACAAAAGGAAGTATTAGGCTTCTTTGCGGGGAGTGTGTGTGTATGAGTCTCCAACAGGCGTATTCCTAGTAGTCTGGAGACATTGATATCAGCCCCTTCGTTTGTTGCCAGCTGATTAACACACTTCCAAAGGGAAAGAAACTTTGCCATTTTCTAATGCTTGCATTTTTTTCCTTCTACCCTCCCTCCTCTTTCTCCTACATAAATCCTGTCTCGCCTTTGTTTGATGAAATCGATCTATTATTGATTTCTCCTGTATATATGTAAAATAGTGTGATAACAGCTAAGTATGTGCCTTTGAGTCAATCTGAGACATTGGCAGACTGTTACGAAAGAGGTGACAGTAACAGCAAGAAGACTACACTACGGCACCACGTAGTCACTACCTTAAATTCAATACCACACACATTTCTCTGTTGAAAACATCCTTTCAATATTTCTTCCAACTTGAACTCCAGAGTTTCAGTAAATTGCTTGACCTTCTTTTTTCTTCCCTACTCTGCAGGCCACCAGAAAACAAAACAAGCAAATCCAAAACCTAAAAGCTACAAAACAACAAAAAAATCTCCTAAAAGGAATAAGTTCATGTATTATCAAAGTATATATAGGTGTTCCCAGGGAAGTTTCCCTTCTTCCTTCCCACAGATACTTGACCCAGCTGTGATGGTGCAGGCAATAGTGTTCTGCTGTGCAATGCTGGAACCACGTGGAAGGCCCAGGTTTGAATCCTGGGTCAATCTGAATAGTCCAGGCTCACTCATGCACCTGTGATCCTGGCTGACTGGGAGGCTATGAGAACAATTGTGCCATAGTGAGATTCTCTCAAGGTTACCTTTCTCTCTCTCTCATTTCTTCTTCTCTCTTATGAAATAAAGACACATGTCAACAAAGCAGGATCTTCCTTTCCTATCCCCCGAGACAGCTACTTGATGTGTGTGAATGTCTATACTGTGCATAGTATTCATGGCAGAGAGATTTGGGAGATAAAGATTGGACTCAGAGGGACCGGAAGATGGCATAATGGTTATATTGCTGGACTCCCAAATAGTCAACTGTGGTTCAAGTTCCGGACCAGTGGCTTAAAACTCGTGCCGGGCATGTGTGTGTGTGCATGTGCAGAATCCTGAGAGGTGACCAGAGGAAAAGGGATTATAGCATGGCCATCCTTCCTGGGGAATGATTTCTCTATTTCTGTCTCACTGCCTCTTTCTGTCTCTTTGGCAAGTGCACACACCCTATAGCAAAAATCTGGGAAAAAAAATATTGGACTCAAAGATTCAGGAGCTTCCATATTCTTGTTTGAGAGATTATTGAAACATAAGAGAATCTATTTGAACTTGAATCCAGTTGCATTCTCTTTAAAGTAGCAGACGTAACATGCCATTGAAACTGTAGGAAAGAAAATGTAAGCCTAACACCATACTTAGCTCTAGCATAAAATATATTTATGGTGCCATAATAATGTACATGCTGTTTATATGTTTTTAGTTTTTAAAATGAATCTTTGACAAAACACAAGAGATCTAATTATAGTTAGAGAACAAAGAATAAATGCAACTCAACATAAAATTAAAAGTGGAGTTTACAGAATTTGGGAAAGCAAATCAGTGGGATAAGTGAAGAAACACGAAGGGCCTTTAAAATCTCCATTTTCACATGTGGGGGATTAGGAGATACTGCTGACAGCATTTTAAAGAAGAGAAAAATAAACTTTAATAGATTATGTCTAAAATGAAAAGGTAGTCAAAAGAACTACTATTTGGGACCAGCAGTTAGCATAATGGCTATGTCGCTGGACTCCCACGTAGTCAACTGCAGTTCGAGTCTCGGATCCAGTAGCTTAGACTCACGCCGGGCGTGTGTGTGTGCATGCCCAAGATCCTGAGAGGAGAATGGAGGAGAAGGGATTGCAGCATGGCCATCCCCCCGGGGGGTGATTTCTCGCTTTCTGTCTCTCTGTCTCTCTGTCTGTCTGGCGAGCGCACGAGCCCTATAGCAAAAACCTCTCCCCCCCCCCAAAAAAAATGAACTAGTATATGAGGTGTATGCAATTGAATTAATTTTTCAACTCTCTTAAGAGAAAGACTACAATTTAAAAAATGAGAAAATCAAGAATTAGACATAAAAGCATGTTATGATAGACTTTTAAAGTTAAACATAAGAACAAATTAAATGACTGAAAGTATCTGTCTCTAAGTAGGGAGAAATGGAAGAAGAACACAGCATGTTTTCTAAAAACTTGTGAAACTGGAACCAGCAGGTGGTGTAGTGGTTAAGGCACTGGACTCCCAGGTGGTCTCCCATGGTTCGAGTCCCAGATCTGACAACTAGAACCTCATGCCAAGCACATGTGAGTGCATTCCCAAAATCCCAAGAGGAGACTAGAGGAGAAGGGATTGCAGCATGGCCATCCCCCAGGCAGTGGTACCTAATTTTTGTCACTCTGTCTCTGTTTTTCTGGTGAGTGCATGACCTTATACCAAAAATCTCTCTCTCAAAAAAACAAACAACTTGGGACCAGCAGTTTGCATAATGGCTATGTCACTGGACTCCCATGTAGTCGACCACAGTTCGAGTCCCGGACCCAGTGGCTTAAACTCACACCGAGTGCGTGTATGTGCATGCCCAAGATCCTGAGAGGAGAATGGAGGAGAAGGGATTGTGATGTGGCCATCCCCCCTGGGGGGTGATTCTCGCTTTCTGTCTTTCTCTCTCTGTCTTTCTGGAGAGCACATGCACCCTATAGCAAAAGCCTCTCCAAAAGAAGAAAAAAAAAAGAAAAAAAGAACAACTTCTGAAATAAAAAGTATTTTAATAGATAATAATTTGGTTAAAAATTATAAGCATTACTTCATACAATTTCACATTAATTAAATATACATTATATATATTTCTAAAAATTTCAGTGAGGAAAAATGAGCGGGAAAATTATGTATAAGTCTATTGCCGTATATAACGAAAATTTATATTTTGATATATACTCATATATACATTTTATCATACCAAAGCATTACATGTATGCATACTCTGTACTATAGTCTGCTTTATTTTTTATTTATGTGTTTATGTATTTCACTATAAATGCAGTTCTCAAATTTTATTTAAAATTTATCATCTTCAGAGATATATCTGTTTTTGAATTGTCAGTGGGTGCATGTGCTTGCCAGAGAGAGACAGAGAGACACAGAGAGAGAGGGAGAAGGAGAAACCAATGCCTCTGGTGGGGCGTGGTCATGCTTCAATGCCTTTTCTTTCATTTCTCTACCTGTATGCCCAGGACTTTGGTGTGTTTCTTAAGCTACTGAGGCCAGGATTAGAACCATGGCTGGCCATGTGGGATCTGGCTTCTTAAGACACTGGGCCACAGTGGCCCGACTTTTTATATAATTACCAAAACCACTTTTTTCATAATCCATCTGTACCCACTGATTTGAAACACCATTTGTATGACATATATTTGAGTATATTTGGGGACTTTCTCTTGTGTCACTGATCTGTTTGTATATTCTTTGAGTAAGAGCTCTATTATGCATTTTAATATACATGGGCAAATGATCTTTTCCAAAGTTTTTCAACATTATCGAATTAAGCATCATCTATTTTGCTGCTAGATGAACTTTAGTGTGATTTTTGTCACACCCAATATCTTCCTGCTCCACTCCCAATTTAATTTTGACGAATTTGTTACTTTTTATGTTAATTTAGGGAGAAATTGTACGTCTAAAATGCTAATCTTATTACCAAAATATTTATTCATATATATACATGTGTGTATATATGTATGTGTGTGTATCTGTATACGTATACACATGTATACATTCAGGTATTCAAATATCATTTTATGCCTTTCAGTAAAATTTTACACATCATCGATTCTATGCTAATTAAATTTATGGTACTTTCACATTTTAAATTTCTGTAAAGAATGAGAGCTTTGACTTCTAATACACTGTCTAAAGAGTTACTAGCTGGGGTCATCAAGTGAAGTAGTGGTTAAGGTGCTAGCCTCCCACATTGTCCACTGCAGTTCAAGTACCAGACCCAGAGGCTTAAAGATCACGCCAGGCACATGTGAGTGCATGAACAAAATCTCAGGGGGACAATGGAAGAGAAGGGATTACAGTGTGGCCATTGCCCTGGAAAGTGATTTTTCATTTTCCCACTCTCTGTCTCTCTGTCTCTCTGTCTCTCTCTCTCTCTCTGGCAAAAGTATCCCCCAAAATAAAAACTATAATATAATAATAATGACGAGGACTTACCAGCATATAGGAAAGCTTGCATCTAATTAATATTTAATTATGTCAAGTTTTTTTTTCTTAATGAGTTTTGTGATTGAAACTTCTCATTAGTTCTAGCAGTTGTCATTGTTATTCATGCACTTAGTTCCAATTGTACATATTTTTATCTTCTAATATGCACATTTTTATTCCTTTTTCTAGTAAAGTATACTTCTCAGTTCTTTTATTCAGCTTATTTCATGGGCTAGAATGTCCAGAATAGCATTTAAAAAGAGCAGTTTGGGTGGGTATTCTAGTTATATTTCTGATTTTAATGGAGTTGTATCTGATATTTCAACATTGATTATGGAGTTGACTTGTTTTGAGGCAGACACTATTTGTCATGCTTATAAACTACTATCTATTCTATTATTGCTAAAATTTGTTTCTATTTTTAAACTGGGAAAAGATTCTTTTCATTTTATGATTATTCTTTCAAAACTTAATAGAAAATATTACATTTTTTCATGATCTTTACCTACAGTCAAAGATATAGATTCTCTTATATTAGGCATGTCTGTTTTCCTGAAGTAAATCAATCTGAGAATGGTAACTTAAAAAAAAAAAAAAGATACATCTCTAAAGAAGATCAATTTTTGGGAACAGCAGTTAGCGTAATGGTTATGTCGCTGGACTCCCACATAGTCGACCGCGGTTTGCCTCCCGGACCCGGTGGCTTAAAACTCACGCCGGGCGCATGTGCGTGCGTGCCCAAGATCCCGAGAGGAGAATGGAGGAGAAGGGATTGCGGCGTGGCCATCTCCCCTGGGGAGTGATTTCTCGTTTTCTGTCTCTCTGTCTTTCTCTGTCTTTATGGTGAGTGCACGCGCCCTATAGCAAAAACCTCTCCAAAAAAAAAAGAAGATCAATTTTAATAAAATTTTAAAATTTCATTTATAATAATGGTATTTAAAATATATAAATAAATAAATAAAACAGACTATAATACAGAATATTCATACATATAATGCTTTGGTATAATACCATTTATATATGCATATATATATCAAAATGTAAATTTTTGTATTATCTGACAATGGACTTATACATACATGGTAACTTAGTCTCTTGTTGGACATATACATACATGATAATATAGTCGCTCATTGGCTTAATGTGCTAAATTTTATAAGATTTATTTTGAGAGAGATTTTTGCAAAAAGGCATGTGCACTTGTTGAAGAGACAGAGACAGAGAGATAGAGAGCGAGAAATCACCCCAGGGGGAGATGACCATGCCACAATCCCTTCTCCTCCATTCTCCTCTTGGGATTTTGGGCACACATGCACGTGTGCCTCGTTTGAGTTTTAAGCGACAAGGAATGAGACTTGAACCATGGTCAACAATGCGGGAGTCCACCAATGTCACTATTATGCCATCTGCTGGTCTCTATATTTAATAAGATATTGACATCTAAAGGATATAGAAACACAGTATATAAATGTAAATACCAGATATAGTGTGTGGAAGGAGGGTCTGAGGAAGGACATATAGAAGAAAAATAGGGAGGCAAAGCATTAACGGCACAAAGAAATGTGATATTATCTGTTGAAGATATTTTGTAGTTTTATCAACTGGAATAGGGAGAAATGTTCACCTGTTGAAATATCCATTTTTTAAGACAAATAATAATGTGATGAATGTATAAAAGAAAATGAAATGAAAAAATGAAATAAAGGGAAAAAAAAAGATATTGACATCTATATTCCTGAGACTGGTTAACAGTTTTTGATGTTTGTACTGTATTTTTGAAGTTTCATAATCAGGGCTTGGTGGTCTTTGGAAGATAAATAAAGAAATTTTAAAGCTACATTTGAGGTTTGAATTTTTTTTAAACAGATAATTCATATTTAGATTTTTGTAAGCAGTTGTCTGTAATATTGTTGATATTTTTTTATCTTTTTTTATAAAGTCATGTTTATAGTTCTCTTATTTTTGCCTGTCTAAATTATAAAGCATTCAAGGCTGGCTATTTTCTTTGATTATTACTTTATTCTTATCGCAAAGGTTTAAATGTGTGTTTTCTCTATTCACTAATTTCTAAATAGCTTCCTTTTTATTTAGAAAATAATTACTTTTCTCATGTTACAAAAAAGGTATGTTTACTACAGAAAGATACAAAAAAGAACTATTTTCAAAAATAGAAACAACTTACTTTTCATTAAAAATTCCTACTGGTAACATCCTGTGTTCTGTTCTAAGCATTTTTCCATTCGTAAATCTAATATAAATTGAATGTCTGCCTCCTATATTATCTGAGATTTATACCAAATGATTTACAAATTGATTTTTCTTATTTGTTTTAAATGGCTTGCTAGTTTCATAATTATTAATTTTTCTAGGCATTTTTTTTAACAGAAAATGATATACCAAATTTTTCGGTTATGTTCAGTGATGTGCTATGGCAAATACGCTTATGAAATGCCTATTTCATTGACATTTTTGAGTGTGCTTATTCTTATGTCTGAATGTGATTTGAATTTCCTGACTTTTAAAGAGAAATCAGTTTGTTGTTTATGGATTAAATAGTTTGCAATCTTTTCTGCACCTTGTAATCACCTGGGGAGTTTTTGTTTTGTTTTGATTTTGA
Organism: Tupaia belangeri chinensis; assembly: GCF_000334495.1. NCBI lineage: Eukaryota > Metazoa > Chordata > Mammalia > Scandentia > Tupaiidae > Tupaia > Tupaia belangeri. Next base: position 397,472 of record NW_006160118.1, read on the forward strand.
GAGAGATTTTTTTCTATAGGGCATGTTTGCTCACCTGAGAGACAGAGAGACAGAAAGCAAGAAATCACTGGGGGGGAGGGGTGGCCGTGCTGTGATCCCCTCTCCTCTACTCACCTTTCAGCATTTTGGGCATGCATGCATATGCGCCCAGCATGGCTTAAACCATGGAGTCAGAGACTCAAACTGCAGTCAACTATGTGGAAGTCCAGCAATGTAACCATTATACCATCTGCTGGTCCCCTTGGGAAGCTTTTAAACATCCTAATGATGAGGTTGCCTTTCAAACCAATTAAATCAGAATCTTTTGAGGTAGGACCCAGGCATACATATTACTTTTTATAATTTCTGGTTTACATATATTTGATGTATATCTTTGCGGGGTACAGTATGGTTTTTCAATGCATGGACAAACCTGGACTATAGGATGGTAAGTGAAATAAGCCAGACTATGAAAGACAAATATTCTATGTTCCTGCTCAACATATACCAAAAGTCCACCCTCTATAGCAGAAACTGAAGGTCTCCATGCACAGAACTAGAGAGAGTAATGGTACACAGCAGAAACTGTATGGGAGCTGTTGCTACAAGACACATGCACTTGCCAGAGAGAGACAAAGATGCAAAGACGAAAAGAGAGAAAAGAGAAAAATCATCCCACATGGACGATGGTCACTCTATAATCCTTTCTCTTCTACTCTCCTCTCAGGAGTTTGGACAAGCACATACGCCCAGCATGATTTTAAAACCACTGGGCATGGGACTCAAACCACGAAATTGACCATGTAAAAGCCAGCCACTTAAGCCTCTATACCACCTACTGGCCCAGGAGAAAAATTTTTAATGGATGTTAGAATCATATAAATAAGGGAAAGGGATTATGAAATTGTGCACTATAACAGAGTAAAAAATATGGACCATTCAACGCATACTTTCAGAAGAAAAAAATAATACTCATTGAGCAATTCTCAAATGTGCACAACATAATGTAATGTTCCATGTTGAAGATGAATAATGGGTACATCCTTGATTTGATTAGGCATATGTAAGTTTCAAAGGCTCTCTGAAGTTCCAAATAGCAGGAAAGATAGAGGACCACTGTTATCGTTAGAATATGCAGGAAAGGAAATTTCTAAGATTAAAATGTAAGGTATTTTGCAAATGCAGCTGCTTTAACGAATTAGTAAACAAGTTAATCCCAGTATCTTTGAGAACCACAAGTCAAATTTTGCCTGCAGCTGCAACTCTCCATACAATATTATTGTCCAACATGTTCCCCATGCAGGGAAATCACTATATGCACCAATTCTTATGAAGGAGAATAATTTTTCCATTGCAAACATTTAACTGTCTTTTGGAAAATGCATTCAGATTTCCTTAAGCGAGTTTCAGAAAGCATGTACATGAGCAATTATGAATCTGGCCCTCAGCCTAACTCGAGAATTAAAAAAAAAAATCAAAGTAAATTTGTATTCATTCATGTTTTTCTCCTTACTTTTCTTCCACACAAATAGACATCTCTATTTTAAAACTGGCTTCATGACATCATTTGAACCCAGTTTCCCTTTTAACGACAATGATTCAAATTGTATTTACTTGTTGAAGAATCATAATTTTTTTACAAAATGAAAATAGTTTGTACATGGGCTGCCAAAGAATGGTCTAATATTAGGACAAAGATGGTCTAATCCAGCATTTTTTTGGTCATCTAATAATAATAATAATATACAGAAACCCTAATAATAACTCAGCCATGAAGCTGTTTGTCAAAGAATAAAAGCCCTTGTTCATTAACTTTTCATTGAGGGAAGTCATTCATTTCTCATGTTATCATATCGTTTCAAAATGCCCAAGGAAATTAGAAAATTAAGATAATGTAAACTATTGATGAAATCCTGACAATGAAACATTTTGCCAAGGCCTCTAATGAGGATTCTCAGTTAAGGGGAGGTGTAGAGGAATGCAAAAAGACATGGGCGTGGGGTGAAGAGAGGAAACCCAGGTTCCTAAGAAGATGTTTTAGAGGAAAACCTGGAGTTCTTGACCTGGTTCAAGTGTAACAGACCTAAGGCAACAGGCAATGCAATATGTGTCTGCCTAAATTTGCTAATTATAAAACTGAATACTAAACTGGTTGTACAAAGTCACACAGCTAGTTAGTTTTTATTCTACAAATAGTTCTTTCAAATTTTTTTTCTACTAGCATTGTCACTTTAAGTAAACCACAGAATCCCACCTAAAATTGGTGGAGAAGGAGATAGAGAGGGAATTGATCATTTAAGTCCTCCTTGGCCAGTGAAAAAATATCTGTACTCCCATTTAGTAGGAAGGGGAGACTGTTACCTTCTCTTTGAGTAAATCAAGTTACATAGGCAATGTTGGATAAAAGGCTATATTCTCTCTGTTCCGCGGATGCCATATAGGCCCACCAAATTCTTATGAAACTCCAGAGAAGGAACTGGATGGTCCAAAATGTAACAGGTTGTACCTGTGTCTGCTTTGGTAGCATACTTGATTTAGAAAAAATAAAGAGAACTGACATTTATTTCATTACAGAAAATATCTCTTGAATCATTCAATTAAATGAGCATAAAATCTGGATTATAGTAGGTTGCTTCTACATGTTCATTCTTTTTCTGTATCTGCTTAAGTATATCTATGTTACTTCTATTAAATACATTTACAGTGAAGTTTTCAGTTGCTAAAGAAAGTGCTCACCAATTCCATATGCCTGGATTCTGAGGTAAGTTACATAGAATCTATTATTCTACAGAAGCAAGTGAAACCAAGATTAGTAAATAATTTGACTAAGGTTAAATTATAATATGTGACTAAAAAGGGATGAGAAATTTAAGACCACGTTAGCTTTGACTTCACTGTTTTCCTAAAAATGTGTTTGAAACAACGTTAAGCAGTACAGTAATATATATGTAGCATTTTGCATTTTAAAAAGCCCTTTAACATTATATCAAGAATTTGCAAGCTCTGTCTCAGATAAGAGACTGATAATCAGAATATAGAGGGAACTCAAGCAGTTTACCTGACAAAAAAAATAGTAAGTCAAATTAAAAGACGGGAAAATGTGCTAAATAGCTAACTCTCCAAGGAAGACATGCCAACAGTCAAAAAGCATATGAAAAAAAAAAATCCTCAACATCCCTTATCATAAGGGAGATTCAAATTAAAACCACAATGAAATACCACCTAACCCCAATCAGCATAGATAAGATTTAAAAATAAAGATTGATAAATGTTAGTAAGGCTGTGATAAAAAGGGAGCTCTCCTACACTGTTGGTGGAAATATAAATTAGTGCAGCCACTGTGGAGAGCAATATGTAGGTTTCTCCAAGACCTATAAATAGAACTACCATATGATCCAGCAATTCCACTCCTGGGTATCTGTCCAAAGGACAGGAATACACTAAGTTGGAAAAGTACTTTCACATACATGTTTCTTTTGTTGTTTGTTGTTGTTGTTTTGTTTTATTTTTGCTATAGGGCGCGTGCGCTCGCCAGAAAGACAGAAAGAGACAGAGACAGAAAGCAAGAAATCACCCCCCGGGGGGAATGGCCACACCGCAATCCCTTCTCCTCCATTCTTCTCTCAGGATCTTGGGCACGCACGCACATGCACCCAGAGTGAGTTTAAGCCACCAGGTCCGAGACTTGAACCACGGTTGACTACATGGGAGTCCAGCGACATAGCCATTACATTAATGGCTGGTCCACACATTCATGTTTATTGCAGCTTTATTCACAATTGCTAAAACATTAATCAACCCAAATGCCCAAGAACAGAAGAATGGATTAAGAAAATGTGGCACATATATTCTATGGAATACTCAGCCCTGAAAAAATGAGATCTTGGTATTTCATAGAAAGTGGGTGAATAGGGGGCAGCAGGTGATATGGTAGTTAAGGTGCTAGATTCCCACATGACCAACCACTGTTCCAGTCCTGGACCTGGTGGCTTGCTTTCTCTCTCTGTCTCTGTCTCTGTCTCTCTCTCTCTCTCTCTATCTCTTGCTCTCTGGTGAGCACACATGCCCTACAGCAAATTAAAAAATGTTAATAATAATAATAAATAAAATAAAATAATCTTCAGAAAAATGTGGATCAATATGGAATATCTAATGCTAAGTGAAGCAAGCCAGACTATGAAAGACAGGCATTGTATGCCCCCACTTACTATGTACTGCATGTCTGCACTCTATGGTAGAACTGAAAGATTAGAAGTTATAAAGGCATGGAGAACAACTCTGGATACTAGAGACAGTGTGGAAGGAGAGTGGGTAGTAGAGGGCGGGAAGGAGGGAATCAAGAAAGTAAAAAAAGCAGAACACTTAATAGATCCAAAAGGGGAAAATTATGTGTTGATGATGTGTATTGTAACATCTTTGGACTAATGTGCAGTGTTTTTATGCTAGGAAGTTTCGTTCTGTATGCTACAAAGATGTACAGTGATTACATGTACATAAAACAAGAAAAAGGGATAATAGTAAATGATAAAAAAAATTACATCATGCATCAAAACAGGCTTTTGCACTTAGATATAAATATCATAACTTTAGGGGTGACAAAATTATACCTTAGGGAGCTTCTCAAAATTTCATAATGTTGGAATAACTGGTCAAAAGTTTTAACTTAAGACATAAAAGCACTGAAAATAGTTATGGACACTGGAGAGAGTGTAGAAGTGGGGTGGGAGAGGGAAACAGAATAGGGAAGGAAATTAGGGGGAAAATAGAGAGGCAACACAATTGTGGGACACAGTAAAGGTCTATTACCTGTTGATGATATCGTATATAGTATTCTCAACTGGACTGATCTGAGGTGTATTTCATGTTGGGTAAATTCTCTATGCAAGCCAAATGATATATAGTGATCAAATGTATAAAATAATAATAATAAAAATAATAATAAAATTTTAAAAATTATATAAAAAGGAAATACAATAGATGATTTCAAAACCACTTTAAATGTTTGAAAGCTATTTTATATTTGGTAATTAAGAAATGCTTTTAGAGAAGACAATAAATGTATACATTGATTTCCTACACAGTTAAATTAATACTTCCCATTTTGTGGTTAAAAATAAAAAAAAAAATTACCTCAAAAATTAACAAATCAAATATATGTCCTTTTTCATTTAACTATGACATTCTGTGTCTTCATCAAATATTTTAAAGATATGTTTTTTTATTGAAATATTTGAACTCTTTCTATAGTGTCTTGAATTAACAAACCAAATAAAAATAAATGGAACTGAAAATACACTCATCTATTTCCTTGCTGTGAAACCTAGAGATTAAAGTATATATGAAGTGAAACAATAATTTTGAAGCTATTATGCCCTACCATTATTTCAGTTAATCCTTAAACATACTCACACATATGATAGATAGATAAATTAGATAGATGATGATTCCCACTGAGAAAACTAGAAACACTCAACCCAGCCTGGTGATGCCCTTGGGAGCAAACTGAACTGCTGAGCTGGAAGCCACATGGCCAACTATAGGTTTGGATCCTTGAGTCAAGTTGAAAACCTACTGGGTGCATGAATGCCCAGGATTCTGACGAAATGGAAGACTGGAGAAAGGTGTATCACAACATGAGGAAACCCTGTCGAGAATGCTGCTCTCTCTCTCTCCCTCACATACATGTGCTCTCTATCATGAGTAAAAGATATAAATTTACAAAAAAAAACTGGAAACACCCAAACAGGCCTCCAGCAAGGAAGAAAATTACTAGGAAACAGTGAGCTACCCAAGGGCACTTTGTTCTTTTCTTAACAATACACGTAAAAATGAATGAAGATGTTCTTCTTTTCCTCTTTGCTTCTAAGGCTCTGACAGGATGTCATCCCCTATCATGCTCTCATTGTGTTACTGTCTCTCATTTCTCCTTTACATTCAAAATGTTGCCTTAGTCTATTTTATATCTTAACCTGAAAAAAAACCTTTGGGATGGGAAACACAATGGCAAAGAGTGAAGAAGCATTTTGTAAAATTGCTGATGATTATGATGTATTCTTAACAGCCTGGAATGAATTTATATTAGTCTCCCAAAAAATAAAATCAGGCCAAAAAAACAATAGCAAGTTTGACAGCAACCCAAAACCCACCTTTTCCGAATATGATCCTGAAAGAAAGACTCAGTACTGCATTCAACAAAGAGGTCACTTTGCCATGGACCTTAGAGCGTCTCTGTGGATATATGACAAAGCAGATGCTGTGGCAGCATAGAATGTCTCTCTAGTCTGATCTCTTGCGGTCCATCGTGGAAAAATCACTCCTAGTGCTTAGAACACTTATCCCCAAATGACAGAAAGTGAAAACTGTGAGCATAACATTTGGTGGTCTTACAGAAAGACCAGCATTTATGAGCAAATGAGGAGGACATTCTAGGTAGAATAAATGACCAGTGCAAAGGTGCAGAGGCATAAAATAGGGTGGTCCATAGAAAAAGCTACAGATAGACTGGTATGGCTAAAGTACAAGTTCAGAAGCTGAGACTGATGAAGTGAGAACCATAGCTATGAGCTAGATTTTAGGAAACCAGTATTCCATGCTTGGGAATTAGATTTTCCTATGTACACAGCAATGGTCACCTATGGATTTAAGTAGGGTATGAGAACAAATACATTGTAATAATAATAATGGTGATGACCACAACAAGGAGTTACTAAGCACTATCAAGCCAGGCACTGTTCTAAGTACATTGCATATATTAGCTATTCACTTCTCATACAGATAGGTATCATATTATTACCATTTTAAAGATGAATGTTGAAATAACTTGCTAGACATTATTGAGCTAGTAAGTAGTGAAGCTGGAATTCAAACGAGAACCCATGGGTTTATCTGCTGTCCTACCCTGTATGTTTAAGAAAACCATTCTGTTGACATTGCACAAGAGGAGAAGACATTGGAGACTCTCCTCAGCATGCTCATATATTGTGTGTTGTCGGACTTCTTGGAAAGTGCAATTTGAGAACTCACAGCAGAGAAAGTATGCACTATCAGCCTCCATGACACTCCAGTCCTCCGTGAGAACATAGATTCACAGTGTTTCACTGACTTAGACTTTACCTATGGATCTTTATTCCCTGCACTTTCTATTCATTAGAATCACCTGTTCCAGTTTTCCAAGATCAGACAGTCGATAAAATCTCTCTCTCTCTCTCTCTGTCTCTTCTGTCTCTTGTGTCTCTTTAATGAATTCTGGACAGGAGGCAGCTATGCGAGATGCATAAACACAAAAGTATCTTGAAATCCCAAAGACATATTCAATCGTGCACTTTTTCATTTATTTATTCATTCAATAATCACTTATAGGATCTTTTATGAAGCATGCATGCACTATAAGCTAGGTCCTGGGAATTCAATGGGGGTAAGCAGACAATTGAGTTTGCTTTTGTATACTAAATTCTGTCCAATTTGCAGGAGATACTTGGTTGGTTGAACCTCTTAAAGTTACCTTCTAGGATTTATCTAGCTTTCACCCTCAACTACTTTCCGCTTTACAAACACATCACACACCCCATAAGCTGAGAAAATTATCAGTACAGGGAGGCTCACTTTTCTGTGATGAAGAATTCCTATATTATCAGCAATATTTAGCTAACAGGCCATGGGCTAAAACTACTGTGAGCATTTCTACATCTGCAGCTTCTAATTATATCCCCACCTTCTCTCTGATGGAATACTGATAGTGGCGAACCAGCAGCTTTCCTTCAAGTCACGTTTTCCCAGCCCAGGAGTTCCTAAAATCTTGGGGAGGTAATCTAACTTCGTGTTTGACACATTTATTTTGTCTGACCCTAACAGACTGCTTCAAGGGACAAGCTTTTTGAGACACATAATTTTCTGGGGAAAATATCAATATTTGAAGAAAACAAGTGTGCTTGAATGTCACTACCTGATGAGTCCCTTGTTATTCCTACGGTGTTCTGCAGCAGGTTAAGTGGAATATTGAACACAGACACAAAAACTCTGGAATTCTGACATCTTCTATTACCTTAAACTGATTGAAAATCAGCTTTTCTTCTCTTAAGATGAATTACTTGCCAGTCAGTAGAAAAATTCTTCCCAGGGGTGTCTCTTTTCTGAAACCTTTCCCACCCCCAGTCCTCAGGAACATACTTTGGTGAGTTTCGGTCTATCCCCAAGGCATTATTCATATAATCCAAGAAAAACTGAGAGAGATTTGATGACTAATTTGCAATGATCTGAGGTACCTGAAATCTTTTATTCATTTTATTTTTATATTTCTTTGAAACAAATGCTCTTACTATCCTAAGGGTAACTCAATATTAAAAAGAGTCACATTTATTACATATATACCAGAGCCTATATCCCAAAATAGAATTATTTATGAGGAACCTTAACACAAATAAAAATACTAAGCCCTGGGGGCCTTTTGCGCTTTTATATTTGACATCTCCTCTTTTCAAATATTCATGTAGAATTGCCATAAGTAGAAACTATGAGATGTGTGAGCATAAAACATTTTCCCAAGCTACTTTCCTGTTGAGGGGGTGTTTTCTTAATCTGGATTCTCAAGAACAATCTTTCCCCTAAATGAAGAAGGGGCATCGCTCCAACCACTTATGAATGCTAGCATTTGTTCTGCTTCTTCAGCTTACTTCAGAGCAATCGCAGGTCACCACATGTTTCCAGCATCACAGATAAAGTGCAGATCAATTTTATCACACGTTGATTCTAAAAGTCCTGATCTCAAGGGAGACTGGGATATCTTTCACAACCCACAACACATTTTCCCACTGCTTCATGCTCCATATATCAGAAATCCATTTGCCACCCGTTTCCTAAAATTTAGAAGTTTGAGTCTAAAAATAAAGTGTCATAAGTGAATTCACCTAGTTTGCTTTTGAGGTTGCACATTGTAGCTCTCATACCAACTAAGGTTGTAATGCTTTTTTGTTTGTTTGTTTTTTGCTATAGGGTGGGCGAGTTCACTGGAGAGAGAGAGAGAAAGAGAGGAAAAGTGGGAAATCACCCCCCAGAGGGGATGGTCACAACACAGTCCCTTCACGGCCATTTTCCTACTAGGATTTGGGCATGCGTGCACGTGTGACTGGCCTGATTTTCAAGCCTCTATATCTGGTTCTCAAACCACAGTTGACCATGTTGGAGTCCAGCACCTGAACTACCACACCACCTGCTGGCCCCATGGTCTTAATGCTTTTTACTTTTTTACCTTATATTAACTTTCAAGTTGATAAGATTTCTATCATTATTTTTAATAGTTTTTTGGTTTTTGTTTTTTGGCTAAAGGGCACACATGCTCATCAGAGAGGGACAAAGAGGGACAGAGAGATGGACTAGCAGTTAGCATAATGGCTATGTCACTGGCCTCCCATGTAGTCGACTATGGTTCAAGTCCCAACCTGGTGGCTTAAAACTCATGCCAGGCACGTGTGCGTACATGCCCAAGATCCCGAAAGGAGAATGGAGGAGAAGGGATTGCAGCATGGCCATCCTCCCTGGGGGGTGATTTTTTGCTTTCTGTCTCTCTGTCTCTCTCTGTCTTTCTGGCAAGTACACACGCCCTATGGCAAAAAAACTCTCCAAAAAGAGAGATAGAGAGAGGAAAAAGTGAGAAACTACCCACTCAGGGGAACGTCATGCCCCAATCCTTTCTCCTACATTCTCCTCTTGGGATTTTGGGCACACACACTCATTCACCCCAAGTGCCTTTCAAGCTTTCTGGTCTAGGACTTGAACTGTGAACCTAATACATGAGAAACTGTTTTAACTCAAAAAATGCTAAAGGTAGAATGGTGACTTTTTGTTTAATAAATCTGCCAGACGTGCATGTGCTCAACAGAGAAATTGAAAAAGGGTAGGAAATTGAGAAAGCACCCCCCCCCCATGGGGAATGGTCACACCACAATCCCTTCTCGTCCATTTCTGCCTCCTTTTGAGATTTTGGGCATGCATGCACATGCTCCTGGTGTGTTTCTCAAGCTGATGAGTCCAAGGCTTTAATCATGTGAGCGGCCATGTGCACATAGGATTGGCTGTCTTAACCACCATGCCACAGGCTGGCCCAAATGAAGGTTTTTATTATGAAAAAGGGCACAAATGAACTAATATGTAATGAAAAGTGAGCATTATAAGAGATTTATAGGATGTGTAAGAGGCAAAATTATCCATTTCTGTATTTTTCATTCATTCAACAAATAATTACTAAATAAGTCATATGTTTCTAGCATAGTGCTTGGATTTGTCTGCCCAACTCAACTATAATAATGAAAATAAAGGACTTAATAAGTTAACATAGAGAGGCTAGCCAGTGGCATGATGGTTAAGGCAGCTGGACCCCCCAAAGGCTTGATGAACACATTGGACAGGGATGTGTGTTGTGTGCTCAAAATGCCAAGAGGAGAATGGAAGAATAGAGGAGAAAGGACTGCAGCAGCATGGCCATGTCCCCCTGAGAAGTATTTTCTCACCATCCCCCTTCCACCAGTTCCACTAAGCATGTACACCCTATTGGCGGGGGAAAAAAAAAAAAAAAAAAAAAAAAAAAAAAAAAAATGAAGAAAGTTAACATCGATATTGGATACAGAAATTATCATTGGTACATATAACCAGAGCTTCACTTGAATTGTTTCAACGAAGGATTTTAAAAAGCTCAGAAAATTAAGTGACATTGCTAGTCACTACACAAAAGGAGCTTGAGAAAAAATAAATAAATAAATAAATAAATAAAAATACAAAAAAGTCACATAGAAATGTTCTATAGATCAATACACCTTGGGTAAATATTTAAGAAAAAATGCTTTTATACTGCCTTGGCAGAATAGTCCAAATTATCAAATTAGACAGAATTTTCAAAGCCAATACGCTATTTCGAGAAAAGGCATAGGTAAAAACTAAGACGAAGCTGTAACCTGAATTTATTACCAAAGAGAAGTTACAATGATGGGATAAAACATCTCTTTTGTAGTAAGATACGTGGAAAGCTAGTAGCTGTTCCCCTACATTAATCTCCTTCCAGGTTAACAGGTGCAGTGCCAGTTGGCTACAGAAACTCTTGTCACTGCGTTGTTCAGACTATCCCATCTGCTTCTCACTGTTTGCTATATACAAAGGCATGTTAATATGGCTAAAAATTTATCTTCTTTTTTTTTTTCATTTTGTTATCTGCTAACTCAATTGCGCCAACATGCTAGAAAGGAATTAGGCTTACCGTAATTTTAACATATTAAGATATTTATTAATAAAATTATTTTGGAATTTCAGACCTTTGTGGACTCATGGTACAGTCCAAGTTCTGTGCAACAGGTTTCTTTCACCCCAGGTTCATTCAACCAACATATAATTGCTCCAAGGACCTATAACTGGTGCATGGAAACCTAAAATCTCAAGGCTGAATGGAAACTGATTCTTCAAATGGAATGTGACATGAAAGCCTACTATGAAACAGATGAAGAGCAAGCTATTCAGTTTAAGGAAGGTGGGTGCTGGTCATGCAATCTCTCTGACTGTGGAGTCAGTCCTTAAGACACTCCTATAGGAACCACTAAAGCTACAGTGAGAATTTGATAGACCTCTCTAATATTCAGAAATTCTTAGTGTCCCAAACCTTTCCATAGCATTTCTTGTGTTTTTTTTTTATTTTTTTATTTTTATATACATTCAATCACATTATTTAACTTACAAAGTGAACATTTCAGTATGTGAACATTTCTCCCCAGTCCAGTTGATCAAAGCATCTTCAACCAATAACACCACACCTCCCCATCCCATCAATGCTCTGTCTCTGTATCCCTCCTCCAAATGTCCTTCCTTAGGCCCCACTTCTCCACACACACTACATCTGGCATTAACCCCCATCTCTTGTGTTTGTACAATCTTAGGTCAATCAGTTTCAGTCATATAAAAACCAACAAAACCCTGGCTTGTGACAGAAAGTGGAAGAATATGGAAGATTTACTGCTGAGTGAAGCAAGCCAAGCTATGAAGGAGAGACATTGTATGTCCCCACTTATATATCGAGTGCCTTCACTCTCCACATCATTTCTTACTGTGATGTAAAACATCTGCCCACATCTCACATCTCAGTGAAAGAGAACTCAATACTTCCAGATGAGCCTTTTTGCCTTTTTTTTTTTTTTTTGCTAGAGGATATGTGCCTTCACCAGAAAAAGACAGACACATAGAGAAAGGGAGAGGAGAAAGCACTCCTCATGGTGCATGGTAACACGGTAATCTCTTCTGTTCCATTTCTCCTCCTGTTGGGATTGGGCATGCACAAACATAGGACTAGTGTTTCTCAAGCTGCTGGGTCCAGGACTCCAATTACATGGTCAACTGTATAGGATTCAGCTGCCTTTGCCACCAGGTAATAGGAAACCAGCAGTTGGTGTAGTGGTTAAGGTGCTGGACTCCCTCCTGTTTCACTACAGTTTGAGTTCTGGACCCGATGGCTTAAAACTCATGCCAGTTGTGTGTACGTGCCCAAAATCCCAGGAGGAGAGTGAAGGAGAAGGGATTGCAGCATGGCCATCCCCCCTAGGGGGTGATTTCTTTCTCTCTCCAGTGAGTGCATGCACCCTATATCAAAAATCTCTCTCAAAAAAATAAAAACAAATAAAAATAAAACACCAGTTTACAGAGCCAGCCTGAAGCTTTTCCATTTTTAGGCCGTCTCTAACTGTTATCAGGTCCATTTGTTCATATCTCAAGTGGTTCTCTTTTCTTTTTTCTTATCCCAATAAGAATATGCTTCATCCTTTTCCCACTGAACAGTTCTTTGAATATTTTAAGATAGCTAATATGTCCCTAAAATGATCAGTTACTCTCTAGACAGTCCTGTTTTTCAATGTCTCTTTTAAATTTTGTTTTCCAGCGTTGAACAGCATAGATTTGGTCTGATGAACATACTTTTTAGAGTCAACAAAGAGGTTGTTCTGGGCACTAGTTCAATTATCATAGTATACTTAATTCTCTGTATTCTTTTGTGTCTGTGTCATAATTTTAGAGTCATCATAAAACTCCTCTCTTTTCATTTTTTCAAAACAATGTGTCATTTCTTCTCCACACATAGTTATTTTTATGGGGAGAGAGACAAATGCTACCTAAAAAAATTGTATTTTCCCTATTCAATTTTATCTCAAAACATTAAGCAAATATTTCAGTGCCTAATATGTGCTAGGCACTTGATAAATTGCAGAAAGCAAAGTAGACATAGTTTATACTTTCATAGCATATACACATATTAGAAATAGCTAATTGGAGGGGCCAGCAGTTAGCGTAATGGCTATGTCGCTGGACTCCCATGTAGTTGACCACGGTTCGAGTCCCAGACCTAGTGGCTTAAACTCACACCAGGCACGTGTGTGTGTGTGTGTGTGTGTGTGTGTGTGTGTGTACCCAAGATCCCAAGAGGAGACTGAAGGAGAAGGTATTGCAACGTGACCATCCCCCCTGGAGAGTGATTTCTCGCTTTCTGTCTCTCTGTCTCTCTCTGTCTTTCTGGCAAGTGCACACACCCTATAGCAAAAATCTCTCCAAAAAAAAGAAAAAAGAAAAAAAAAAGAAATAGCTGATTGGAAACTTTCAACACAGGTATGTAAGAAACAGCCTCGGTATATGGTCAAACTGGCATGTATAAGCCTTGGTTTGTTCGATTCCAGAGGTAGTTCTATTAATCACTAGGCTAAAGTGAACACTAGCACCTATTGTAATAGTCTGATGACTCCTTTGAATCTTGACTGTTTCATCAGAAACTTTGGAAAATATTGTGATTTAAGGGCCTAAGAACCAGAGAGGAAAAATAAAAGTAGGCAAGCAGTGAGAAAACTTTTTGGAGCCAGGGTACAACCTAAAATGATGACCAACATCAGTAATCAAAGCTGGAATTAAGCAATTGAGCTAGAAAACCATGATTTGTCACAGAGGAAAAAGTAGGCAAAGGCTCCAGATGGGATAAGAAATACACAGTTACAAAGTAAGGCTGTCTGGACAGAAAAATCTGACCACTAGAAGCATTAGCCAATGTCTACAGATATACAATAATAAAATAAATGCAGAATTCATTATTAGTCTCTAAGTGGTCATTTTTTTTAAGAGAAATTTTTGCTATAGGGCACACGTGCTCACTAGAGAGACAGAAAGCGAGAAATCACACTCCAGGAGGAATGGTCATGCTGCAATCCCTTCTCCATTCTCTTCTCGGGAATTTTGCACATGTATGCACATGTACCCGATTTGAGTTTCAAGACACCAGTTCTGGGACTCAAACTGTGCTCAGATATGTGAGAGTCCAGTGATATAACCATTACACCATCTGCTAGACCCAATGGTCATTTTGTTTTGTGAAAATAATTCTAGAACTGTGACTATGGAACCATTATATGTATGGTAGGATAAACCAGAGAAGTAATTATATTAATGACATTAGTAACCTAGATCTTCAGTGTAAGAGGAAAGAGATTACAGTAAAAATCAAATATATTAACTCCTATTTATTGCTCCAAGTGGTGATTACCTTTATAGTTCATACACTTTTATGATTTATGCTATGCTTCAGTAATAAAGTTTGTTAAGGATACGTGACAATATAATGTACACCCAGAGTTCAAGAAAATGAAAATGAAGAATAAAGAAAAATGGTTCTCTTCAATAAACTTACTGTTTATCGATTATGATTGAGAATTTTCTCATCTTCAAGTTCTAAGAAAAAACTTATCTGTGTTGAAAATCTCTGGGTCTTCAGGCAGTAGAGGGACTCCCATCAATTTAACTGTAGCATAGATCCTTACACAAGTTCCTCTCACTATTTGATTTATCTGAGAACTGTCAAGTCCCATAAAGGGGAATCTTTTCATTCATTATACCTGGAAGTTATGTAGCAATTTTGTTTCCTGAGAAAAGGTATGTTTGGACTCTTCAAGTAATCTTAGTTAAGATTACAACCTTTAACTAAAATGTCTGCCCATTCAATTAATATTTTTTAAAGGTCAGGGATGCAAATGATATGTTCTATTTTTCATTTTTCCACATTTGTGCAAATTAGAAATTCAACC
This sequence comes from Tupaia belangeri chinensis, assembly GCF_000334495.1. Classification (NCBI taxonomy): domain Eukaryota; kingdom Metazoa; phylum Chordata; class Mammalia; order Scandentia; family Tupaiidae; genus Tupaia; species Tupaia belangeri. Next base: position 412,534 of record NW_006160118.1, read on the forward strand.
TGGAGTTTTTTTGTCTTTTTTTAAAAAAACTATCAAAGAAGTAATCTTACTGGTTAATGGAGTACTTCATTCACTGACACTTCTATATGTTACTTAAACTCTTTTTTAAATAATAACACACATTATTATGATTGTAATTTACATTATTATAATCCTGCTATTTAAGAGAATAAAGCATTCTTTTTGGAGTTATATATACAGCCTTAATACATGAAATTGCTTTAAAACAGTCATATTGTGTGTGTGTGTGTGTGTGTGTGTGTGTGTGTGTGTGTTTCGTTAAGGGTGTGGGGTGGGTTTGCTTGTAGTATGTCAAAAGGCAGCACATTTAATGAACTACATAGAACTTGTAATAAGTTATTCCAAATATGTTCATTTAATAAACTTTTTCTTGGGAACAGCAGATGGTGTGGTGTTTGGGGCACTGGAATCCCACACAACTGACCACAGTTTGAGTCCTAGACCTGGTGGCTTGCTTTCTCTCTCTCTCTCGCTCTCTCTCTCTCTCACTTTCTCTCTCTGGTGAGTGCATGTTCCCCATAACAAATTTAAAAATAATTAATTCATTTAAAATATAATAATTTGGGGAGGGCCAGCAGATGTTGTAATGGTTATGCTGGTAGACTCCCACGTAGTTAAATAAAATAATTTGTTTAAAAAAATGAGCTTCAAAGGATTCACCACCACAATAAGTCATGCACAATAACCTTAATGACTAGAGTTGTTGCTACAGAGCCATTCAGAAAATCCACAAGAACTCCTGCATTTTTCATGTTCTCTCCTAGAAATAGCTATGATTTCAAAGCGATATTGATATCATCACCTCAAATGTTTGAACTGTGAACTAGAAAATCCATTAAATTTCCACTGCTATCTTTACTGTCCACGGATGCTTAGAATGCAAGGTCTAGGAATCTTCTCAAATGGCTATCTTCTGAATTCAATAACTGGATTTGTTCACTTCACCAGCAAATAATCTTTGTTCTTTTTGTTTCCATAGAAATGTCCCTCGTTAACTAATCCCTTATATCATCTAACAAGTATCCACTACCACCAAATCTCAACAAATGGTTTAGCTAGTCCTTAATAAGCAAAAAGCAATTGAATGACAAATGAACTTATGTTGTTCAGAAGAAAGAAGAACAGAATGTCTATTTGAATAGGAGGGGTGAATAACAAAGACTCTTGACCAAACAAAAGCTAGGTTCCTTATGCCAACTATTCAACTGGGCCTCAACCAGGGCCTATAAAGACCTGAACAAAGCAACATAATTTCTAACAGCTCAAGGCTGCATCCCTGGGATGACTTCAGCCTAACTTAAAAGTCACATCTGGGAAAACTCAGGGGTGCCAAAAATAATTTACTGTTTGTTCTGGACAAAAATCTGAATAGGGCCTGTCTCCCAGACTCCGTTGAGAAGGCAGGAGACTAACTTCAATACGCCTCAGTGCACAAATCTATGTGGGTTTCACATGAACCAACTCCCTTCCCATTTTTTTGTAATTTTTCACTTCCCTGACTCTAATGAGCTACCATTCTCTTCTCTCATTCTGTTAAAACATGTGGTCACCCCCCTGCAAGTTGAGGTTGAGTTCAGTTCATGATGGACTTTTTTCCCTGACTGCAATAGTATATTACTGATTAAAATCTCCCCTTATGACTTACACTGATGTCCAACCATTTTTATCTTTGATAATTGTTTAATTGATTGGCTGGCTTGGTTTCAGTTTGTTGAGGTCATGTGATTTTTAAAAACAGAATATTCTATGTACAAGAGAAGCTATATTAACTCACCTATTTGTCTGTATCTTCTATGTAGGAGAGAAGCTATATTAACTCACCTATTTGTCTTTTCTGCACATAGTATGTTTGTATAAGCATCCTTTCTTTGAATAACAGAACCAATTCTGTCCTCTTATTCCCTTAGCTAAGGACTAAAAATAATGTTTCAAGTATAACTATAAAACATTAGCTTCCTTTATTATTCTCCGGAAGTAAAATGATGGGCCATATACCCATTGCTGGCAAGTAGCAAGGTAGTTATTTTTTTTTCTCTTATGTCATTATTTGTTGAAGATAGTATTGTCAAATTCAAATTACATTCAGTTAGTGACTACTCCTAAATATCTCCAGGTTGGTAATGATATTGAAAAGCAGAACATTCTTTTCATATTTCCTGTTTAGAAATATAGCATACTTTATTCAGGAAAAAAAATTCATAATTTTCAAACTGTTTTGATCTTGCTTTCATTGTAGGTGCTTTTTGCACAGACCAAAAGTCAGAAATGCTTAAATATATAGATTGCATTTGAAATAATGGGATTATGAGTCAATTACCCTTTCTCCATTTTGGCAGTCTTCTTTATAAATCGTGTAACCCAACCTTTGGTCCCGTAACTCCATGCAAATCTTCTTCATTTATTTTACTGAATAGGTGGTTTTACACAGTTTCACCTTAGGTTAGACTAATGCACTTATAGACTCTTATTTTGGGTCCATTAAAGATCTTGGTCAGGGACTAGGAGATGACCATTAGGATATGACTGACTCTTTCTTTCTGTTCCACATCTATCTGTCTGATCTGTTTGGTCTCAAAATGTCATGACATATAGATAAAACCTTGTGTCACAACATCAATGAAGATAGTAAGGAAAAAAAGATAATTTTATTACAATATCTTTTAAAAATCTGTTTAAACATCCTGTGTAGTATATAGTTAGGTTCTACATAATTGCTGAATAATATAATTTTTCATAAAATTACATATCTTAATTATAAATGTTTTGGTAACTCTATTACATGGAAGAATAAAATATATATTGTCTACAATTCTGAGAAAATTCTGTTGAAAGATGCTTTATTTCGTCACACTTTTTTGTTTTGTTTTATTTTGGTCTGGCTTCTGTTTCTGGCTTTCGTTATTATTTTGTCTATTTAGGTAGGTACTTGCTTTCCTTCTTTGTTATTGTTTTCTACTCTAAGGAAAGATTGGACTTTGTAAGAGTGGCTAGAATATAATACCCACTTTATAAAAGTTTTTTTATGGTATGGTTCGTTCTCCTACTCTGTTTAACTTCGGCATCCAGTTATTCCCACTGCTGTTTTTTAAACATGCATTATAGATTTTAGTTTAGGTTTAATATACAGTCATTGTAAACATATTAGAAAATTTGGATAAAGCAAAGCTATTAGGACAATGTTTATCTCACAGAAACAATAAATCTTCGTTAATATTGAATACAGCTTTAATTAATTAATATCATAATCGCACTAGCCAAAATAACTGCTCTTTATTAATATTTCATGATTCCCTGTATATTTTAATAAGCACATTGTAAAGAAACTGATATTGTTTTTCCCTTTTAATGAAAGAAAACAGTATGTTATACTTACTTCATCACTGAAATAATCCCGAGCAGTTATTATGAGCTGCTTTTGAATGGTTAGAATGAATACTTTCACTGTTACATAATTTCCAGGCCCATGTACATCTGTGTCTAAGATTTCCTCAGCTGTTAAAGCATGCCTGGTTGCCATTTGGCCTCTTCTAGTGATAACAAGAACAAACCCACCCCAGTTCTGCACATATTGTACTTGCGTTAAATTCTTTCCCAGTTGTAAGAGCACATCTTCTCCTTCTTAGGAATCATTTTATTTGAGTATATTTTTTAGACTGAAATTTCAGACTAAAAATATTTTTGAGAGATTTTTGCTATAGGGTTCATATGCTTGCTAGAGATACAGAGAGAGACAGAGAGAGAAAGAAAGTGAGAAAACACCCCCCAAAGGGATGACCATGCCACAATCCCTTCTTCTCCAATCTTCTCTTGAGAGGTTGAGCATGCATGTACCTATGCCCAGCATGAGTTTCAATCTACTGGGTCTGGGACTCAAACTACAGTTGGCCTTGTGGGAGTCCAGCACCTTAACCACTATGACATCTGCTGGCCCCCAGATTAATTTTTTTTTAAACTTGATATTATGTGCTTTTGATAGCGGAATAATGAAAACAACATAATCTACATTTGTTACTGGGAGTAGGTGATGAGTCACAAGCATAGACTACATGATAGCAAGAACAAGGTTATAGTGTATGCATGAATATTTTGTAAAGATTTTTTTAAGGTTTTTGCCAGAGGGTATGTGCACCCACTGAGGAGAGAGAAACAGAGACAGAGAGAGACAGTGAGAGTGAAAGTGAGAAATAATCTCCCTTAGGGCGATGAGTCCTTTCTCCTCCATTATCCTCTCATGATATAGGGCATGCACATACATACACCCAGTGTGATTTTCAAGCTGCCAGATCCAGGACTCAAACCATAGTTGACCATGTGGTAGTCCAGTAACTTAACTACTAGGCCCTTGCAAAAGTTTTAATGGAAAAAAGCACTGAAATAATTGAGTCTTCACAACAGAGAACAAAAAGGCATGCTGAAAATAAAAGAACTTGAGCCATTGCAGATAATACTATATCCACATTACAAAAGGTCATTTAATTTATCCAAAACAACATTGGCAGGGACATTAAGGTTATGCATTTGAATTTTGTTGGTTTTTTTTTTGTACTTGTATTTTGTTTAATTTGAAAATATTATTTGCTGTTATAGATCTATATGCCCTATAATCATAAAGAGTGTGCCCTTTGTTTTATATTTGTGCTTATGTAATTTTTAGTAAAAATCATTTTAAACAGCATTGGTTGACCATAGGAATTTTTTTTTTTTGGAAAGGTTTTAGCTATAGGGCACGTGCGCTTGCCAGACAAACAGAGAGAGACAGAGAGACAGAAAGCGAGAAATCACCTCCCGGGGGTAAGGCTACACTGCAATCCCTTCTACTCCGTTCTCCTCTCAGGATCTTGGGCACACACGCACATGCGCCCAGCGTGAATTCTAAGACACTGGGTCTGGGATGTGAACCGCGGTCGACTACGTGGGAGTCCAGCGACATAGCCATTACACTAACTGCTGGTCCCAGACCATAGGAATTTTAAAATATTTTTTAAATTGGCCTGTTTATTACTTAAGTTTGGATACCACTACACTATTGTAAGCAACTAATGAAATGTTAACATTGGCGAAAGCTGAGCTTGGTTCTTTGCGGGAAAAAGTATTCAGGAGGAGTAGGGCAGATTTGTGTGCACATTTACACACATCTTCACTCATACAGGAAGACAGATTATTTGAGAAGTCATTGCTTTATTGGGGCCAGCAGGTGGTGTGGTGGGTGAGGTGATGGACTCCTACACGGGGCCGACTATGGTTTGGGTCCCAGAAGCAGTGGCTTAAAAACCATGCCAGGCGCCTGTGCATATATACCCAAAATCATGAGAGGAGAATGGAGGAGAAGGCATTGAGGCTGGCCAAACTCCTTGGGAGTGATTTCTCACTTTCCCTCTCTCTGTCTCTCTCCTACAAGTACATGCACCCTATAGCGAATACCTAACAACAACAACAACAACAACAACAAGTCATTGTATTTTCTTTAAAAAGTATTTTATTTAACTTTACTGTTATTATTGTTATTTTTAATTTGACAAGGGAGAGACAGAAAGAGACAGAGAAAGACAGAGGGAAAGTGAGAAAGCAAGCCACCAGGTCCGGAATGTGAACCATGGTTGGCCATGTGCAAGTCCAGTGCCTCTAACCACCACACCACCTGCTGGCCACGAAAAGTCATTGTTTTATTAAAATAAAATGTTTCAGAATGTTGTTGGCAGATGTTACTCCTCTGGCTTCCATATAAAGAGGATTTAACATTCTGAACTTGAAGGTAATATTAATACAGTAGAAGCCAGGGCAACAATGCTACTATGGGTGGGTTAGCATAGAAAATAGCACCATAGGGTAAAATGAATTAGAAGCAATAAAATTTGAATCCAGTCACCTGAAGGGTGCTAGTGTGTAAAATGGGCAAGAAAGAAACAGTGCTAATGTAAAAGGTAACCTGCTAGCTGGTCTTTGTGGGCCTCTACCATCTCTGAGAGCACCTTCTGTCTGCAAGAACCAGGAGCGCTAGAACGTGTGTTAACAAAGCATCATCTAGGAGGCCAAAGACAGTAATACCACTGTAGAACCCAATGTATATATGCATATACACATACAGACACACATGCCACTTATACAAATTTGTGCACATGGGTGTACTGCAGTTTGATTTTCAGAATAAAATTGTGTCAAAATCCTGAGAGGACAATGGAGGAGAAGGCATTGAGGCTGGCCAAACCCCTTGGGGATGATTTCTCACTTTCCTTCTCTCTGTCTCTCTCCTACAAGTGCATGTACCCTATAGCAAAAACCTAACAACTACAAGTCATTGTATTTTCTTAAAGAATTATTTTATTTAACTTTACTATTATTATTATTATTTTTTAATTTGACCAGGGAGAGACAGAAAGAGATAGAGACAGTTCACAGAGAAGACAATTCACACATGAAAAGGAATGATACATGAAAATGTAGAAATGGAAAGGAGGCATAAATAAGAATAACAATATATTCTGATAACAGACAAGCAATGTAATTTTTTTCTTTTTTATCCTGAAATAAATTATATAAGGTTAAATAACCTAATACAAGAGGACAGGTTGGGATTTTCTATGAACTTTTCAGAGACTCCTGATGCTACATAATGACCATAGTCCAACATCTCTTTGTAGAATTCATCTTATTCTCCCAAACTATAGTATAAAGGTCCTTTGTATGAACTTCCACCCAGCTATGCCTGTTAAAATAACCTATCTATGTATCTATTTTTCAATTACCTAGCTACAGAGAGCACTCAAGTACATCTAGACTGTCACCCTTATGCAAACATACAAGAAGGGCAAATTTCTTAGAGTAAAATTGCTATGTAAAAATGTAATTACACTTTTAATTTTAAAAGATAATGCCAAATCGTTCCCAAAGGTCTGGACCTGTTTGTGCTATTCCACAGTCTATGAAATTTTTTTTTCTCATACTTTTGCCTCCAGTGTACATTTGTAAAAATTTACTCCTGTCAATTTGACAGGAGAGAAATGTCTGACTTTTTTTTTTTAAATGAAGACTTTTTTGCCACTTGTATTTTATCTAATTTTAATTGCTTATTTATCTCTTCTGCTAATGTTTCTATACAGTTGACTTTTTCTTTCTCAATTTTTAAATTTTAAAGTACAATACATATTGAAAAATAATTATTCTATTCCTAAATGCAATTTCTAGTACTTCACAAATTTTGTTAAACCAAATGAAAATTTCTGTATTGCTTAAGCTGTGAATTTACAATGAAATGTTATTGGCTTTTATTGCAGTGAGTTATCAGCATCAATATTGCCGATTTAAGAAAATATCACAGATGTCTATAAATAGCATGCAATACACTGAGAAGCCATATCTATTTACAGAGTGATCACACCATACAGCAAACTGAAGAGAAAAGATTTTGTCCCCCAGCATGAATACATCATATACTAGTCCAGCTATAGATATTACCATATACATTAACATCAACAGATAACTTTCCATTTTTGTGTCCATTAAATGTTTTGTTTGTTTCTTTTCCCCCACGCCCTCCCTTCTTCCCTCCCCTTATCGTCATCCCCTCTCACACTGTCTCTAGTATCTACAATTGCTCTCCCTGCTTTAATACCTTCCAGTCTTTCCATTTCTACTGTTAAAAAAAAAATAAACCAGTCAATTTAATAGAGAGCAAATCTTAACACAATTTAATCGGGCGATTGTCCTCAGACTTTCTGACAACTCGCGGCCAACCTCGTAGTTAACTCAGCCTTTTAAGTTGGCAGAACAGGAAAGTGAGGTGTGTAGTGAAAGGCAATGTGTGGTACAAAATCTTAAGTGAGGGTATGAGGTAGAGAAACTATTGATTACATTTTGAAGTTTCTATGCATTAAGAGGGTTTAAAAGGCTGACCTTCTGTGATTGACTGAAACCTAGCTGTTGTGATTGGCTATAACTTAGCAACCAGCTCAGAAAAACGGCCTAACGTATGATTTCGACTTATTCGTAGGAATCAAAGTGTGGGAGTATACCGGCTGTTGTAGGCCTAGACAGTGTAACTTAACAATTTCTCCCCTTTTGGAGTACATACATCCTGTATATATTAAGTGGGAACGTACAATGCCTCTTTTTCAAAGTCTGACTTGCTTCACTCAGAATGAAATCTTCCATATTCTATAGAGCAAAAATTTATTCTTGAAAATTTTGAGGCTATGTGGCAATTATTCATTTCTTTTTATTTTTAGCTTTATATTTTATTTTACTTATTATTATGATTATTATTTAAATTTGACCAGAGAGAGACAGAGATAGAGCAAGAGGGAAAGTGAGGAACCAAGCCACCAAAGCCACCAGGTCTGAGATTCAAACCGTGGTTGGGCATGTGGGAGTCCAACACCTTAACCACTGCAGCACCTGCCAGCCTCGCTGTTACTCATTTCTAGCAATTTATTTTATCTAGGAGCTCACATTTCCAGGAACATTACAAGAAAACTGTTGCTTTTCTGAAAAATATACAGGACTATGTACACATTAGTATACACATATATGTGGAAGTATATATATTACTGAATTCATGAATTTAATATCATTTTTCTCATTGGAATTACTGCATAATACCAGTTAATGGTAGATAATTTGGTCTCTTACTTTCCTAGATAATTTTTGGTCCAGTTATAAAAGTAAATTTCTTACATAATATAATGTTAAAATTTAAAATATAAATAATTGTAAGTTTATAACCTTGTGATCAATGGAGAAAGTCAATGGATTTTGAACAAGAGTAACACAAAGTTTCTTATTCTTTGTTGAGTCATAAAAACTAAAAATTCAATGTATCTCAATCATATGAAATTAGATAATACTCATCATTATAAAATATTAGTGAAATGATCTTTCATTTTTTTGCTCTAAACTATGGCAGGGGTATTTTCTAATAAGCACAGAGGAAACCATTTTCTCTTGTCTATGTTTATGTTCTTTCCTGTGTTTTACTGTAACAAGTATCATTTATTAGATTTTTATTAGGTGCAGGATTGTGCCACAATCTGTGATTATTATAAAGAAAGGCAACACAGGCAAGCCACAACTTAATGAGTGTACAAGAAACTACTTGGTGGGATAAGGAATATTTTTTAATCACTTAAATATTTGGCCACATAATATAAGTAGCATGTGAAGAAGGAACAGTCACACTGGGCTGGAAAAATTAGGATAAAAAGCTCTCATGGGGTTAAAATGTCTTTAAAATTCAAAATATCTTCAGAAGCTGAGGTTTTATTGATAAAATTAACTTATTTACACTTGGTAACTATTACTTTCTAACTATACACACACACACACACACACACATATATAGGGAGAGAGAGAGAGATTTTTGCTATAGGGTATGTGTGCTTGTCAGAGAGACAGAAAAAAACAGAAAGATGGAAAAGAAGAAATCGTTCTCCCCCCTGGGGGGGGATGGCCACACCACAGTCCCCTCTCCATTCTCTTCTCAGGAACTTGGGCACACACACACATGTCCGGCATGAGTTTTAAGCCACTGGATCCAGGACTCTAACCACAGTCAACTACATGGGAGTCCAGTGACGTGACCATTACATCATCTGCTGATCCAGTTTCTAACCATATTTAATGTCTATTATCCATCATGTTTTTCACAAAACTATTATGATTCTTCTCCCCAGGCCAATAAGCTGTATTTCCCCATTCTCATGTTGCTTGGCACCCTTTTAAGTTACAATATATTTTTATTTGTATTATAATTTCTGTGTCCTATGTCCTATAGTGTTTCAAGACTCATGAGAGTAGAAACACACACAAATATACATATGTATTTATTTTATAGTCAATATATTTAATACATTCATGTGTATATGAAATATATTAACTATTTATTGCATTCTTCAATTTTATTGAATAGAAAATGGTGGCTAAGAATATTAGATCCATGAAAAGTTCATAGAGGTTCAAGAATCACAAAAGATCACTTGATTTGGCTCACAGGTTCAGGGGAGAAAAGCACATTTCATGGAATAAAGATATAAATATTTGCCAGATAGGAGGGGTGACAGATCTAGACATTACTATAGAGAAGTCTGACAACAAAAGAAATGAGAGCAAAGTTGTTACCTTCAGGGGGCTGAATTACTAGTTTGCCAAGTACATTTTCACTTAGCAAAATTATATATTTGCAACCTTGGCTTTTAATCAAGGGTTGGCATAATCAAACGCTATGAAGAACTTCTATGACTTGCTTACAAACAATGTTATTAATGTCACTAAAAACTGCTCAGAGGAAATACAGCATAAGACTTTTGAGGATAGGTTTTGGTGCCTGACTGGCCAGGTTCAAATCCTAACTCTAACACTTCCTAGCTGTAGGACCATGGACAAGTTGCTTAGCACCAATGTACATTATTTCTTCCTATGTAAAATATGGATAATAATGGTAGCTAATTCACCAAATTCTCCTGAGAATTAAATGCCTGATGGCATAAGGAATTGATGATGGTACCTTGAAATAATCATAAATTATTATTCTATTTATGATCAATGCATCTTGCATAACCAATGCATATGATAAAGTCCATTTAGACTTCTGTTGACGATCAGAGTTTACCTTTGTGAAGATTTTACAGGCTTTTCATCATTAGATGAAAAGAGCTATACAACATATATTTCCTCCTTTGTTTGGATTCCCATGAACCTTGGCGCCAAAAGTTTTGGCTCTAATTCAGTAACTCTAATTGTGCCTAATATTTGTCAGTTTTTCCTACCACCAACTTTGTTTGACTTCTGATTATTTTTATCATGTTTTACTGATTCTGATGTATATGTTTCTTTTGAAGGTAGTAAATAAATGCAATGGCTTTTTATTTCCTGATTTTAAATTTAATTATTTCAATTGTATACTTTTAAGATGTAAAACTGCCCCAAACACAAAACATACCATCATGGTGCGATGGTTTTAAAACATGGCCTGAAACTCTTTAATACACTGACATACAGGCTCTTTGTCATCTCCTCTTCGTTCTCACTGAGTTTCTGACTATTTCAACAAATACAGAATGGCAGAAATGCTGTTCTGCATCTCCTACCCTGGGTCCTAGAAGGCCATGAAGCTACTACTTTATTTTATGGAACATTGGTTGCTTGGAACTCTGAGCTACTATATAAGAAGGCTAACTACTCTGAGGCCACCATACTAGGAAGAAGTCAAAGAAGAAAGCAAGGTCCCTGACAGCTATTCACATATCCAACCTTAAGCCATTGAAACAAACTTTGCTTTCAGGTCTTTGCAGCTGAGGTTCCAGACATCATACAGCATAGAGAAGACATCCCTGCTGTGTACTGTCTGCATTTAGGAGCCACAACAGTCATAAGAATGATCAAATCAAAGTTTTAAGCTATTAAAATTGGGGTAATTCATTGTACAACGAAAGCATGTAGAACACGCTTTCAACATGTCTATATGATTCCAAACAATGGAAAACATACATACTTAAAAAGATTTTCTTTATAAAAAATTTCAACTCTTTTTCATTTCTGTTTTTAATGAAAAAGAAATGTATAGTTAAAAAAATAACAATTTTTATTTTGATTATGGGACAAAAACACATATGGTCATTTGTGAGACATAAAAAGTCCTCTGGAAGCAGAAAGCAAGGGAAAAAAAACCTCAAACACCCATGAACTGATGAATGAGTTTTTAAAAATCTGGCATATCCATACAATGGAAAATTATTCAACAAATAAAAGAAATAAAGACTGATGCATTCCACAATATGGGTGGACCTCAAAAACCACACAAAATGAAAGGAGACAAACACTAAAAGCCAAGGATGTGATTCCAGTTATATGAAATATTCAAAATAGGCAAATTCATAGAATCGGATTAGTGATTGCCAGGGACTGGAGGGAAGGAAAAACGAGTGACTACCAGCGTTCCTTTTGGGGATGATGAGAATGTCCTATAGTTAGATAGTGGTGCTAGCTACATAACTCTGTAAATATACTAAAAACTGAACTGTACACTTTTAAAGGGTGAATTTTATAGTACATGAATTATATCTCAATAAAGTGGTTATAAAAAAAAAGTCCCCAGGATATCCCATTTCTGAATAAACACAGTTTTTTTTTTTTCCCTTTGAAGTCTTCTGAAGAAATTTACAGCTTTTTTTTTTTGTTGTGCTGTAGCTTTTTGGAAGCATCTTGCTCTGGGTTTATTTGTTTTTGTTTCATTTTAGTGTTAGAATCAACCCTGCTTACATATCCTGAGTCTTTTAAATTTAAGGCTTAAAAACAAACAGAACCAGTAATTCCAGTTCCTCAGTGATTCAACAGGTTTTAATGTGCAGATGGTAAACATTTGTTTCCCTTATTGTTTGCCACCATGCAAAAGGGTGTGAAATAGCTCTTCTGGGTCAACAGAGAAATGATTGCCTTTTATCTTAGCCTATTCTTGCCTTCTGAGATAATATTTCCTCTTAATTTTATGTCAACTTCTGGCAAAATGTTGTCATGTATTAATGACTTTATTTGGTAAACAAGATAACTTGTTTACCTGAATAAGAGAGGATATATGGAATATTGAAAGATGAGTACTGCAAATATTAGGTTAATAGTGAGCACTTTCCACAGCCATTTTTAATGTCCTTGAAATTTACACAATTGGCTAAACAACTCATTTAGAATGTTCATGAACCTATTGCAAATCTGCTTATCTAGATCTTTAAACATTCATTTTTCTGGCAATTTCTTCCTGATTACATGGAGTAGCGGATATTGCTAGTTGCTTCCCCAATACCCAGTAAATAAACTCAGCAAAGAAATGGTAATTTTGATGAAATATCAACAACTGATCCACAGTAAAAATAGGCAATTTCTAAATTTTAAAAAGTAATCATTACCAAAATAACATTTTACCTTTTAAGCTTTTCTTTTTGGGTTTTTACTTAAAAAAAACCCAAAACCTACCAAGTAGACATCAAACCAGCTCCTACAAGAACTTAAAACCAACTGCATGAGAGTTTGAGAAGATGGGGCTGAAATAGAAAAGTGGATAAGAAGAGGCTCCCTCTTTCTTATGAACAAAATCCTGAGTTTGTTTAGATGTAACAATAGGTCCAACTAAAACAAATAGCCCTGTTTTTAGACACCCTGGCTGTTGGAAATTTCTAGGATAGTTTTATTTTCCCAGTATATAATAGATGTTGCTCCTTCCTGATTTCTTGCCTTCTTCTTCTTCCTGCCCTAGAATATGGAGGTAAGATTTCAGGTGTTGAAACCATTATCTTGCAAACAAGAATTACTGAGCTTGAGAATGACAGTAAATTATAAAAGAGCAAGAATTCCAGCAAGGGGCCTGGAATGCTGATGTCATCATAGGGCCATTTTCTTGCCTTAGATAGTGAAGCAGATGTGACTCCATTTTGTAGGTGCACCTCCATTATGAACTCTAACACTCCTTCCTATAATTGGAAAGTTACTTTTTGATCTGAATTAGACAGAGTGATTAATATATCTGTTAAATCAGTCAATTGGACCGAAACTGCTTTCTTTAAAGTTGTCTTAAAGTTGTCTTGAGATATAATCACCAATCACCAGACCCTTGCCTGGAGCCATGGAGACCATTAAGTTTCCATTGTGTTTCAGTAGGGATGGAACATACCCTTAGGTATGATTAACTTGCTTGTTTACCTTCTGTAATTTGCTTTTGCATTTGCATTGTAAAACCGTAAACCCCTACCCTTTCAAGTCTACTACACTTTGTTCTTGTATATCACCCTGTCATCCCAGAAAAGATTGTGATTTTTGCCTATAAAAGCACCCCTCTCTTTTCACTCAGGTGTGCAAGGTTTGTGAGAGACATGAGTTTCCCCATATGTCTCCAGCTTCATAAATAAAACTCCACAATAAATTTGACTGTGTCTGGATGTCCTTTTATTTCTCACTGAGTAGACTATAACAATAGCTTCCCTCAGACTTCATCATTTGAGAAAATTAAAATTCCCTATTTGAGGGATCAGCAAATGGCGTAATGGTTATGTCACTGGACTACCACATTGGCGACCCCAGTTAGAGTTTCAGACCCGCTAACTTAAAATTTAAAATTCGCACTAGGCATGTGCTTGTGTCTGCCCAAAATCCTGAGAGAAGAATGGAGGAGAAGGGATTGCTGCATAGCCATTCTCCCCTTGGGGGTGATTTCTAGCATTCTCTCTCTCTGTCTCTCTGGTGAGCACATGTGCTCTATAGCAAAAATCTCTAACAAACATTATATAAATCCCCTATTGGATAAAAGCTTATTCTAGTTTCTTTTCCTTGAAGCCAAAAATATAATCACCACCTGCAGTTTGTCTCAGTGGGAGAACTACCAAACCCTAATACATTTAGGAAATACGTAAAAGTACTCTCATTGTTGCCATAATGGATGGAAAGGCACTCCAAGGATGTTATATATTTAGTAACATGCAGGACAGTCCAGAAAAACAAATAATTGTTTTGTCTCTTGTATAGCTTTTTATAATTGTGTGAATAGAGAGCCTACCCCCATTTCGCATATAAATAGAAAGATTTTTTTTCCACAGTTAAATATTCACTGGATTTTCCATTTGCTTTATTTGCCCGGGCAAATAAAGCAAATGGAAAATTTGCACTTTTTTACATTCAGAACTTTACCAAAAGTATTTAATCATGTAGAAAAATCTTATTACTGCTAACTATAATGTTCATGGTATTTCGGTCATTAATACCACACACCTGCATTAGCTAGATTTGACCTGACTATTCCTGGTGATTCTAGGAACTAAGGCTGCACTTATCTACAGGAATATGTAGCCTTTTTGTTTATATATTGAATAATCAACTACTGATGACAATATGCACATTATTTTACCATTATCTATTTTCCTTTAATTTATTCTTTTTAAAATTTTTCCCTTTCTCTTTTCTTTTTCCACCCTCCTTCTCTCCCTTTCTTTCTTTCTTTCATGAGACAGCGAGGCAGGGACACCCAACAGGGTCTTGCTAGACTGTGATCCAATCCCTCTTCTAGTCAGTCAGGATCAGAGATTCTGCCATGGGTGTACCCAGCATATTCATGTCAACCCAGGATCCAAACCCCAGGTCTTCCCATATGTCTCCAGAATCCTGCAGCAGCACCCTTCCGTGCCTTTTTAGCTAGGCTATAATTTATTCTTTATTAGGGAATTATTTTGATATTATATGTAAGTAATACATTTTTAAATAAATTCTTTGAAGATAGTAGAATGTTACAATGTATATTTTTTGAGAGGTTTTTGCTATAGGGCGCTTGCACTCACCAGACAGACAGAGAGAGACAGAGAGACAGAAAGTGAGAAATCACCCCCCAGGGAGGATGGCCACACCACAATCCCTTCTCCTCCATTCTCTTCTCGGGATCTTGGGCATGCACGCACACGCGCCCGGCGTGAGTTTAAGCCACCGGGTCTGGGACGCGAACCGCAGTCGACTACGTGGGAGTCCAGTGACATAGCCATTACGCTAACTGCTGGTCCCATACAACGCATATTTTTAACAAAGAAATGCTGGATCTTATATAGGGTTAAAATTTGTCTTGTACATAGGGAAAGTCGTTTTTACAAGAAATGATGTATACATCTTTAGAAAGATGGTATGTCCAATTGATCGAAAGTTGTTTTTTTGTTTTTTTTTTTAATATATTTAAATGTTCCTGTCCCTTCACGTTTCTATTTTAAGACTTTGGCCAACTTGGCTCTAAAGAAGATGGATCACCACAGCACTGCAGGTTTTCCTACAGAAACCAAATGGAAGGGTGACTTCAATCCAAAAATCATTTCAAACAAAACAAAACAAAACAAAGACCAATATAAGGCAGGCTTATATCACTGTGGAGAGAGAACAAGGGAGTAGACTACCAGCTGGGACAAGACAAATAATCACTGATTAGTTCTTCATTTCACTGAAGAGAGCACTGGGCAAATATCTAGCTGATTTATTAACTCTTATTTTGCAAGTACCAAATACCAAAGGAAAAATGCATTATCATAACCAGAACAAATGACACGAAAATGTTTTCTAAAATCTTCAAAATGTCAAGTAAAACTAGAGAGAAAATATGGAGCAAACAAGAAACTTTGTCCTAAGATATGGAAACATTGACAAAACTATTAATATTACCACTCATAGTTGACCTTCTGGACAGAGAGGACAAACTCCTTTCAAAGAAAAGTCTTCAAAGGGTCAAATCCCACGGTGTTCACAAACAGGGCAGGCTGCTACAGGGCACGAAGAGTGTATGATACAGAAAAAAGCTGCAGGAGCACTGTTATCTTTGAAGAACTTTGGGGCCAGTATAGGCCCAGTGCCAGTTCTCTGTGCTTAGGAGCAAGCAAGGATATACACCCCCCCTTTGCTTGACAGGTGCCTTGTTTAGAAACTTCCTTGGAGAGAAAGGCCTTATCTTTTCAGATTCATATTAAATATTTTCCAAGTCTATTTCTGTCATTATCTCAGGAAATTCCAAATGAGTAAGAAGCTCATGCTGTCTCCCTAAAATGGTAAGCTCTTTGTACAATTTTTTTTTTTAACAAGGAGTTAGAGATGATTTTATTTCCTTTGCTTCACAATTGCCAATTGTTGTCACTCAAGCACTTGCCAGTGATGGTCTACAAATACACAACCCACAAAGAATTTATCATAACTATGGCCAAAAGAGTCAGTGTCTTGGACAGTCTCACAAAGAGAATGTTTACACTTGGAGTACTGGTAGACTACATTTAGAAAATTATTTCTCATAGGAGCAGGTGGTGATGCAACTGACCCACATGGGAAGGACCTTGGCTTCTATCCTGGGGCCCCCCCAGTACCTGCCAGGCAAGTGTGCACCTATAATTTGGGCTGACTGAGGCTTGGTGTGAATCTTGGCATCAAGACTCTGTTGGAGGGTGCTTTCTCTCTCTGTGTGTATCATGGAAGAAATAAATATTGGGTCATCAGGAAAGTCATGACACATTTTTGCATGGAAAAATACATTGTAACATTCCCAACAACTTAATAAATAAGCTCTTTTAAAACAATAAAACAAATTATTTCTCATAAGCAGAAATTTCAAGGCTGGACAAACATTACTGAACTAAACAAAGTCTTTACAATTTATATCGTCTTAGGGATCAATTCTTAACTTTATATAAAACCACGATTACTAGTATGTGAGTTCTAACTCCCACAGCGGGGAATTATTTTTCATCTCAGTTCTGAATTGGCAATAGAAATCTTCTCATCTCATTTCAGTGGTGTTGTCTTTGCCAAAATAAAGAAACAGAACCCACACCAGAGGGTGGATGTAGAAATCACTTATTTTCTGGGCTTAGGGATACTCTGGAGAGCTACTAAGCTTTAATTTATCCATGTTCCTGAAAACTAATTTGTTTAACATGACACACTGGTGTCACCAAAATATTTCTTGCACTAGATAGTACAAACTTAGTGTGATTATCTAGTCAATTTATTCCATTTTTATTGGTTCAAGGCAAACAATTTGGCATTTACACTTTTTCTCCTTCTATGCAAAATTCCATTGAAATGACAGAAGGTATTTGTATGTTTAAATTAATAAAATTATAATCTGCATGAGAAATAAAAGAGCAAGGAGGTGACCAGAATATTTTATTTGTGGGAATATTAAAAGATGTAGATGGTATCTAACTGGTTAAAAAATAAAAATAAAACAAAACGACAGCAACAAAGAAGAGTAAATAAAATCGGAACACTGAGAGTAAGTAGAAGCTTTCTAAGTCTTACACCTTTGGCTGACAAATAGCATACTTATAATCCTACGGGTCGTTATGAAGAACAATACAAAGCACTTGGAGATTTCGTGATGGGAGAAGTGATCTCCTCAAGAGACTGAGTATGGGTTTGTTGCCTTTAAAAAGCTCCTTGAGGAAGAAGCACTAAGTTGTGCCGTAAAGAATGAAAAGGAGTCAGACATAAGTGCAGGAAATCAGTATTGCTGAGATTTATAGAGAGAGGTTGTAAAGGGGTAGAGAATCGGAAAGGGATGACTGGCAAAAGTTAGGGACTCAAAAGTTATATTACTTAAAGCTCATGGCAAATTCGTACACTGAAAAAATGATGTATGGATTTTAAAAGATGTTTGCACTGAAATAAGTTTGTATATACTTTAATTACATTTTCCCACAAAGTTTTTGAAGTACCTTCATATTTAAGCATTCATTTTAGAGCCATGGACAGCTATTGG
Organism: Tupaia belangeri chinensis; assembly: GCF_000334495.1. Classification (NCBI taxonomy): domain Eukaryota; kingdom Metazoa; phylum Chordata; class Mammalia; order Scandentia; family Tupaiidae; genus Tupaia; species Tupaia belangeri. The sequence goes on from NW_006160118.1 coordinate 430,802, forward strand.
TGAGGAAACTAGAGTCAAGTAAATCCTCTAAAAATATTTATTCTATGTGCTATATTGTAAATGGAGTGCAGGGAATTCAGGAAGGATCTATAAAACACAATAGAATGGACAAATTAACTGTTATGCACAAATGAACATTGCTAAGCTCCTATAAAATGTCTCCTTCCTTTCCAATGCCTTCACTTTTCCATTTCCATTATCATCTCTACCACCAGAAATATTGAAGTAGCTTCCAAACTCAGTTCCTTAATTCTCATCTCCAGCCCACTCCAAAATATCCATCATAGTGCAAGAAAATAGACTGTCCTCATCACCATGTCTTCCCATCTTATTTCCTGCCTGAAGATCAATCACATCTTCACATTATTTATAGATGGAGTTTGGGAAAATTAATACCTTCTCCTCCCTCAGGTTCATATCGAGTAAGTCATAGACACAAAAATCAGACAGAGATGAAAATATCTACTTAATTAATGATAAAGCTGATATCAGCAGGCATGTTGTAAATCTTCTCTCTATGTGTCTT
>NW_006160118.1:431342-453124 GCF_000334495.1 Tupaia belangeri chinensis
CTACACTCACTCATTAAGTACCAGCAGACTTATCCCCTATATAGTTTATTCATGGGGGCAAAGACCAAAGTAAAGGGTGCTACATCACCCATGCTCAGTGTCTCCTCCAAAAGTCAAGAGTTAGTTGGGACCAGCAGTTGGTGTAATGGCTATGTCACTGGGTTCCCATGTAGTCGACTGTGGTTCGAATCCTGGACATGGCAGCTTAAACTCATGCCGGGTGCATGTGCATGTGCGTGCATGCCCAAGATCCTTGGAGGAGAATGGAGGAGAAGGGATTGCGGAGTGGCCATTCCCCCTGGGGGGTGATTTCTCTTTTCTGTCTCTCTGTCTTTCTGGCAAGCACACAAGTCCCATAGCAAAAACCTCTCCCCCCCCCAAAAAAAAATAGAGTTAGTTCAACTGTTAGAGATGAAGGCTATAATACAGGAAGTCAAAAATCTGTTATGCTATGGGTGCATGCACTCTCCAAAGAGATAGAGAGACAGAGAGAAAGAGAAGAAAGAGAAAGATCCTCCACAAGGGGGAATGGCCATGTAGCAATCCCTTCTCCTCCACTCTCCTCTTGGCATTTTGGGCACACATGCACATGGTCCTGGCATGTTTTTCAAACTGCCAGGTCCAGGACATGAACTGTAGAGTTGGCCGTGTAGGATGCAGTGCCTTAGCTACCACGCCACATGCTGGACCCAGTCCTGCTTTCTTAATAGGAGTACACAGATGGATGGGGTAAAATAGAAGTAGTATTACTCTAGTATATTTCTCTCCACAATTGGATTTTTTTTTGGGGGGGGGATTTGCTATAGGACGTGTGTGCTCGCCAGACAGACAGAGAGAGACAGAGAGACAGAAAGCGAGAACTACACGGGATGGCCACGCTGCGATCCCTTCTCCTCTATTCTCCTCTTGGGATCTTGAGCACGCACACTCACGTGCCTGGTATGAGTTTAAGCTGCTGGGTCCGGGACTCGAACCACGATGGACTACATGGGAGTCCAGTGACAGCCATTACGCTAAATGCTGGTCCCTTCACAATTGGATATTTGAAGCGAGACATAAGGAACACAGATATTTCATCGCATATGCACTAAACTATTCTATCTGATTTTCAGTATTTTCTTCATACTACACTGCACCCAGCTTCGGCCAGCCCAGATCATGGGTACATGTGTGCCCAGCATGTTCAGAAAAGACTTTGGGCATGAACTTGGAGCCTTCCTATATGGGTTATCCTCAGAGAATGATGCATATTCCTGTTCCACTATCCAGTCCTTCTGTATTATTTCTTTTCTTTTTTTGGAATTAATGTAGAAATTTATTTGGGGGCAAACATACATTTTTTTTTATTCTCCTGAAACTTTTTTTATAATAAATTAATTTACATTCATAGCCTAAGCATTGTCACAGCATACAAAATGTGGTTTCCCATCCAGAATATACTGCGTAGTGGCTTAATCATGCATGTTATCATCAATAATTTTACATTTCTAGTTTCATATATATATGTGTGTGTGTGTGTGTATTTACCCCTATGTCTGATCCTCTGCCCTTTTCCACCCTCTTCTCACACTATCTCTGGTGTCTACAGTTGTCTTCCATTCCTTTTCCTCCCACATTTTATTGATCACTCAATTTCTTAAATAATCTAAGTACTTTCAATAGCAAGTTCAGCTGGTAATTTCAAGAAAAGCAGTATTGAATTGGTAAGGAAATTTGCTTAAAACTTAAAGCCTATGACTGCTTGTGTATCTGCAATTATCTCAATAAAAATGTCACTTTTAAAAACTCAATTTTGATTTTCTCTTTTCCATTTGAATTCCTCTTGATAGTCATAGTTAGTTTATTTACTAGATAATTGAGAATCATTCCACTTTGTGTTTACTCAGAGCAAGCAAAACTTTCAATGATCTTACTTCTAAAGAATATTACATGATATGACCTTATCAGCCATTTACTAAGTTATCTGAATGGACATTTTGGACATGATTTGATCTTCAAAGCATATTTCCTGCCTAAAGCTCTTTTTTTTTTTTTAAACTGTAAGAATGCCTTCCCTGTCAGCTAAAGAAAATGTCAATTTTTTATAAAGGTGGTTCTGAGTCATAATTAATATAAATAGTTCATTATAACACACATCTGAAATTGATAATGTGTTCTTAAGGGAGGTCAGATAAGCAAGAAAAAAGAAATTGGTGCCAATTGATCTACAGGCACACGGTGAGTATGATTCTGGCCAAGTTATTTAACCCTTGTGCTGTATTTTTCCTAGCACAAAAGAGAAGTAAGAACAGTATCTACTTTGCAGGGTGGTGATGTGCTATAATATGTGAAGTCCTTAGCCTTAGTTCAGAGCCAGGCATATGATATGCACTTCCATAAATACTATTTTTTTTAATATATAGGGTGCATGCACTCACCAGAAAGACAGAGAGAGACAGAGAGATAGAAAGCAAGAAATCATCCCCAGGGGGGATGGCCATGGTGCAATCCCTTCTCCTCCATTCTCCTCTTGGGATCTTGGGCATGCACGCACATGCGTCCGGCGTGAGTTTAAGCCACTGGGTCCAGGACTCAAACTGTGGTTGACTACATGGGAGTTTAGCGACATAGCCATTGCTCTAACTGGTGGTCCCAGTACTAATTATTATTTTTTTATTGCACACAGGTAATAAATCATTTTCATTAGAATTTTAGGCATAAAGGAGGTAGCAGTTTACATCTACTTTGACATAAAGGGCTGCTTCTCACTGGAAACCTTTTAAGTAATGTTTATATCACCCTTTTTGCTAGCATTTATGTACTGGACCACTTGCATAATTAACTCCATGGATAAAGAAATACCCTTCCCTTTCCTTTTACCATTTTTTTTTTCTCAATTTGAAAACAGCCACTCTGTTTATTTACTGACCAGATTGCAAAAATAACCATGGTGGATACCCTAGTTCATCCTTCTAATAATTCTGCTGATCTGGTCTTCCCTGTTGCCAGCATCTCCACCTTCTATAAAATGGGTGGTCTTTTTCTTCATTCCACCTCGTGGAGAAGATAATTTGAAGGGCCACAGGAAGTTATTTGCTTCTTTGAAGCATTTCCCAACAGTATAGATTTCATGAATGAGATCCTCCACGCAGATGATGCCAAATTTACCAAGAGATTGAGCGATCAAGAGAGTTATCTGTCAAAGCCATTCACTTCTTATTGATTTTGCCATAACCATGCTTTGTACATCAGTTCCTTTACTGACTTTAGGTTCATGTACCCCATGCAATGTCTGGTTCCACAATCTTTACTAGCATTTTAACAGCTTAGCTTCAGGTCCTCCATCGAAAACATTAGAACTGTCACTTAATTTTCAACCTTCCGATATTTAATTGAAAGATGTGCAATATAATTAAAAAGGTACCCATAGGGCAACTAATCTTGAAAACTGGTGATAAGTGAATGAAAGAGGTATGTTTCATTTCATTTTCATGCTTTAGCTATTCTTATCTTACATTGATAAAGAAATCCAAAGCTCCCCATCAGTATAAGAGGTTATTATCCAGACCAGTGGTTGGCATAATAGCTATGTCTCTGGACTCCCATGTAGTCAACTGTGGTTCAAGTCATGGACCCGGTGGCTTTAACTCACACTGGGTGTGCGTGTGTGCATGCCCAAGATCCCGAGAGGAGAATGGAGGAGAAGGAACTGAGGCGTGGTCATCCCCCCCGAGAGAGTAATTTCTCACCTTCTGTATCTCTGTCTCTCTCTGTCTCTCTTTGTCTTTCTGGCTAGCGCTTGTGCCCTGTAGCAAAAAACTCTCAAAAAAAAAGGCTATTACCCATCCAGTATACATGTGTCTACATAAAGTTCATACATGTATAAACTTTTCTGTGCATTTGTCCATGCATAGCTATACAAAAAATAGACATGTTTATTTAGATACGTTTAAGACATTACTTAAATTAAATCACAGGAGTCAGGCAGTGGTGCAGTGGTAAAAGGCAACACTTGGCAAAGTGCTCTCACACAGAAAGGATCACAGCTTCAGTTTAGAGAATTTCCTGAGTAAATCATACACATGCTTGTCCATGATTCAGGAATGGCTGAAGCTTGGGAGTGAATCATGTCCTGTTGGGGGTGCTGCCTTTCTCTCTTTTCTCTGTCTCTCCTTCTCTGTCTCTCTTGCTCATGAAAGAAATAAGCTTTTAAAATAAATATATAAATCTCATATGTGGAGTCTTCAGAGGTTCATGGAAATGTATATTATGAAAAAAAACTATGCATGGAACCCCCCAAATTTCTATACTCAAATAAAATTGTAATTTTATTTTTCCATGAACTTTTTTGAAATCCCCTCATATACACTGTTAATGTAGTTCCCCACTGCAGTGTAAGACAGTATTTGTTAAAGCTTAAGACATGATATCTTTTGAGGCTAGCAGGTGACAAGGTGGTTAAGGCACTGGACTTCCACGTGGCGGACCATGTTCAAGTCCTGGACTTGGTGGCTTGAAAGTCATGCCAGGTATATGTACATGCATGCCCCAAATTCCAGGAATAGAATGGAGGAGTGGGGACTGCATTGTGGCCATCCCCCAGGGGGTGGGTGATTTGTCACCCCCCCTCTGCAGTGAGCACATGCACCCTATGGCATAAACCTTAAAAAAAAAGAAAAATATATCTTATTATATGTCATGTACGCTAAAACTTGACCAAATTTCTAATTTAAAGTGAAAAGAATTAAAACTACTAAATATTACAATTCATAATTTAGGATTATATTATTGCAGTAAGTAATGACATTCATTCCTGAATGCCTACCATAACACACAGATCCATTTGTAAGAGAAAAATATACTTAGATCCAAAGTTTACTCCTGAAAACCTGAGCCAATTTTAGGAAAATTACAATTTTTATTATACTCTTTTTATTTGAGGGAAGAAAAATAATTTCCTGGATAATAGAACACCCCAGGGAGATTAACTTCATCCAATTAGTGTGAAAGAGCCATAGGTAGTAATCATTGAGGGGAGGCCACCATCACAGTTGGGGGATTTGCCAAGGAGGCAGATGCCAAAGCAGGAAAAATAGACCCTTCCAATTGCTGGCTGAAACCTATAAAAGTCAAATGCTTCATCTGTGGGCCTAAGGACCTGCCTTCTCCTCAAAAACCATTATTTGTTTGTTTGTTTTTATTATTGAGGTTGTTAGTAACACAGAAATTATGTTGTTATATGCAAGTATAAAAAGACGTCCAAGGAGGGCTGGCTTCAGAATGCAGCCATCAAGTGCTATTAAGAGGAAGTCCAACCCCACGTGACCAAGCAGGGTTTGAGTCCCAGTTCAAGTGGCTTTTCCAACCAGGCATGTGTGTGCATGCCCAGGATTCTGATGAGATGGAGAATTGGAAGAGAAAAGGTTGTGGTGTGACTAGGCCTCCTTAGAAGATGTTCTCTCTCTTTCTCTTTCTCTCTCTGTCTTTTTCTGTCTCTCTGTCTCGCATGTGCACATGACATAGGACATTGAAAATAAATCATTTAAAAAAGATGTTGAAAGAGAATCTAAGTTTCCTCTAGTAATACCTCTTAAAACTATGTCAGAAATATAGCTTTCATAAATTGTTATTTTCTCTCTCCATGCCTTGGTTCACCTATCTGTAAAATGGAGATAATAGTTGCATCACAATATTATTTTAAAGGAAAAAAAATGAAATAATACATATATGATATACTTAATAGTGCCGAGTACATAAGTCCATTAAAAATAAGCAATTATATTATTTCTATTAATATGTTAAGTTTGCATTATTATACTATTAATATTTGCACTATTACATCCAGCTAGAAAAATAAAAACTATATTAAGGCTTATACAGCATTAACTTATTAGATACTTCTGTTTAGCATGGATCTGTTGTTTGAAAATTTATTTTATATAGATAGGTCTTATACATACTATAACCCTTTTTTTGGTAACCTTAGAAATTTAGAAGGTATTATGGCATAATGTTTACATCACTGGACTCCCATGTAGTAGACCCTGCTTAAAGTCCCTGAGGTGGCCTAGAACTCATGCCAGGTGTGTGTGCATGCATGCCTACGATCCTGACAGGATACTGGAGGAAAAGAGATTGTGGCGTGGCCATCTCCCCAGGGAGGTAATTTCTCGCTTTTTGTCTCTCTGTCTCTCTCTGTGGCATGTGCATGCACTCTATAGCAAAAATCTATAAAAAAAAAAAAAAAACCTAGGAGAAAAGCAATTTAAAAAAAATAATCACACAATAATTTTCAAAAGCTTCCTAGGTGATGGGACCAACAGTTAGCGTAATGGCTATGTCGCTGAACTCCCACGTAGTCAACCGTGGTTCATGTCCTGGACCCAGTGGCTTAAAACTCACGCTGGGCACGTGTGCATGCGTGCCCAAGATCCCGAGAGGAGAATGGAGGAGAAGGGATTGCGGCGTGGCCATCCCCCCGGGGGGGGGGGTGATTTCTCACTTTCTATCTCTCTGTCTCTCTCTGTCTTTCTGGCAAGCACACGCACCTTATGGCAAAAAACTCTTCAAAAAAAGAAAAACAAAAAAGCTTTCTAGGTGAGCAGTAGTTACACTCATAGCCAGATAACATTGTGTACACACAGCAAGCTACCACTGATTCAAATTTTAAAAGAATATATATATAAAAGCATGTCATCTTAGTTCTCATGGTGTCAAGACACTGAAGTCTAAAAAATAGATGAAATAGCCAGTCTTCTAGGTGCTTTTTTAAGTTTTCAGTTAATTTTTTCATCATTGATATTGAAACAAACATCCTAAAACTTGAGATGGATATCTGTGCATCACATTCATAAAAGGAAAGTATAGAGCCAGCCTCATGGCTCAGCAGTTAAGGGATCTGGATTCCACATGACTGAACATAGTACAAATCCTATCCCCTGTGGCTTGAAAAACATGCCAGGTGCATGTGCGTGTGTGCCCAAAATTCTGATAGGAGGGAGGAATGGAGGAAGGGAGATTATATTTGATGATACTTCATGCTGGGAAGGAGGGACTTTCTGTCTCTGGCAAGTGCACATGCCCTCTGGCAGTTAAAACAATTTTTTAATTAAAAAGAGGGCTGGTTCCATGGCCTAGTGGTTAAAGCAGTTAGATCCCACATGGCTGACTGCATGGTTTGAGTCCTGGGCCCAGCAGCTTGAAAAAAACATACCTGGCATATGTGCATGCATTTCTAAATCTCAAAAGGAAGAAGACATGGAGAAGAAGGGATTGTGCTGTGGACATTCCCCAGGAGAGACACCTTCTCCTCTCTGTCTCTCTGTCTCTCACTGGTTAGTGCATAAGTCCTCTGGCGAAAATAAATAAATAAATAAATAAATAAATAAATAAATAAATAAAATGGACAGAAAAGAATAGTAGCCTTTAGTTCAAATGACTGAATGACAGGGTCTTCCAATTAAAAATATATATACAAGAGAATTTCAAAATGTGTGTGCACAAGTGAAATTAATATTTGGATTTATATTGACTTGAAAAACATTGAAATCCATGCATAGTTTCTTCATAATATCATAGTACTCATTTTTCATGAACTTTTGAAGTACTCTGTTGTGTGTGTGAGTGTGTACGTCTTTTTTCAGTGAACTTAAAGTGTGTTTACATTTCCTGTAGTATGCTTGTCCTTTTAAGTTTCAGTGAACTGGTTGAAAAGACACAGAGAAGGATAATGCACTTTATGGCAAACTTTTACTTTATTTGGAAAGGTTATTAGGTAGATGTTTCTGAAATGTCTTGTAGTCCTGTGAAAAACTAGTACCAATCATCTAAATCTGGGAACAGGATAGACGAAGCTGGCTCTGACAGCTATTAGTCAGGATGCAAGGCAATTTCAGGTCAATGAGCCTTCTACATCCAAAAGGCACGGGACCGACGGCTCAAGATCCTTTTTATTTTTTGTTCCATTTGAATTACACAGGCAAAACCAATGATATAAATGACGCCTGATATGACCTGACATGCACATGCCTAATCTAGCAGAACAGTGACATCAATGGTACAGTCAGATGAATCGAAAGGTCCTTCCAACGTCCATGTCAATATCAGATCCAGTAGAAGCTCCCTGCTTGGCATTCCCGCCTGAGTGCTTTGCAGTCTTGGCATGTCACCTAACTGGCTGGTGCTTCCTAATAGTCCCTGCACCAGTTCTGATTGATGTGTGAGTGTGCAAACATTACCGGCCTCCAGGAGCCAGATGGCCCACATACCAAGTATAACAGCCAGACAAAACAGAGGCAGATTCAGCACACTGTTGGAGTTACATTTTTGGTGATTCCTCCCCACACCTCAGTAGTATACATAGTCCTATTTACTTAATTCATTCTATGTTGACCCAAAACAATTGTCTCCTCTGTCATATCACTGTTATAATTAAAGGAGAACATTCTTTCCTCTTTTCCATTTGGCATGAGAGGAAGGCCTTTATAATCAACCTGATTCTGCCTTACTATTTGTGGAGGCTTTCATATGGTGTCTAAAGGCTTGGATGAGCAAAATCCTTCTGAATGAGAAAACAGTCATTTCTTTCTTTCACCCATCGTAAGTGATTTCACTGAACCGTAAGTCATACGTCATTGGAAGGAGTGTCCAGATGAGGATGTATTCCTGTATAAATCATTCCTGTTCCAGTCACACAATCAAAATGATGAAAAAAATAATAAAGTACAAAAAGTAATTATTTACAATCATACACAAACACACACACACACACACATGCATAGTCATATATGCAGGTATTTCAAAATGTGGAAGATCATGCATAGTTGTGTGTGTGTCTGTGTGTGTGTGTGTGTGTGTGTGTGTGTGTGTGTGTTTGTGTTTGAACCTAGAGTACATGAACCCTTCAGAGCAAGACAGAGAGAGAAAAAAAATGAGAAAGTACCCCCATTATGGGTAACTTTTTATCCTTCGTCTCTCCATTTTTGGAATTTGGGGCACAGGCACCTAGCATGTTTCTCAAGCTGCAAGGTCTGAGACTTAAACCACAGTTAGCCATGTTGGATTCAACTACCTTAACCAGGCCATGGAACCAATCCACCATGCACAGACTTTTTTTTCTTTTTCCCACAAAATGCATTTTCATGAACTTTTTGAATGTCATGTATGTGTGTGTGTGTGTGTGTGTGTGTGTGTGTGTAATCATATATATTATTCCTCATAACAAAAATATAATTCAGTTAATATTGGTTTTCTCTCCTTACACATGTAAAATATCATGTATGAGAGTAGATGTGTGTGTATGCATGTTCAATTGCACTGTATAAACTGATTTCAATTGGAACTTCTGTGGTAGGAAAAATCTAATACACAAATAGGAAAACCAGTACATCTCAGTATTAATTACTTAGGTTTTTAAAATAAACAGATAGAAGGCTAGTCATGGTGGTGTGCTAGTGTGCTGCTCCATGATGCTGAATCCATATGAAAGATCCAGGTTGAGTTTCTGGGTCCACCTGTACATGCAGAATGTGGGCCCAAGATTCTGGCCAGAAAAGAAGGCTGGGAGGAGAAGAACGGCATGAGACTCCATTAAGGTTGCCTCTGGGACCAGCAGTTAGTGTAATGGCTATGTCGCTGGACTCCCACGTAGTCGACTGCGGTTCGAGTCCCGGACCCAGTGGCTTAAACTCATGCTGGGCACATGTGCGTGCGTGCCCAAGATCCCGAGAGGAGAATGGAGGAGAAGGGATTGCGGTGTGGCCATCCCCCCTGGGGGGTGATTTCTCACTTTCTGTCTCTCTGTCTCTCTCTGTCTGTCCGGCAAGCGCATGCGCCCTATAGTAAAAGTCCTCTCAAAAAAAAAAAAAAAGGTTGCCTCTTTCTTTCTCTGTGTTTCTTATGGAAGAAATAAACAAACTTTTTAAGAGGTAATATGATAGTGACCAAAATTCTTTCTTGAATCTGATTCAGTGATGCACACAGGTTTCTGACTTTATGCACTACGTGAACAACTTTCCCGAATCAGTAAAACAGTACTTTCAGAAACTTCAGATCTGGCGATATTATGAAAGTTACAAGATCTTTTCCAAGAAATCTGTGGAATTTTTTTGCCATATGTATGTCTTTTTGTTTTTTTGTTTTGTTTTTGTTTTTGTTTTTGTTTTTGACATAGGGTGATTTGTTCACTGGAGAGAGACAGAGACGGTGGGAGGGAAAGTGAGAAATCACCCCCCAGGGGATGGCCACACCACAATCCCTTCTCCTTTCTCCTCTCAGGATTTTGGGCATGTATGCATATGTGCCTGGTGTGATTTTTAACCTGCTAGGTCTGAGACTTGAGCTGTGGTCCACCATGTGGGAGTCTAGCACCTTAACTACCATGCCACATGCTGGCCCCGGCTGCATGTATATCTTAAGTGAAGAAGAGAAAATAACTTATTGTATTTGATAAAATAGTAATCCTAATTCCTGAATTTAAAAGGAATAACTGCCTATCAGATCCATTTTGAGCACATCACCCCAGGCTGTCAGGTCAGCCACATTGCTCATAGGTTTTCTCTGGGGTAAGCTAATTCTAGAGTCCCCGTACAGCTTGGATACTTTAGGTATGAGATATGGATGTCCTTGTAGAGGCTAGATTGTCTAACGTATAAGAGGAAGGCTCAAGTTCTACTGAAGTGTATGTGCTCCACAAATTGTGTTCTGTGACTGTTTATGTAGGAACAATTTTAATTGCCTTTAAAAGGGGAAGCAAATGTTCTTTTCTCCTAATTCATCTTGACTAGTTTTGCTTCACTTGGTAATCAAATACTACCTTTTTGTAATAAAATCGCTGTTTCAATAGCAATAAATTGAGTCGTCAGAAAAGTTGTCTTATATTTTTCTGTTTTTCTATGCAAAAATGCGACATGACTTTCCTGACAATCCAATATTTTATTATGAATTATGTTTAAAATGATCATCTAAATTTTTTTAGAAGATAGTCAAAGACAACCTGCATGACAAAATAAGGGTATTATAAAATGAAGCTTAAACTAAACTGTTAAATATTAGGAAAACTTTAAATACATATTCTGCTATAATTTAAGAAGCAAATAATGAAGGAGAATAAAGAAAAGAGTCAAGTGGAACAAAAAGTGTCACATAAAACAACATATACCAGGGTAGGGTACTGTAAAGTTTTATTTCTACAGCTTTGAAAGAAGGTAAAAACTCACATGTGACTCTCCAGCTCATGAGTAATGTGGTCATTTCAAACTTATGGCGATAAAAACTTTATAGCACTCCAGTTCAGAACATACGTCAAACAGAGAAAAAAGTAAAAATCAAAATGAAATGTGAGAAAACACTGCAAAAACACCTCTCATCTCACACCAGTATTCTGTTTCTGTCTGGGAATCCATGGCCAATGTTATTTTGAAATTTTTGTCACAGAATCATGTAGCAACTTGAACGAGTGCTCTGATTATCATCAAAGTAAGCGTAGAAAATGATTTGCTTTCATCACGATGGTGTTAAAATACATACTTCAGAAAATGTCACTATTAGTGTTGTGAAAGTAAGAACAGAAGTCTAATTCTTGCAGTTAAATACTAATCTAAGATGTCTGACCTTCACAAATACACAAAAATGAAGGCAAAACCATTTTCTTGCACAAATTATGTTTATGAAATGCACTAATTTGGGAGAAAAATGTCATGTCTTTAAAATGGCAGCTCAATATTGTCAAGTGTTGTAATTATGGTATATTTTAAATTAATGCCTTTTAACATGACCATTACCTTTTTGGTATGAGTTCTGAAAGGCTGTAGATTTTCCACTTACATTTTTGCCTGTATATAAAAAGCACTTTATGTAAATAGTGTCTTGATTAGACTTTATGAGTATTAATTAGTTGTATTTTGTCTCTTAGACAACTTGCAAAACTTTGGTGCTATTCTAATTCTCCATTTTCTTAGCCGTAGGGACAGAATCTAATTAATCCTATTATTAATAGTTGTCTACTTTTTAGCTATTCTGTTTCATAGCCTAGAGGTTTCATAACTCTGTATGAAAATAAGAAAAGCTGTCATCGATTAATATATATTTGTTTTTACATTAATTGGGGAACTGAAATGTTACTGTACACAGTAATCTAATTCCTTGATTGATGAGCACATTGCCACACATGAAATCATCAAAATGCCAAACAAAAAGTACCAATCTTAGAATTTATTTCTAAGTGTTGAGTAATTGTTTGGGGATTTCTTCTTTGGTCATAGCATAGATGTAAGGGATTTCAAGGTAGTTGCTTTCCTTTCAATCAAGCATTCAAAAAATTATTAATATCTTCCTATGGACCATGCTTATATGCCTAGCTATAGTGGACACACTGCAAAAAAGCAAGTGTTTTCTTCTGAAATAATAGAAAGGAAACACTCAAAGTTTCTAGGAAGAGAGACACCCTTATCAACAAAGCAGAGTGTAATTTATCAATCAATGATAACATCATATTCCACATAAATCCCAGGTTGACTATTGGTGCCACCCATTCTCTTTTCCTTCAAATAAGGAGAAGGGTTAGCTGTCATCTGAAAATGCCAATCTGAAATAATGAGAGTGATTGAGGAAAAGTTATTAAATAGCTTTAATTTTTTTAGATAGTATAATATGCTGTCATTGCAAATAGCATTTCTTTTAGAAAGTAAACCCCCAAAACACTCATTTCACATAATACAGTTCATAATTACAATGATCTGAGCTGTGATCAAATCACAACACTCAGTTCCATATTCAGCAGTTCTTGGTATATACCTCTCACATGGATAGTTTAGTGCTAGACATAGCTAAGAAAAAAGACATTCAGCTAGTGCCACCTAAGTTTGAAACTGTCTTAAAAGTGTTCACACATGGTATGTAACTCACATAGACAAGTCATACAAAGGGACTTGACAAAGTTCATAGAAAAATGAAAGTGAGTACAATTATATTTTGGTGCAAAAGAATTTTGAAAGCCATGCATTTTTTTTCATAATATTCATTTTACACAAGCTTTATAAAGATCTCTAATCTGTTCCTGTTCTTGAAACCTTTTAAGAATAACAGAAAGATAAAAAGAATAAACATCTTGACCCTATGTGTCAAGCCTCATTGTAGAAAAGTCTTGAGTAAATGAGTTTTAACAAAATTGCATCTGGGGGCCAGCCCTGTAGCTCAGTGGTTAAAAGACACTGGATCCCACATGGTTTACCAGGACTGGAATCCCAGCCCTAGCAGCTTGAAGAACAAGCCAGGCATGTGTGTATGCATGCCCCAAATCTTGACGGGAAGGAGAAATGGAGGAGAAAGGATGGTGGCATGACCATGTTCCATTGGGGGAATGATTTTTCCCTCTCTTTCTGTCACTTTCTGCTAAGTGCATGTGCCCTTCGGCAATTAAAACAAGAAGAAGAAAAAGAAAATGACGTACTGTTATTTGGGGTCAGTTAGAGACTACCTACTGCATTGCTTTTTAAATTAGCATTTGTTGGGACCAGCAGGTGACATAGTTTTTAAGTTGCTGGACTTGCTCACACATGGCCTACCAAGGTTTAAATTCTGGACCTGGTAGCTTGAAACTCACTGCAGGTGCATATATGTGCATGCCCAAAATGCTAAGAGGAGAATGAGGAGAAGGGATTGCGGCAAGGCTATCCCCCCACGTAGTGATTTCTCACTTTCTGTCTATATGTTTCTCTCTGTCTCTCCTATAGCAAAAAAGCTCTCTCTAAATAAAATAAATCAATTAGGATTTGTTAAAATTGTTAAATTTCTTTTTCATGTAACTATAATGAGAAAACTACAAAGGTATGCAAATATACCGTTTCTTATTTTTCTTCTCTTTTCAAAATTATATCTTATCTAATGTTTTTCTTCATAATTTGTTTCTATGACACTTTAATTTCTGTCAAATAATTAAATTCTATGTTTCACTTAGAAAAAAAAAAAGATATACTGCATTCAAAAGAGATTAATTTTCTTTAAGTTTTCCATAGGGCATGTACACTCACTGGAAAGAGATGAAGAAAGAGAGAGAGGAAAAGTGAGAAAGCCCTTCTCAGGGGGCTTGGCCATTTCTCAGTCCTTTCTCCTCTGTTTTCCTCTCAGGATTTGGGGCATGCACACACATATACTCAGTGAGTTTTTCAAGTTGACAGGTCCAGGACTCGAACTGCACTGTTAGCGATGTGGAATCGCACTGCTTTAAGCACCATACCACTTACTAGTCCTAAAAGTTGGTATTTTCGGATCATAATAAATGTATGCTAAATAACCGCAAATCTTTTTTACAGGCTAAAGTTCACAATGTTGAAGCGGTCTAAGCTAGCACTGTCCATTACCATCATCTGTGATGAGAATAATGTTCTACATTCTCACTATACAATATCGTAGCTGCTAGAAACAAGCTGCTATTGAACACTTTGAATGTGTCTAGTGCAACAAAGGAACCGTATGTTTTGTTTACTTTGACTAATATAAATCTAAAAATCTTTTTGTCAGTGCCTAGTGGCTCCTGTGTTGGACAGACAAGTCTAGAAACTGATTACAAATATTTTATCCATATAGACATAAATAGGGTTATATGTGCAGAAACAAACACAGAAATGGATGCCATCCTACTGTCAAAGGGGGCGTGCAAAAATAGCTAAAACCAACATTTTCTATTAATTAAAACATGCCATAGGGCCTCCTTTGATGGTGCAGCAGTAGTATGCCATTCTAGGTTTCTGAGGCCATATATGAAGGTTCTGGGTTTACATCCTGAGGTTTCCGTGCACACACAGGACACGTACACAGGTGTCTGATCCTGGTTGGCTGAGGCTGGGGGTGGATTGTAGCATAAACCTATTAGGATGCAGCCTCCCCCCTGCCTTTCTCTCTGAAGAAATAAATGAATAAACTTTAGGGAGGGAAATGTCACAGATTCCTGTTTCCTTTCAGTGAATACAAGGAAAGAAAAGGTTTATTAAGATAATTGTGGCTAAAAAGACCCTCTATACCAAATGCAATTAGTTAGCCATTTCTGCAAAGCCCAAGACATTTTCCCTCCAAATTAACGAGAAAAACAGCTTAATCCTTTCCTTTAATATGCCATTTCACAGCTGGCAATTGCTTATTGTGATTGTTCCTATTTGTTTTTGTCTTGAATGTTTTTAGTATGGCCAGATATGCTTCTACATTTTGACATTCTTTTGAAGTTCAGAATATATATTGTTTTTGCTATTAAATCTATTTATTTACATTAGAGACAAATACAGAAGTAAATAATCAAAAGCTTTAGAATGATTCCCTCTGGTAAAAACTTTAAAAAGAAAAAATAACATCTATTTGATGTAGATCTGCCATTTGATAGGAACCTCATTGTTTTTAAGTATTTGTAATTTAAGCAGCAGTAATGCCAATGGATTTAATTATCAGTTTAAAAATCCAAACAATGGGAAGTAAGACAACATGCTGCCTTCAAAGCTATGGTAATCAAAGGAGCCCTAGTATATCCGCATCCCTGTACCTGCAAATGATCGGTGACCCAGATTTATTTGCACAAAAGTCTACATGGCTAATTTAAGTCATTTTGTTTGTGTAACAGATTTCCCCCTGGTCATTTCTAAAGATAAATTAAGATGCGTGGTCTCATTAAGAACAAAAACATCCTGACTCTATGATATTTCTATTCCTTTTCTGAAAATTCCCGAATGATAATCTAAACCAGTGAAGATTAAGCACTGCATCTAGTATCCTTTTTCTTGTACTTTTAATAGGTTCTGTTAAAGACAGACTATCTTTTATATTGCATTCTAGTAAAGAAAAAATGTGCAGTGAATGCTATGAGATCAATTTGTTTTACTGATGATTGGACCCGTGCCCTGTAGTAAGGGATCACCCCTCTTTGGCAATGCTCTCATCTCCTCAACTATTCTGATTTTACACCTACCATTGAAAAAAAAAAATCAAACAAAAACATTCTTGGGCTTATAAAACCAAGATGAAAGAGTCATGGTTTTTCAGTTCAAAACCCTAATTTCGGCCTATTTGTGAGTAAATGGGCAAAGAATATAGATAAGTGCTTTACGGTTATAGGTCAAGACATCCCTGAGTTGTGAAACCCATTTAAGTGTCCTGACTGTCATTAATTTAAAAAGATCAAGTGGAAATAAATGGAATGAAAGTTATTTATGGTGCAGCTACATATAGCAAGGATGTTACAGTTGATGGCACTTTTATTTTAGGTTCACGTGTGTTTGTGTGTAGGTATGTGCATGAGAAAAAGAGAAACAGAGATGTGTACTGGATCATCCAGGGCTCTCGCTTTTTCACTAAAATTGGACTGTAGACAATGTAGGCGAGGAAAGATTTCATTCCCTCGCTCATCATGAAGTGTACAGCTACAATGTCTATACAAAAGACAGATTAAGAAAAGCATATGGGCCAGCCAGTGGCATGGTGGATAAGGTGGCTGGATTCCACATGGCTCACGGTGTGATTCAAGTTCTGGACTTGGTCACTTGGAAAACACGTGGGGTGTATAGACGTGTGTGGCCAAAATCTCAAGAGGAGAAGGAAGGAGAGGGAATTGTGGTGCGGTCCTCTCCTTTCAAGGGTGCTTTCTCACTTTCCCTCTCTGCCTTTCCCTCTTTCTCTCTGTCTCTCTCCAGTGAACACAAGCACTATATAGCAAAACATTTTTCAAAAGGTGGGGGGCAGTCAGGTGGTATGATGGTTAAGGTGACTAGATCCCACGTGGTCAATTATACAGTTCAAGTCCTGGACCTACAGCTTGAAAAGCATGCTGGGAACATGTGTGTGCATGCTCAAAGTGAAGAAAGGAGGATGGAAGAGAAGGGACCCCCTTTTTTTTTTTTTTGAGAGGTTTTTTGCCATAGGGCGCGTGCGCTCGCCCGACAGACAGAGAAAGACATAGAGACAGAAAGTGAGAAATCACCCCCCAGGGGGGATGGCCACGCCGCAATCCCTTCTCCTCCATTCTCCACTCGGGATCTTGGGCACGCACGCACACGCGCCCGGTGTGAGTTTTAAGCCACCGGGTCCAGGACGCGAACCGCGGTCGACTACGTGGGAGTCCAGCGACATAACCATTACTCTAACTGCTGGTTCCCATGAAGGGACCACTCTTGAGGGGTGCTGTCTTGCTGCCCATATCCCTGTCTCTGTGTCTCTCTCTGGTGGGTGCATATGCCCTATAGCAATTTTTAAAAAGCATACAAGTTAATATTAATAATAAATGACATGAAGCCTTCAGAAGTGAATATCCAAATAAACAGGAGAGACTTGTTTGTACATTTTTATCCTAAGTTCGATAAACAGTGTATAGTCATGCAGAAGTGATTGAAAAACAAAAATATATGATCTAATGGTAATAAACTAAAGGGAACCTAGCATGGCCTGTTTGTTCAGATTCTTCCCTGTGCCCCAGAAGAGGGAACATGAGGGTCTTATGATCTACTTCAGAGAAAGGCCAGAGAATTCTTTTTTGACCTGCTTCAGGAGAGAAGGGAGGGAAGAGAAAATTTTCAGAGGAACTTTCTGAATTTTACTGTTTCCTCAGATATCAAAGTGCCATATTTTGGAGTAGTATGTACCAAACTCATTAAAAACTAATAGAAAAAAAAAAGGTAAAAGCCCCTAATTTAAAGAAGCAATATATTATTTAACAATCTGAATTCTGGGAATACGAAAGCCTTAGAAAAAAATCCTGACTGGGACCAGCAGGTGGCATAATGGTTACACAGTTGGACTCTCATGTAGTCGACTGAGGCTCAAGTCCCAGACCTGGAGGCTTAAACTCACACTAGACACGTGTGCATGTGTTCCCAAAATCCCGAGAGAATGAGGAGAAGGGATTGTGGCATGGCTATAGCCCTGGGCAGGGAGGGGCAATTTCTTGCTTTCTGTCTCTCCATCTCTCTCTATCTCTCTGGTGAGCACACATGCCCTGTAGTAAAAATCTTTTTCTCTAAAAAAAGTGGGGGGGGATTCCTGACCGTGTCACTGTTAACCTTAGGCAAGTTATTGACCATTCCTACTATGTTTCTCTCATATGTAAATTGGAGATACTAATACTGTCTGTCTGGAAATGTTGATTTAAGAATTAAGCCCAACAGTGGTGACATAGCAGTAGAATATCACAGGATGTCTAGGCTCAGATCCAGGAACAACCTAAATAGGTCAGGTACACTAATGCACACCTGTAATCCTAGCTAACATGGAGACTAAAAGACTTTGTCAAAATACATTATCTCTGTCTCTCTGTTTCTGTGTTTTTCTTTCTCTCCCTCCTCTCCCCACTGATTATTAAAAGAATTAAATTATGGGACCAGCAGTTAGCGTAATGGCTATGTCACTGGACTCCCATGTAGTCAACCGCAGTTCAAGTCCCGGACCTGGTGGCTTTAACTCATGCCAGGCACATGTGCGTGTGTGCCCAAGATCCTGCCGAGAGGAGAATGGAGGAGAAGGGACTGCAGTGTGGCCATCCCCCCTTGGGGGTGATTTCTCGCTTTCTATCTCTCTGTCTCTCTCTGTCTTTCTGGTGAGTGTATGCACCCTATAGCAAAAATCTCTAAAAAAAAAATTAAATGAAAGTATATATATCTGTTTAGCATTCCAATTACAATTCCTTTGGAGATATACTCAGAAGTGTGATTATTAGAACATATGGTAATTCCATATTTTTAGCATTTAGAGGAATTTCCATACTGTTTTCAAAAATGGCTGTATTAATTTTTGTTGGCAACAACTGTATACAAAGTTTTCACCACAAAAAAAGATAAGTTGGTAAAGTGATGCATATGTTAATTAGCATTATTGAATCTTTCTACAATATATACATATCAAAATAGCACATTGTATTATGTAAATATACACAATTATTATATGTTAATTAAAAATAAATAAACAGGGACAGGCAGGCGTCATGGTGGCTAAGGGCACTGGACTCCCAAGTGGTCGACCACAGTTCAAGTCCTGTACCTAACAGCTTGCTTTCTTTCTCTCTCTCTCCCCTCTCCTTCTCTGGTCAAATTAAAGTTAGTTAATTAATTAATTAACTTTTAAAAATAAGTAAGTAAACAAATAAAAAAATAGAATTCAGTGAGATACCCATGTAAATTGGCCATATTAATGCTTGACAATAAATGCTAACTATTAGTACTACATCTCTATCTTATAATGTTTGAGTTACTTTAGATTTTAGGTTCAGTGATTTATTATAATGTGAATATTTTTGTTTTTAATTCAAATTCTGTATAAAGAAATGTTTCTTGTGGTTTGTTTTTGTTTTTGTTTTTTTAAGTTTTTTCCACAGGGCGCATGTGCTCCTCACAGTGACAGTGAGAGGGAAAGTGAGAAATCACCTCCTCCCCAGGGAGGGTGGCCATGCCCACAGTCCCTTTGCCTCCATTGCTTCTTGGAATTTGGGGCATACATGCCCAGCATGATTTTTCAAGCCGCCAGGTCTGAAACTTGAATCACAGTCAGAGTCCAGCACCCACCACACCATCTGCTGGCCCCTAAAGCACAATGATTTAAAAAATGTACATATAAACGTTACTATTCCTAGCTAGTTAATCTTGCTAACAAGCACATTTTTCAGTGAACAGTTTGAGGAAGTCAGCCCTCACTATCCACTTTTCTAATACAAATTTCTGGGTTTTTTTCTTCCATGAGAGAAAGAGACAGAGAGAGGAAAAGATAGGCACATGCACCAGGGTCTCCACATTGAGATTTACCCCAAGGTGGTCTCAGCTAGGCTGAATCAGGGGCAGTACATACACAACAGTCCCATCATACCCAGGGAAGCCCTGGGAGGTGAACGCAGTACCCTTTCCATGTGGGTCCAGTTGTGTTACCACTGTATCACCACCTAGCTGTGTTTTTTAAGTTTATTTATTTTCATGAGCAATGAAGACAGAGTGCAAGAGACAGTAAGAGAATCGGAGAGACAGAAAGAATGATAGGTATCCCTGACAGGATTTTCAAACCACTACCTACTTCCTGTCTCAACTAGCCTAGATTACAGAATACACATCTAACCTTTCCCATTATAGGTCCAGTTGCATTACCACTGTGCTATCAGCTGGCTCCTGAATCCCTTCGTTTGTGAAATATCACTGTCAGGATTCAGTCCTGCCTTACTTCCATCATGTCTGCCACCTTATTCAAAACAAACAAGATGAGTGTGTTGGACATTGAGAGGCAAGGAGTTAGTTTCATATGCTTTATTTCATACAGTACTGAAAATGTTTGCTGGGGATCAGCCTCCTACTGCCACCAAAGAAGACTGTGATTCAATAACCTGAGACAAGCCACTCATTGGTTGTTTTGGATAACAAATTTGGCTTCATAAATCATTCTATCCTTGGAAAATATTATGTACCATATAATAAACTCTTGAAAGAGCTTCGGCACCCCCAGAATGATGTTTAAAATGTAAAGCTAATTACTCCCACGTCAACACAGTTTTGAGTGTAACTTAACTCTGGCCTTTGATTTGGTAAATTGCCAATTATGGCTATCTTTGTTGGATTTAAATTGAATTAGATTAAACTGTGACCCAGTGATTTTCTCAGTTCTTATGTGGTCAATGCAAACAGTTATATTTAATGGTGGTAAAGTTGAGATAAAAATGTTAAATGCAAGAGTCAATTGCAAGGTCATTATTTTTTTTCCAAGGAAAGAAAACATAGTACTTGATCTACTGTAAAATTACAGGCTAATGACTCAGTTCTACAGAGTGGCTCTCAAACCTTATTCAATGTACCCACACTGATTTAAGCAATGATAAAGTATCATTTCAAAGATTAAATAATGATGAAGGTGGTAAATCACCTTTAGGATGTTGCCACAAAATAAGAAATTTTAAAGCTCTAAGTGTTAGTTTCTGTATAAAACCATGAGAACAGTTGTACAGTCACAGGTGGATGGTAAATATAAAATTTTAACAGAAAAAAAAAGTCTGTGAATATTATTTTGTTTAAAAGTAATAAATATTTGGGGACCAGCAGTTACCATAATGGCTATATAGCTGAACTCCCATGTAGTTGACCGTGGCTCGAGTCCTGGACCCAGTGACTTAAACCCATGCCAGGTGTATGTGCGTGCGTGCCCAAGACCCCAAGAGGAGAATGGAGGAGAAGGGATTGTGGCGTGGCTATCCCCCTGGGTAGTGATTTCTCATTTTCTGTCTCTCTGTCTTTCTGGCGAGCGCATGCGCCCTAAAGCAAAAACCTTCCCCCAAAAAAGTAATAAACATTTTAATACTTTACACAAATTTCAATGTTGTTTTCCAAGCCATAACAAATTTTACTAATTAGACTTTATCTACCATTAGATTCCCATATAGTTGTCTTCCCCAATTTCCTACCTCAAGACTAAAGGTCCTGACTTTAGGCATAAACCTCAGTGAGTAGAATGAACATACTATAAAATAGTACCTAGCTGGGGCTATATAGCTTACTGTGGTCATCAAATACATATTTTTTTCTTTAAATTTTGGTAACAGTTTTAGTATTTTTTTTCTGAATTTTTTTTTAAAATTTACATTCATTCCCTGAGCATCATCGCAACATACTAAATGTGGTTTCCCCTCTAAACTGCATAGTGGCTTAATCATGCATGTTGTCATCCATAAAATTCCATTACTACTTTCATATATATATGTTTTTACCCCATGTCTGACCCTCTGCCCTATTCCACTCTCTTGTTACACTATCTCTGCTGTCTACAGTTGTCTTCAATTCCTTTTCCCCCAACATTTTGTTGACCACACA
>NW_006160118.1:453476-520535 GCF_000334495.1 Tupaia belangeri chinensis
CAAGGATACCAGAGACAATGGGAGGAGGGTGGGACATGGCAGAGGGTTAGGGATAGGGAATCAAGGATGGCAAAAAAAAATCAAATAAAATAAAAGCAAAATGTACAAGACATAAGAAATGGAAAATTATTTGTTGATAACATGTATGTTGATGTGCTTGATTGAGCCAACAGTGTATTTTGGATGGAAAATTCATTTTGCATACTGTAATGATGTATAGTGTATTAATGTTAAAAAAAGAAAAAAATAATTAATAAAAAAAAATGAGAAAAAAAAAGACTAAAGGTCCTTTGCTTTGTCTTGTCACTTCCCTAAAAATATATTGTTCTCTGTTGAAGATGCTATATAAACCAGAGTTCTAAGTAACGTCTTTGAGATTAACTCATTTTTCCCTTGGTATCTCCCATGTATACAAGAGGTGTACATGCTAATAAAGTTCTGTTTGTTTTTCTCTTATTAATCTGTCTTTTTTTTAACAAGGGTCTCATTTAAGAACTAAGGGTAAAAGGAAAAAATATTTTTTCCTCTCCTATGCAACTTGGTTATTGGATATTCAACAAATGGAGAAGTGACTAGTTACTAGTGAGAAGTGAGAAGTTACTAGTATGACTGGTGTGAGTGAATAATTTTGGTCAAGTTTTTGTCAAAGTTACTCAATTTAGATCAACCATGTATGAAGAACTTGAAGTTCTCTGAACTATCTACTTTATGCCACTATTGTTGAGTTTTCCTAAAAATAGTTGCATAGATCAAAACAGTACAAAAGTTGAGAGAATGCATGAAAAAATGTAATAGAACCCTTTATAATAAATGTCACAAAGATTTTCTCCTAAAATATTTAATTACCTCAAAAGTCATTTTCAATGAAACATCTTGGTAAAAACAAATTTAGGTTATCTTCTTTCTATTTAAAAAAACTGAAAACATTGAGAAAAAAAGCACCAATTTCTAAAGAATTCACATCATTTTATGAGGAAATAAGAATTCTTTAGTATTGTGAAGAATAGTTGGAGGAGTCTTATCCTAAAGTTGTAACTGTGATTACTAACTTTAAGTTGTATGGAACAGAAATATAAAATATGCAAGAACTAAAATATAATTTAAGTATTTCTAGTTACTTAATTCATTTTTTGCCTTTTCTACAATTTGATGATAAATAAAAATGTACTTCTATGTTAAAAATATTATCAATATTTTATTAAATTAATTATAGATTTCAATTTTTTTATCCTTAAAACAAAGTTATTATTGCTTGCAGTACTTAGAGAGATTTCAATTTTGTAAGATTATTACATCTAGCTCTGTACTTATTTTTTAAAATGTACTAGTCTAGATGGAAAACATCATTTTCCACTTAATATAGCTAAATTACATATGTACTCATGCAAATGCTACATGTATATATACATATGTAATGCACATATACCTATATGCAAATACTATGCATATATTCATACAAATGCTACATGTATATCCTTATTTTTTATTAGTTTTCTTTTATTTTTATTAGCTTATTGAAACTTTTGAAAAAATAAAATGGGGCCAGAAGGTGGCATGATGGTTAAGGTGCTGGACTCCTGCATGGTTGATGGTGGTTTGAGTCCTGGACCAGGTAGCTTGAAAATTATGACAGTCATGTGTGCTTGTGTGCCCAGAATCCTAAGAGAAGAATGGAGGAGTATGGATTGAGGCATGACTATTTCCCCTGGGGGGTAATTTTTCACTTTTCCTCTCTCTGTGTCTCTCTGTCTCTCTCTCCAGTGAGTACACTCACCTATGGCAAAATCTTAAAAAAAGAGAAAAGAAAAAAAAAGAAAATGGATTTTATAAGACTCTTTTAAATGTTTTATTTTTCATATTATGGAGACTAAAATTTTCTATACTTGCAAGGGACTACATATAATATATTTTTTACTAATTAAGCAGTAAAAATAATGTTTTAAACTTTATTTATTTATTTATTTATCTATCTATTTTTAATCAGACCAGAGAAGGACAGAGTGAGAGGGAGGGAATGTGAGAAAGCAAGCTCTCAGGTCTAGGACTCAAATCAACGTTGGCCATGTGGCAGTCCAGTGCCTTTAACTACCATGCCACTTGCCGGCCCAAGAATTACTTTATTTAGCTTTATTTACTTTTTGAAAGCAGAAATACTTACAAATTCAGTGTTTTTATACCAGTTTATAGACACAGGCCTGCAAACCGAAAATAGTTACCACTATTAAAACAGTGTTGCTTCAGAGGAAACCTACTGTTAGTGACTGTAGTAGGGAGAATTTAGGGAAAGCATGTTATTTTAAGAACTTCCTACTGATTAAATTGTTGATGAATGTACTTATATGATTAGAAGCATTTCCATGTTTATTCATTGATGACCTCTGAAGAAAAAATACAATGTTGAGTCACTTGAAGAAATGTCTTCCAACTATGCCTTGCATATGAGAACAGACATTTTTATAATATTCTCCTTGATAACTTGATTAAAAGATAACTTTCATTCCTTTGTCAGTTCATTTCCTGAGCTGACCCTACATAATATTAAATAATGTGAATGTGAAATAGGGATTATGTAATAAATTCACTATCATTTTTAAAGCTAAATTGCTCAGTTTGGAATACACACACACACACACACACACACACACACACACATATACATACACATAACTGCTATGGGATAGTGATGGGGATTTTTAATAGAGAAATGTCATATTTTTCATTCAATTCACAATTCTTTAAAAATATCTTACTTTAATCAATGTTATTTATTATATATAATTTGAAATTGGCTTCAGAAATAGCACAACTTGCCCTATTTTATGTAATTTTTTATCGACTATATGTAATTGTTTCAAATTAATACTTTAGACAATATTCTAACACATTACACTTAGGTTGTCTGACCAATAGTTTCTTGAAAATCCCTCTTTAGCTACATTTTCTAGTTTCCTTTGCAAGTAAGTTCAGTCTTTTAACTGGATTTTGGCCCCTAGTTATTGGTAGAAGTGACCAGAGTCCCTTCCTGACCTAGTCAGGATGTTTCAATACCCACTTAAAGCTATAGTGCCCAATATAGTAGCCACTAGCCAAACATGGCTATTCTGAGATGTGCTGGAAGTATAAAATACACAATGGATTTTAAAGAGGTAGTACAATAAATAATGTAAAAAAATCTCATGACAATTGATTGCATGTTGAAGAGATAATATTTTGGTTTTATATATACTGAAATAAAATGCATTATTAAATGTATTTCATTTTTATTTTTAAATGATGCTAAAAAAAATTTAAAAATTATATAAATGGGAGCCAGCATTGTGATACACCGATAATGTACTGCGCAAGGTTAGCTGGATTCCACAACATAACTATGGTTTGAATCCTTGATCCAGTGACCCTAAAATATACTGGGCACACACGTGAGTGCCCAACATCCAATGGGCAGGAGGACTGAAGGGACTGCGATGTGATCAGATCCTGTGAAGATTCTCATTTCTCTTTCTGTCCGTTTTTCTCTCTCTTACACATGTGTGTACATGTACTCTCTCATGAATAAAGAAAAAAGTTTATGAGTAATTTGTATTACATTTCTATTTGACAAAGTTTCCAAACTACTTAGGGTTTCCACATATTTTTCTACTCTGTACATTAACCACTCATTCCTTCATTCATCAATTATTCAACAATAGTTACTGTGAATCTACTATCTGTTAGTTTTTCTTCTAATAATCTCATGATAAAATAGAGGAGTTGGCATATGACTCCATGATCAATATGATAAAGAGGGATTATCTGATATAGAAACTGAATTTTATAGCACCAATTTTTGTGCTCAAACTGCAGTACATGTTCAGACAAACAGAAAGAGTGGCTATAATGTAACTTTGTGAATGGTGTTTTGGCAGCATCTGAGAGGAGAAATGAGATCACAGAGTCATGAAATGAAAAGAAAAAAAAAAACAACTAACTAACTTCTGGTTCTCGTTTTTTGGTCTTCAGTGGTGGTGGCATTTTGGCAAAGCCTATGAATGTCCCAGAGCCTCAACAACTCTGGTGATCACTCTAAAACAAGGACACATGGCCTTAGGAGAGGTTTAAGTCTGACTACATGGATTCATTGCTGAAAAATGCTTTTTCAATCTTTTACAAATATTGAACACCACTTATAAGCCATTTCCAACTTATTATTAGTCAGGGAGCTTAGACACTCAAAGTTCTGAGACTTCATTTCTTTTCTTTTGTAGAGAAAATGGACATGGCTCCTCCATAGCCTCTTTCCATTGTATATTCTTCTATTAGACACTGTCTTTTCCAATCTATTCCTACATAATATTAATTCTATGTGTGCAAAAATCTAATAAAAACATCCAGTTCATTACAAATAAAATGAAGGAAAACAAAACCAAAGCATTCAAAAAACCAATATAATAAAGGCATGATTTAATCTATTTTCTACTTTGGCTAACTAACAGCAACACTTCTGTTTTTTGTTTCTGTTTTTTTTTTTAATAGGAATTTCTCCTGACATCTGAACATTTTTTGTAATTGTCAGAGGATGCATGTACTTGGTGGAGAGAGACGGAAAGACAAAGACAAAAACAAAAAGTGAGAGGTAGGAGCAGTGAATGTGATACCCTCAGTGGGGCTGGACTGAAGTATGAACACGGCTGCTGACTGAGAGCACAACCACACACAGTTGTCTCTGTAGCTCACAAGTACCTGGGCTACGGCAGCTGCCTGCATACAGCCCCCACGGAGAAAGAAATTTTGTGGGACTGATGAAGAACAAAAAAAGGTTGACAAGAACTTCTGGTTTACATACTTCCTACATGGAAATGTAAAGAGGGGTCAATCATCTGAATACGGTAAGGCTCTGGAGGACATTCTTTCCCCATCTCCCATTTGAGGGAGAAAATGAGAGAAACTCTTTTTTAAAACTCAAAGCCCAAACTCCCACCATGGATTCCAGCACACTTCACACACAAAAGAACAACAAAACTGGAACAGAGCTAACACAAATTGTAGGGAAGTGTACATGCATATAGATTCTGATAAAAAAAAGGAGATATTTTGCCCCACCCTCACCCCAAGTCAGCAAGAGGGCTACAACATCTTGTGAGCTAATGAGAAGTTGGAGCTGTGTTTATAATCAAGATACTACAGCCAAGGAGCAGAGGATACAAAAGAAAGCATCCTCATACCAACAAAGACTAAGGAATATGGTCACTATCCCATCCGGCAGTTAAGGCAGGCTTGCCTCTGACTCAAGTCTAGGAAGATGATTACCTGCTGCAACTACCACCACCCACAGCACAGCTCTTCTGAACCTCCCTGAAGCAAAGAAGTAAGTACTCCACTGGATGCCTAAAAATCAATGGAGAGACATATGGAACATGAAGGGGGGAAAAAAAAAAAAGGAAATATCTCTTCCACAGGTGAGCATGGTAAGTCCTCATCAACAGTGTATAAAACATAGGAAATCACAAAAATGTCAGAAAAGCAATTCAGAATATTCCTCATACAAAACTGAATGATACAAGAGAAAACAATCTACTCCAGGAGATAAGAAAACCATTCCATGACAGGAAGGAGAAATTCCACAACAGGAAGGAGAAATTCCACAACAGGAAGGAGAAATTCCACCAAGAGTAAAAGACCCTAAAGAAAAAGAAGAAAAATTTAAAAAAAGACAACATCTGGAGATAACAAATACAGTGTAAGAAATCAAAATCTCACTGGAAAATATTAACAGCAGATTAGACCATAGAGAAGAAATAATCTCTAACCTAAAAGACAAAACCTCAGATTTAACCTAAGCCACCAAAGAGAGTGGGAAAAAAATTTTTTTTTAAATGAGGACAGTGTATGTGAAATTCTAGACACCGTTAAGTGGCCAAATATCTGCATAACGGGTATTCCAGAAGATGAGGAGATGGATAAAAGGATAAAAAACATCTTTCATGAAACACTATCTGAAAACTTTCCAAATCTAGAGAGATATACAGACATCCAGATTCAAAAAACACAAAGAACTTCAAATAGATTCATCATAAGAAGATCCTATCCAAGGCACATCATAGTCAAACTGGCAAAAGTCAAAGACAATGTTCTAAAAATGTCAATAGAAAAACATCGAGTTATTTAAAAAGGATATTCCATCAGACTAGCTTCAGACCTCTCAACAGAAACAGTGCATGAAAGGAAAAATGGAAATACATATTTAAACGTCTGAAAGAAAAAAATTTCAGCCAAGAATACTATATCTGGCAAGATTATCCTTCAAACGGGATGGAGGAATAAAATCATCCTCATATTAACAAAAACTGAAAGAATTCAATAAAAGTAGACTGCTATTCAAGAAATACTTAAGGGAATACACATCAGGAAAATGAAAGGAAGACAAGTGGAAATAAGAGAACACAAAACAACTAAGAAAATGACTAACAAAACAGTAGGGATAATCCCTTACATATTGATAATAACATTGAATGCTAATGGATTGAAATCTCTGATTGAAAGACAGAGATGAGTAGAATGAATAAAACAAACAAACAAACAAAAACAGGGAATTTAATATTATCAAATGTTAGTCTCTCACATTTACATGTAAACAAAAGCTAAGATCATCAGGTTATTTAAGAAATGGCTTCAAAATTGGAAAAGAGGTCCCTAAAATAAAGCAAACAAAAACAAAGAGAAATGAAGAAACTTGGGAAACATGAACAGTGCAAGGAGCACAAAAGAACTGTGGGAGAATTATAAGTGAAATCCATAGAGAGTCAAGAAATAAATTATTCTATTTTCTGAAACAAGATTATAAAAATATAAAAGATGAACCAAATGACCTTTAGTTAGCATTATATTCAATGATAAGAAACTAGAAGCTTTTCCATTAAGGTGAGAATGAGGCAAGGATGTGTACCCTCATCACTCCTTTTCAATATTATACTGAAAGGCCTAGGTAATGCAATAAGATAACAAAAGGAAATAATAGGTATACTGACTGAGAAAGTACAATGGATGTTCTATTTGTTCATGGGCGACACGATCTATGTAGAAAGTGTGAAAGAACTGGTGAAAAAAAATTACTGAAACTACTAAGCAAGTTGCAGGATACGAGGTTCATATACAGAAGTCATTTGCTTTCCTATATACCAGCAATGAATAAATGGATTTCAAAATGAAAAATACAATGCCGTTTACATTAGCACTTTCAAAGTTGGAAATAGTTACAGGTAACTCTAACAAAATATATACACTTTTTTTGAAAAATTACAAAACTCTGATTAAAAAAAAAAAGAACTAAATAAATGAAGAGATATTCTATGTTAAAGAAAAAAAGACTCAATATTCCCATGATGTCAGTCCTTCCCAACTTGACCTATAGGATCAACGCGATCCCAATCAAAATCTCTACAAGATACTCTAGATATTGACAAACTTATCCTAAAATTTATATGGAAAGGAAAAGACTTAGAATAGACAACATAATATTAGAGAAAAGGAATGAAGTAGGAAAAATGACTTACTATGAAGTTGGAGTAATCAAGATAGTGTGTTATTGAAAAAAAAAAAAAGACATAGATCAATGGAACAGAAAAGAAAGCCTAGAAATAGGCACACCTAAAAACAGTCTGCTGAGCTTTAACAAGAGAGCGAAGATGGTACATTGGAGCAAAGATAGTCTTTTTTAGCAAATGGTGCCCAAAGGAGTGGACATCCATACACCAAAATTAAAAAAAAATTATTCTAGACACCAACCTTACACCCTTCACAAAGTGGATCACAGATCTGTGTAAAATAC
The DNA here is from genome assembly GCF_000334495.1 of Tupaia belangeri chinensis. Lineage (NCBI taxonomy): Eukaryota > Metazoa > Chordata > Mammalia > Scandentia > Tupaiidae > Tupaia > Tupaia belangeri. Next base: position 461,281 of record NW_006160118.1, read on the forward strand.
AAAACTATAAAACTCCTAGAGGGTTAGTTTCATGACTCACTCATAATTCACTGTTCAAAAGAAGCCAGATTCCACATAGTGACCATGGTCTAATCTCTGGCTTTATCATCTTGAAATACACTCAAGTAAATGTGCTAGTGTCCAAGATCCAATGGTTTGGAGGACTGAAGGAAAGGGATCCTGTGACCAGACCCTGTGGAGGGTACCTCTCTCTCTCTCTCACTCATTCTTGCACATATCTATGTCTTTCATTCTCATTCTCACATGCATGTGTACACACTCTGTTATGAATAAAAAATGTAAAACATTAAAAACTCATATAATAGAAGAGAAACCCTAGATGTCCTTGGGTTTGATTATATTTTAGATATAGCACTAAAGGTATAATCTATGAAAGAAAGAATCATTAGCTGGAGTTCAGTAAAGTTAAAATGTCTCCTCTGTGAAGACATTGTCAAGAGAATAAAAAGAAAAGCCACTGAATGGGAGAAAATAGTTACAAGAGACATATCTGATAGAGAACTGTTATCCAAAATAGTCAAAGAACTTTTAAAACCCAACAATAAGAGAATGAACCACCCCATTGGAAAGTAGGACAAAGACATCTAACGAAAAATATATAGAGAGATGAAAACAAACCATATGAAAAGATGTTCCACATCATATGCAATGACAGGAAGGCAAATTAAAACAATGGGACACTGACACCACCAAATACTACTGAAAATGTGGAGCAACAGGGAAACCTATTCCTTGTTTATAGGACTGCAAAATTATACAGCTACTTTGGAAGAACGTTTGACAGTTTCTTATAAAATTAAACATTCTGCTACCAATGATCCATTCTTGGTACTTATTCAAAGGAGCTGAAAACGTATGTCCACACACAAAACCCTGTACATATATATTTATAGCAGCTTTATTCATAATTGTCCAAACTTGGAAGCAACCAAAATTTCCTTCAGTAGATGAATGGATGAACTGATATATCTAGACAATGAATATGATTTAGTCCTAAAAAAAAAAAAAAAGCTATTAAGCCAAAAAAGACATGGAGGAATGCACATTACTAGTGATAGAAGCCCATCTGAAAAGGCTATAACATAATATGAATCCAACTAAATGATGTTCTGGAAAAGGCAAGACTATGGAAACAATAAATACATTGGTGGTTGCCAGTGTTTAGGCAGGAGGGAGGGATGAATAAGCAGAGTATAGACGATTTTTAGGGCAGTGAAACTACTCTGTATGGTACGATAATGATGGATATATGTCATTACATGTCTGCCCAGACCCGTAGAACGTACAATACCAAGAGTAGTGAAAAATAATATAAACCATGGACCTCGAATAACAATGATATGTTAATGTAGATTTTTTGAGATTTTTTTTTTCTTTTTGCTATAGGGCACGTGTGCTTGCCAGAAAGACAGAGACAGACAGAGAGAGAGAAAGCCAGAGACAGAAAGCCAGAAATCACCCCCTCAGGGGATGGGCACACCACAATCCCTTCTCCTCCATTCTCCTCTAGGGATCTTGGGTATGCATGCACACATGCCCAGTGTGAGTTTAAGCCACCGGGTCCAGGACTCAAACCACGGTCAACTACATGGGAGTCCAGCGACATAGCCATTATGCCAACTGCTGGTTCCAACAATGATACATCAATGTAGATTTATCAATTATAACACACATACCCCTCTGGTTGGAGATGTTGATAGTGGGAGAGACTGTATAGGAGGGTATACATGTCTTGGAGGGGAGGGTAAATGGGAATTCTCTATACCTTTCTCTCAATTTTCATGTGAAATGAAACTCCTCTACAAAATAAAAATCAATTTAAAAAAGCAAACAAACAAACAAAAAGAACAGAATCAAAATATTTTATAGTATATTACCCTTAAAAAGTTACCGCCGTTATCCCCTTTCTCAGGAAGTTACCAAAAGTTATACGGCACCAGAAACAGGAGAGTAAAAGAAAGATAAATGGATCAAAGAAGAGACAGGGAAAGGAGTTTTTAGAGTAGCTACCTATCAGGGCCAAGAACAACCTTTCCAGAAGGTGATAGGTGTAACAATGGGTCTCTGACAATGATAACCACATCCTTCTCGATATTCTCTGTTGTGGTTTCTCTTTCTTTGTCTCTTTCTCTGTGACTGGCTCTGTAAATATTTTTGTTCCTGGTGCATTCTTGGTCACATGCTCTGCCTGAGGTACCATATCTAACTTCTCTAGTTTTCACTTCTAACCCTAGAAGTTAATCATAAGCCTGTGCTTTCAAACCTGGTAGACATTGTTGTCTACAAAGTGCTTGTTAAAAATTTAGTCAATTCCCATATCCCTTTACGCAAAACACTGAGTAGCCAAAGTCCATCAGATCACACATCACACTTAGCAAAATAAGAAAACCAGGCGAGCTAACACCAACCTCAAGTATTCTTCCGGAGGATTTCAATTGCTCCCATCTTCACAAAAATATAAAAATAATATCCATCACTAACTGAGTGTTTATTGTGTTCCATGTATAATTCTTTTTTTTATTTTTTTCATGTATAATTCTAATGTGCTTCACATGTGGAACATATTTTAATCTTGTAAACATTCTATGTGCAAGTTGAGGCTTAGAAAGCTTTAATAATTTACTGCTTTATACAAACTAGGAGGTGAATTTAAAGTCAGCCTTCTAACTCCAGTGTTTGTCCTTCATACTGAATCCCTGAATGCCTCATAACCATATCAAACTCAACATTTCAATATCTAAACCCAAAGAGATCGTGAACCCCCAAACATATTTTTCTCTTCTTTCTGTCTGTATCCTTATCTTGATTTATGCTATTCACATCTGTCTAATGTCCTGCAGCCATCAGACACATTCTGTGTCTTCATTTTTTCCAATTATTAAAAAAAAACTTACTGTTTCTATCTATCCAACCAATTCCCTCTATTTGCATCATCATGGCATTATAGCAGGACTTTGCTTTGATTTGATGGATATGTTCCGAAAGTATTGAGAAATGTGAATTTTGAGTTCAGTGTTAGAAAAGTATATTTGGAAGTTAGACTCTGAAAAATAATTTCCTGAGAGCTTCCTAGGTTTCAAACCACTGTAAGGCTCCAGAAAGAGGTGATGTGTGAGAACATAAAAGAGGTTGAAGGTAAAAGTGTAGTAGACTAAAATAATGAGCGATAGATCCAATTTTGTTTGCAATCCCTTCTCTCTTTCCTTCCTTCCTTCCTTCCTTCCTTCTCTCCTCCCTCCCTCCCTTCCTTTCTTTCATTCATTCTGTTCATTCAACTAATATTTACTGACTATCATTTTATACCAATGAGTACTCTCTGGGTAGATTGTAAAGTGATCATTGCATCAAGGTTTAGACCCTCAAGGAGTTTACTTAATAGATGTAAAAGATACACAACCCCCCCACCCCCACACACACACAGACACACAATGGTAGAGGTATTTGTATCTTCTGTCATTTATACTTTCAATATGAAGATAGCTTTATTTATTGTTACCCCTGCGCTTAATTTTTAGGAGTTGGGAATACATACTCCTTCCATGAACATACGTTAAAACTGAAATTGTTGGGACCAGCAGATAGTGTAATGGTTACATTGCTGGACTCCCACATGGTTGACCGTGGTTCAAATCCCAGACCTGGTGGCTTGAAACTCACACTGGGCACGTGTGTGTGTGTGCGCCTGAAATCCCAAGAGCAGAATGGAGGAGAAGCAATTGTGGTGTAGTTATCTCCCTGTGGGGGGTGATTTCTCTCTTTCTGTTTCTCTGTGTCTGTCTCTCTCATGAGCACATACGTGCTATAGCAAAAATCTATCTTTAAAGATTGTTTTCAATAATTTCTAGATAGTAATTTACCTGTAGTTTTCTATCAAATTTTTCTATCAAATCCTGTCCTTCAACAGTCTTTCTTATTCCAGCAAACAGTCATCCTCTTTTTAAAATTTTATTTCAAGTTCTTTTATACATTCAATCACGTTTAGCTTGCAAAGTGAATATTCCAACATGTGTGCATTTCTCCTCAGTCCAGTTGATAATACTATAAAGTTATCTTCAACAGATAATACTCCATTTCTTTGTCCCATTAATGCTATGCCTCTCTATTTTTCTCCTTAATGTCCCTCCTCAGGAGCAATCCTGTTTTTGCTTTTCTTCAAGTGAAAACTGTTTTCCTCATGTTGAATTAGCAAATGATATTATCTCTACTTTCAGAATATATCCAAAATATGACCATTTCTCCTTAGGTCTATAGATACCAACCTAGTCCTAGTCATAGACACATCAAACCTTGATTACTATACTATGCTCTAATTCATCTTTCTACTTGTACCTTTACATCCTACATCCAAACTTATACTGTATCTGCTCAAAACTTTCAGAATCTCCTAATCGCTAATAAATGTACAGAGACTTTTACAATAGTTGGTAAGGCCCTACCCAATTTGTGCCCCTAATTACCACTCGATTCTAGCTCCTATTACTTATCCTCAGTCACTCTGCTCCTGTTACCCCAACCCCTGTTGTCCCTTGAATATACACTCCTTTCTCAGTGCCTTTGTGCATGTTTTTTCCCTTTGCCTGGAACTTATTTTTTAAAAACATCTGCAAGTTTCACTCCTTCCCTCCCTTCAGTTTTTTTATATCTCTTCAGTAAGGCTTCTTAGGACCCACTCTGTATTTAAAATATCAACCCACCCCTCAAACGTTCTTATTCTACCCTTGCCCTGCTTTGTCTGTACTCTTAGCATGCATCACTACCACAAATTTTGTGTTCCAGCTGCAGAAAGGGGGGAAAAAGTCAATGAATATAGAGAATATCAGATAGTTTGTTAAACATTTTCTTCTTAAATTTAGCTTTCCTAACTCCCAGGTTCCAACAATTAAAGAATCTGTCTTTTAAGTTCTGTATTCAAAAACCTTAGAACACTTGATATATAATAGCTGCTCAACAAATAATAATGTAATGTAAAGTCTATGAGCATTTCTGATGAGGTATGTTTCCTTAAATATAAATGATAATTTGTGAAGGATAAGAACTTAATGCATAGACATAGTATTTGAAATATTTATTCTTTACCTGACATTATAACTATAGGTAATTTTAATATTAGGACAATAAGTTCTTATAGAAAATTAGCATCTATGGATCTACATTGAAGAAATTGTTTTTCTTTGAACCAGATGAACTAAATAAGAACATTTAACAAACTCATGTACAACTCTCATTTGTTCTCATTAATGTACAGATAATGGTAGACCACATTTCTTTCTTTTTTCTTTTCTTTAGGTTTTTGCCATAGGGTGTGTGCACACGCTAGGGAGAGAGAGAGAAAGAGACACAGAGGGAAAGTGAGAAAGTATCCCTCAGGAAGGAAGACTACGCTGCAATTCCTTCTCCTATGGTCTCCTCTCAGGATTTTTGGGCACACACGCACATATACCAGGCATAACATTCAAGCTGCCGGGTCTGGGACTTGAACCACAGTCAGCAATGTGGGAATCTATCACCTTAACCACTACATCACCTGCTGGCCCCTCACATTTCTAGGGAAGAGATCTTTTAGTTTCTTCTGATCATCTGATCACAATTCTAGACAACACTGAAAATAATTGTTTATTTATTGATTATCTTTTCTTTTATTGTCACTTCTCTCTGAACACAGAATTGAGAAAGTAAGATGTGGGCTTAAATTAAAATTAAAATTAAGCAAAGGCCTTTGTAACACCATGCTCTGACTGTTCTGTTCCCTGAACTTCACAAATCTGCTCTACACCTGCATTACAAAAGAGGTTCCTCCAGATTACCTTTTATCAATAGATTATTGCCAGACTTGATGTTTACTCTTTGCATTCTGGTTTCCATGATCATAATTTGATAGAAAATTTTAGGAGGCCAAAAGAAACACGGTATGGTCAAAACCACAACCCATTAAGCAGAGCAGGGAGGAAGAACCTAAGAGTGTCACTAAAATGAAATTATTCTGCTGAAACAAAGTAAATAGCAAAAGAGAGACCGAAAGACTCTACTGAAAATGTTTGATTAGTAAGAAAAACATATGGCTGCATATGAAAGGATTGGAATGAAGGAAAGCATGGAGATAGTCCATCTTACTGCCAGAATAGGCTATCTTGTCCAAATTGTGAACATAATTAGATTAGTTCCTTTCCTCAGCACCAATCTGCTTATGGAAAACAAAGCTCAATAGAATTTTTAAAAATACACACACACTACATAACTTTATCAATCAGACACCTATTTTTAAGTCTTGTAACATAAAAACTCTTAGGAGAATATAAATATAACTTAAGTGTCTGATTGATAGGTTTAGAGTCATATAATACCACCTCAACTAGATTACTGAGTTCAGTCTCCACAAGGCAGACCCCAATGTTAATCAAGTGTAGTGATTCTCAGCTGGAAAAAGGCAAATGCCATTCTCCCTTGAGAGTTCAATAAATCTCTCAGTGAGCTTTCCTTAAACATTCCCTACTATAGATCTGATCAAATAAGTGATACTCTATGGCTGTGGTTCTCAAAGTGTCACCTTAGAACTTGTTAGAAATCCAAATTACTGGGTCCCCTCTAACTTTTGTAATCAGAAACTGACAGTGGGCCCCTCAAATCCATGTTTTCTGATGCTCTCTAAGTGAGTCTGATGCACTGAACTGGATCATTCTGAGGTATATGTGTGATATCAAACATTTCTAGAAAAAAATAACATACTTGCTTTTATATTTTAGATCCATATGCCTATTCCCTAAATGGGAAGTGTAGGTTTCACACTTAAATTTCTTTCAAGGATTACTGGTAGTAGGACAGTCTAATTACTCTATCATTTTCTATTATTTCGGAACTTCACAGTTTTCAACCAGAAGTGAATATTAACAGGGTTAAACAAATAACCTATTATTGGCCTAACCAACCCCAGAATAATGTAGTTATTCAGGGATGGCATCATTTTGTCTCCCACAACCTCTGCTCTTCACTTCTACAAATCCCTTTGGCCACAACCAACTTGATCATTTGAACTTCTTTTAATCATTTCACATTTCTACATGCAATTCTTGCTGCTTTTATCTCTCTTGAAATTGTCTTTTCATGGACAATGCCAGATTAAATGTCCTCAACTCATCCCCAGAAGGCCTAAAATATGTAGAGCACACATAATTGTGCCTGTGATTCTGACTGGTTGAAAGACTGGAGGAAGAGGACAAGGCATGATGAGATATTCTCAGGGTGCCTGTATCTCTCTCTCTCTCTCTCATGCTCTCACACTCTTTCACTCATAAAAGACATTTTTTAAAAAGGTTTTGTTCTCCTTTTTATTTATTTATTTAGATTAGGGTTCAATTCGTGAGGTAACCTGTACATATAGATTCACTTGCGTCCACAATTCTGGCTGAATGAAAGGTTGGGCCAAGGGTATCAGTGGTGTGAGACTCTGCTGAGGGTGCTTCTCTCTCTCCCTTTCTCTCTTTCTCAATAACTAACTAAATAGATAAATAAATAAATACTTTAACAACTCTTTCATAGAGCTGTCCTCTTCTCCAAGCAATTAGTCACCCTTTTGTCCATGTTCCACAGTTTTCCTATTCTATTAAAGGTCATATTTAACTTTATTTGTTTATCTAATTGTTTTCTCCTTCAGATGATAATCTCTTTGAGAAGAAAAATCATGTGTTATGCCATCATCAGTGTACATACTAAGGCACATAGTTGGCAAACAATAGTTATTTTTGAAATGTTGAAAGGTTATTTTAACAACATATGTCTCTGATGGGATGGTACCTGAGTGACAACTATTCTTTCCAAACTGAAAATAAATCACTAAATCAATATGTGTTTTCTCCTGGAAAGTTATGTATGAACCTAAGAGAATAAATCAGATAAATAATGTATTTGCCCATCAGCTATGGAGAATTGTTTTTTGCTAGCAACAATCATGCTAATTCATAAATATTTACATGTGGAAGCTAAATATGCTTGCCACTGAGACCACTCCATATTATATAGGTACAGGAATCAACAATTCCAGTGTTCTCATGATATTTCACAAAATAGTAACTTAGATAGCAAAGCAGGTATACATTCTAAAACTAGCTACAATTACAGGGATCTCAGTAACAGAGGGTTGATAAAGAAGAACATATTTCTAAGAAATATCTGCACTATAAACAATAAATTATTTGTCTTTCATTGAAAAAAGTGAGATGTATCAGAATCTAATTTGTGTTTCACTAACTGAACCATATCCTTTGTTACAGGGGTACTTGGCAAAGATTAGATTCAGGAAAACATTCCAGGGAATAGTTCTCAGTGGATTAAACCACTTAGTATAATTATCTGGATTCCAAACACAGACACATCATTCTGTATGTCATCTTAACACCAAGCATAGATGTAAGGGAGTCCACATACCAGGAAAACAGTATGTTGTATTTCTTATAAAAGTATTTAAAGAAATACTCAAATCATCTCTCATATGTAATAATTTGCATATGATTAGTAGAAATAAAAATCAACAGTCACAAATAAAAATATTCAATTTAGATGATTACACTGAAAACTAGATTATTTCAGCCATGAAAGACCTAGTAAAAATATTAGCACAAAATATGCTAAAAATCATTCAGAAAGAATCAACTAAAAAGTTTCTTAAACAATGGTTGTGTTTTGATACTACTAAGGTTCAAAAGTGGATTAAAGCCTCTGTTAGTACTGTAAGAATTGAATACCTCTTTTTTTCAAGTTTTCAATGACTCCAAAGCCTTTCTCCACCTCCTGTAGTATTATACTTACCAAATTTATTATATATTATGTGTCCCAAGAAAAATGCAGCATTGATAGGTGAAATAGTTGTAACAACAATAGATATGGAAATATCATGGGTCTTAGAGTCTAGTTTCCTAGGTTCCAGTTTCATTTCTTCCATCTACTTTGACCAAGTCACCTATGCTCTTTTTTCTTATCTTGAATATCTCATTAGGACAATGAAGCAACTAACTATAAAAGCATAACTCTCAATGGCATTATACTAATAGGACATACAGGAACAAAATTTTCCCAATCTTGACTGTTTCTGAAATGAGGACTTCTATAGTTTTCTGTCCTAATATTTATATTCCCCAAACAATTGTCCAACAATTGAAGGATTGCCAAGGCTTCATACAGATTGCTTATCACCATCTAGACATAGTTCACTGCACTTCAAACTTTTCAGTCACCTAATTCTTCCTGTCTTCTCCTGGAAAGTTATGTAGGACCCTCAGAGAATAAATCAGATAAATAATGCATTTGCCCATCAGCAATAGAGAATTGTTTTTTGCTAGCAACAATCATGCTAATTCATAAATATTTACATTTGGAAGCTAAATATGCTTGCCACTGAGACCACTCCATATTATATAGGTACAGCAATCAACAATTCCAATGTTCTCATGATATTTCACAAAATAGTAAAGAAAGAAACAGGGAGCCAGGGGCAGAGGTGAATCTTCTGTGGTGCTCTGGCCTATTACTTTTGTTAAATCAGACAGCTTGTATAGAATATATACATAAATTAGTTATATGAAAATTTAGAACTAATTTATACAAAGGAAAGATCCATACGTATTGTTACTACTTTTACTGAAATAATCCCTGTATATCCCACTATGCCTCAGTATCTTCCTTTAATGAAATATAAACGTACTTCGAATATATAACAAGCTTGCTGCATGTGTGTGTGTGTGTGTGTGTGTGTGTGTTCACATGTGCATGTGTGCACACATGATAACGGCATGGATTGGGGTAGAGAGGATAGGAGGCTAATAAAACATAAATGCATGCTCTACTCCCCCTGTAACATGCATGCAAAGGTAGCCAAAACCATATTTAAAAAAGAAATGAGCAGGTTTCTAAAGGGAAATCACCCATTCAAAATTTTATTTCTGAAAATCTAGATTCATCAAAGAATTGATACATGCTCCCAGTTGAACAGGAAATAGGAGTATATTTTAAGATGTGGGATGTAGACTAAAGAGAGATTTAATGAGTTTCCTCAAAGACCAGAAGAGGAATAAAGTTGTGGAGGCCAACACCCTATTTCCTCTTAAAAGTGGATTAATACCTCTGTTACTATTGCAAGCATTGAGATCCTCCTGTTTTCAATGTCCCCAAAGCCCTCCCCACTTCTCATAGTTATTATATATTTTTATTTATTTTTCTTTGCTATAGGGTGCATGCACTCACCATAGAGACAGAGGGACAGAAAGGGAGAAATCACACCCCAGGGGGTGGCCATACTGAAATCCTTTCTCTATTCTCCTCTTGAGAACTTGGGCATATACGCACATACACCTGGTATGACTTTTAAGCTGCTGGGTCCAGGACTCGAACTGCAGTTGATTATGTGGGAGTCCAGTGATGCAACCATTATGTCATCTGCTGGTCCTTCTCATGGTATTATACTTAGATGATGTGCTAAGACATTCCAGTTTAATGGCTATAAGGCCAGATGCCAAGCACAGAGTTTCCAACCATTAGTATATTTTTATATTGGAAATAAAATCCTCTGTTTCCAAGTGGCATGGCATTGTAATCCAGCTGCCCTTTACGCAGTCATATCCACATGGCCATTAAGAATATCAGCTGTGGGGCCAGCAAGTGGTTTGATGGTTAAAAACTAGACTCCCATATGGCCGAGTATGGTTTGAATCTTGAACCTGGCAGCTTGCTTTCCCACTTTCTGTCTCTCTGGTGAGCACATCTGCCCTAACACAAATTTTTAAAAATTATAATGATAACAAATACAATTAAATAACTATTTTTAAAAAAGAATATCAGCAATGAACAGAATGGACACTCTCTTCTGGACCATCCCTGGCCCTTGGGAATGGAAGCAGAGAAGAGAAGAATGAAAACCGTTACTGAGATTGAATTGTTCCAAGAGTCAGATTGCTGGGTGTAGTAGTTACTGTACAAACAGAGTTATCCATGTTAGAGAAACAAAGACATATGTCAAGCTATGGTACGGAAAAAAGATCTCACTCTTGTTTCAGAGCATTATAAAATTACTGAGTTAGAAACACAATGTAATCACTTAAATGTCATTTTCCACAAAGACTGCATGACAGTATGGAAAATAAAAAGAACAAATAGAAAGTAGAGATTCTGTATCTAAATTGCATAAATGTGTGATTCTTTCAAATCAGAAGATAGATCGCACAATGACAAAATGGCAATTTTTTTGAGAGGAGTTTTTGCTATACAGTGCATATGTGCATCAGAAAGACAGAGAAAGAGAGAGACAGAAAGCTAGAAATCACTCCCCAGAGGGGTTGGCCATGCTGCAATCAATCCCTTCTCCATTCTCCTCTTGGGATTTTGGGCATGAACGAGCACGCGCCCAGCGTAATTTTAAGTCACCAGGTCCAGAACTTGAACTGCATTCGACTACGTGAGACTCAAGCAATATAACCATTTCGCCATCTAGTGGTCCCCCAAATGTCAATATTTTATGTTTATGTGCTTTACTATTTATAACGCCATTTAGTATATGTTTTATTACAAGTCAACATGCACATGGAAAACTGGACTTAGAGAATTTAAATTTCATGTTTATCTTTCTTTCCAAAATCAAATAAATGGTGGATATAATGTCTTTCTCTAGGGTACAGAGTAGTGTAAAGAAGCTTGGAGCTTGTTTCAAAAATGTCATTTTTAATTTGCATTTTGTGGTACTCATCATGCTGGCTAGAGGATGGATTACAAAGAATTCTTAGGAAATGCATGTTATAATTCTATATCATGACACTGTTATCCTGAGAGGGTGCATCTTGGCTTTTTAGTGCCAGTATGGACATACATGAACTATTATGTTATGGGCTCTTATGAAGTAATAGACAAAACTAATGACACATTTTTGCTTCATTTAAGTCAACTGTGGAGCTACATTCTATGTTAGGAAGAATCAGACATAAAAGTTAAGTTAGAAGTTTGAAAAAGTGATAATCACTAAATTCATTATAGGATCAAAATCATCAAAAGATGGTTTCTTTATACTTTTCAACTGATTTAGTTGTACATATTTTTTCTTTTTTTTTTCAAACACAAACGTCAATCAAATTTTATGACAGAATCATTTCTGGTGAAGATTTCAAAACAGTACTTTCTTTTAATAAGCCTGTGTGCATGTAAATTTTTATAAAGTGAATTATATTTGTTGTACATTAAACACTAGACTTTTTTTTAGGATTATAACATATCTACAAATTACATGAAGAGAATATTTATCTTGAATTATTCTTATCTAGAAATGGCTTTGTGTTCACATAAAGATAAATATTGTTTGCTTATCTGTATGGAATAGATGTGATAAATCACATTCTAGTAGAAATTTTTGGAATTGAAGGTTAACGGAAGACTTATTTTGAAAAAGAGATAGGGCTTATTTTAAAATGGTACTGAGAGAGTGAAAAATCAGTTGGATTTACTACAAAGACACATTTAGCTTCAAATGATATCAAAGTGATAAGGATATATTTAGTCACATTTATTTCCTTAAAACATCCCTTCTGAAGCTGTACAAAATAATAAGGAGCTACTTGACTCTCTATAATTTACAAATATTATATAAATGTGTGTAATTGTGTATGCCTCACTGATAAATGTTTTAAACTCATATTCACTTTTACTGTGTGTATATATATCTAATTTACCACATGCATGATAATTCTTTATTGTTCTTTCTCTCTTTATTAAGCTTCTCCAAGACATTTTTCCATCCAGAATTTTTCCTCTTTTTTAAACTTAGAATAAATGTAATATGTACTACTGACCATACGTTTTATTATATGTATTTAGTGCACTAGTAATGAACATTGGGGTTACACAAAAAGCATACATTCCTCTCTTCAGCAGACTCTTATTTTAATTTTCTTCATGAAGGTTTCCAGATTCCCTCTAGTACAGAACCCTGGTTGCACAGATCAACCATACCCAGCCCACTTAGTCTTACTATATTTAACAATTAGCCAACATCTCCAAAGTGTTCCATGAGACCAAAAAAAAAAAAATCAACATTAACTAATTTTGTGTAACCTCCAGGCCTAGAACTGTGCTAAAAGCTATGTGTTCAGGAGCTACATGTCAAATATTATATCTCACAATTATGTTTATCATTTGGTATCACTAAGTATCTTAAACTGAAACAGCCAGCTTGCTCTTAATTCCCATTATCTTCAAAATACCTGAAATTAAGTTAGTCATTTACCTGAAGTTTTGACAGAAAAAAATAACATAGTATATATACAATACAGTTTTTCGATTTTCAAAATTAAAAATTAACACATACACGTATATATATGTTTTACTTCTAAATACATTATCTTCTCTGTCTTCATAAACAGTTTTTTATCTTCCTGATATCTAATAATGCCCAAGAATGATTCTTCTATATTTTAAAGAATATATAATATATCCTGGTCTAATTGTATCAGGTTCAGGGAGAACATTTATAAAATAAATGAAATAATCAAGGGTTTAATTAGATGATGAAAATATTTGGAAAAGAAAACAGTTAATGCACTCATGTATGTGATTATTCCATAGTTTTAAAAATATGAGCTCTTAGAAGAGCAGTAGATAATATCTTATTCTTCTAAGCTAGTACCAACAATATAATCATAGAAGATAGCATATCAAACTGGTTTATATATTAGCAGGTATGTGGCGATAAATGGTATTTGAAAATGTCAATGAATAGAGAGTGAAGTGAAGATCAATTTAGATTTGTAGAATGAGAATACACAGTGTTTGTCTTTGTCATATTTACACACCCTATAAAAATGATTCATTGGTTTCATTCAAAGATTCAGATTACTTTTACATTTATTATTCCACAAAGTTTCTTTACAACTCTAATTTTTCTGTGTTTTCTTGTAAAAACATATCCATGGAATGTTTTAAAATTCCAAAATTAAGAAACTTTTAATGAAGCCATGAGATATAGCAATTAAAGCACTATAAATAGGGGCCGGCAGATGGCATAATGATCACATCGCTGGACTCCCACAGTTGACCATGGTTTGAGTCTTGGATTCAGTGACTTCAAACTCATGCTGGGTGTATGTATAAGGGTTGCCAAAATCCCAAGAGGAGAATGGAGGAGAAGGAATTGCCATCTCCCGGAGGGTGATTTCTCACTTTTTGTCTCTCTGACTCTCAAGTAAGTGCATACGCCCTATAGCAAAAATCACTCTCTAAAAAAAAGAGGCACTATCTATAAACCCATCCTGTAAATACTCTAATTATAAATTCCTATTCTAAATATCTATGAGTTTATTTGATTTATCAATTAAGTCCTTTCTCTTCACACATATGTACTTACATTCATGATGGAAGAATAAGAAAACTGACCCACAAAATATTTCATTGATTTGCCCAAATCCACAATGATTAAATGCAAATCCAAGTCTTTGTACCTTTGAAAGTCAAACAAACCTCATTGTACAAAATCCCTAAGACTAGTTGTCAAGGTAGAGATCTAAGTCTGTGTTTATATATAATTATCTACAGCTATGCTATTGAACATGAGTTAAGTTGTTTGCAAAATAAATATTATTAAGATCATTGATTGAGGCCTGCAGAAAATGACAACAAAGTTTTCATCTTAAATTATTTGAATTATGTTCTTAGTTGTAGGGGTTAAATAGACCCAATGTATATAATAGTTTTTCTTGAACTTGGTAAGGACCAAGAGGGCTAAAAACCAAACAAATAAGCAGAAACAAACAAAAAATCAAAATGAAGGCATTTTCACAATAATAAAAGTACCACAAAAAAAAAGTCCCTCATATCTTCTTCTAATGTATAATATATACTAGCTACTTTATGGAAGATTGCTGTTACAATTCTCTGATGACTCATATCACTAAAGATACATTATCAAGAACCAAAGATATACATTTTATAAAATAAAATTTCTCTTCATAACCTATTCTGCTTCTTATTCCTTAATTAAAAGTCAACATAATATTCACAGATTTGCACAGCTAAAATACAATAATATTTTGAGAAAAAACAATTCAGGCATTTAAAATACACAGGTGTATATATATATAGTCCATTTTGAAAATTCCACAACTTATATCTTAAAAGAGAAGTAAAACGTCCCTACCTTAGAAAATTGTGCATTTATCCATTTTGTGAATGTTTTCTTTTGAACATCTTCTCTTTCATCTACAATGTAAAATAAAAGTGATTAAGAGTTAGGAAAAAATTTCAAATATGATTCATAACTTTACAACCAAAATAAATTGAAATTACTCTGTGTTAGTTTTATTTTATATTTATTTTTGCATTCATTGCTAAATGAAATTAAATGTAAATGATATTGGTATTAGGCATCTAAGCTAAAACTGTATCTCAAAAAATTCAAATGCTCAAGTCCACGGTCATTGAATAATATATAAATAAATTACATAAAAATAGTCTTATCTGAATAAATGGAATACTATTGATTCTCCTATAATGGATACAAAGGGCTTTCAAAAGTAATTGAAAAAACGGGTACTATGCAAAACACTTTCACCAATTTCAAAACTTTTTTGCACCAAAAAAACTCATTATTTACATTTTTCCATGAACATTTTGAAGACCCCTTACATTCCAGTATAATTAAAAGAAACTATTAGATATCTTTTTTTTAATATGAAAAATTCTTCCTGAGCCTTTCCTCATACCATCCTTCTATCATATAGAAAAGATCATTTCTTCCTTTGCAGCACCCACATGCTCTAACATGGCTCTGTTCCCTTTGCCAAGAGGCTTCCTGATGGCCAGGAACATGGTTTAATTATCTTTGCATCTTGGAACTTGGCACACTGTCTGCACAAACTAAGAACACAGGAAATTATTTGATAAATATGTGATGGCTTTCGGGGAGAAGGCATCCTACAACTCCAAAATTTCTAGTACCTCTTTTCATCTAAAAGTCAGGCAATTTCAAATAAAAATGCAAATGATACTCTTCATGGCTTACATATAAATACTCAAAGGAAAAATCCCCAAGGACTTATACCAAGGGATTAGGGTGGAAATGATTAAGAAACAGCTTCACAGAATTCGTGCTTCTAAAAATTATCTTTTTTCCTAAGCTGGAAATTAGTATTGAGCTAAATGGACAGAAAAATCATCAATCTTGATTTACTAAAATATTTTTTCAAAGCCAAAGACTTTTTTTCAGTTACTGTAAACGTAATCATATTAGTTAACATTCAATAAAGAGTACATTGGAGATATACTTAAAATTGGGGGATTTCACATTTTATTTAGGTGGGCTAAAAGAACAATTACTGAAATGCCTTAACAAAGTAACCTTATTTGTTCTCATATTATTTTCCAATAGTCAAAATAAATATCTATAAAAAGATTCACTTTTCCCTAACAAATGCATGTAAATACTAACAATATATTTTTATCTTTAAATCATCAAATCATTAATTATTAATCCATAAACTGATGCTTTTAGCCAATATGAAAAAATAATAATCAAAAATAAGATTTTAAACTGCTTGCTTAGATGAGAAACTTTCATTTAGTATCACAAAATGCTACTATGTATGTGGTCACTGTTGGCATTACTCATATAATATAGGATACATTACAGCTGTAATATAAATTTCTTTTCTTTGTTGACAAGTGTGAATAAATAAAAATAGATAGTAGTAGTTTTCAAACCTAATCTAGCCTCTTTTGAATAATTTTACTTCCATAAGTTCAATATTACCCTTTCCAAAACAATAATGATGATGAGGACAGAACATTCCAGAGGGTCAAAATTAAACCATCTTCGCTGACTTGCTCTAGGAAGACTGGTTCTTACATCTATTTCTTAGTAGTATATACATGTGTTCCTAAAAGTTAAATGGCCTTATTTACAATCCCACATATTTTTTCCCTAGATGTGCTTGAATATCCTATCTGCCAGATAACAGAGACTAAAGGAGTCAATTGAAAGCACATATTCAGATGTTTTTAAAACACACACAATGACCTCCACCAAAAGCTGAATAGGAAGCTATTTGAAGAGATTTGATCCAGAGGCTTCTAAGTGAAAAATGGGCAGTAAAGCAATATTTTTATTCTTTTCTGCTTCTTATATAAAGAATGTTTTTTAAATAGACCTTGAAGGCAGCACAGAAACCTTGACAGTATGTGCAAAACGTTATGTATATACTATATAAATAGCACTAAATGTGAACTTCACCATATAAACATCTTTACTAGATGTCCTCTTTTCTCTGAGCCTTTAATACAAGAGAGATTTGTCTTTAATGAACTAGTTGACTAGTGTCTTCTTTTGGTATATTCTGTATTGTGATTCGTCCCCAAAATTCAGATGTTAGAAACTTAATACCCAATGCAGTAGTGTTGGGAGGTGAGACTTTTAAGAGGAGATTACATCATGAGGACTCTGTCCTCACAAATTGATAAATATCGACATTGTAGGAGTGGGCACATTATCACAGGAACAAGTTTGTTATAAAAGGGAGTTCCCCCTTTGCTTTCTCTTGCCATCTGATGCCTTCTGCCATATTATGATGCAGCAAGAAGGCCCTTACCAGAGACAGCCTCTTGATCTTGGGCTTTTCAGCCTTGAGAACTATGAACCAAATACATTTCTGCTCATTATAAATTACCCAGTCTGTAGTATTCTTTTATAGCAGCACAAAACAGGTTAAGATAATATGATAGCATCCATTTTCTTTAACGTAATAAATATCAATATAATTAATCTTGTATTATGAAATATATAACAATTATTTGTGCCTCATTGTTCAAAAGGCTGTTACTTATCTCAATCAATACATATATATTTTACTATTTTATACATAAGAATTAAAACCTCAGAAGGAATAAAGCTAGTAAGTGACAGAAACAAACTTGATAAAGATAATCTGAATCAAAGTCTGTGGCTTATTGCTTTGATCAAATACCTTTTATTTACATTATAATTGCATAATTAATAATATGTAAGGCCATAAGATAATTAAAGTCACAAAATCTGAACTTATTAACACAAATGCAAAATAACAATGAATTCTGAACAACTCAGACAGTTCATATGTTGTGATGCATGTTAATGGCATCCTGAAATTTTCCAGTGTACAGTCTGCATATCTGCATGAATTGGTCAAAAATGGAATATTAAACCTCCCTCATGATGTTGAATAATTTGGCTGTTAATATTTAAAATAATGTTCCTATATTTATTAAGTGAAAGAAGGGAGCTTATAAAAGTTTGTGGAAAATAAAATTAAAGTACAACTTTATTTTTGTGCCAAACAATTTTAAATTCATGCTTAGTTTTTTCATAATGTACATTTTCCATGAAGGTTTTGAAGGTTTTTTCTATTTAGTGCTTCAATTGTTATCATATGAAACAATATGAAAATATTTTAACATCCAAAAATCATCTAAGTTTTTTGTGTCTACTTATTACAATCCCCATAAATATTTATTTTACATAACTCTATACTATGTTGGGTTTTTTCTTTTATTTATTTCATCATAAATATTGCATAGGCTTCTCTTTCCTTTTGTTTACTATTAGAGTTTACAAAATAATAAAAGTGTTTACACATTTTCTTTTTGTTTTTGTTTCATAATTGCCTTAGGGTAAATTATTGTGTGAACATTATGAAATCTTCATGGATTTGCTAAATATTGTCATTTGGCTTTCTCAATGATCATACTCATTTTTTTTTTTTTTTGGAGAGGTTTTTTTGCTATAGGGCGCATGCGCTCGCCAGACAGACAGAGAGAGACATAGAGACAGAAAGTGAGAAATCACCCCCCAGGGGGGATGGTCACGCCGCAATCCTTTCTCCTCCATTCTCCTCTCGGGATCTTGGGTACGCACGCACACGCACCCGGCATGAGTTTTAAACCACCGGGTCTGGGACGCGAACCGCGGCCGACTACATGGGAGTCCAGCGACATAGCCATTACGCTAACTGCTGGTTCCGATCATACTCATTTTTACTGATACCAGAAAGAATGAGGTTAGAAGTTTCTGCATAAAAATCTCAGTGGCTAATATCCTGTTGATAGGAGTTTTTGGTTGTTGTTTTATAAGTGATTGCAATCTTGTTAAATATAAGGAAATATTTTATGTTTGATTTAATATGAAATTACTTTACTAATGAAGTAGAATATGTTTCATGCCTTTATTCTGCATCTTTCTACTTTTGTCAAAATACTTACATCCTTTTTTCATATATATACTGAGCATATTATTTTTTAAAAAATAATTGCAATTGTTGGATTGTTTAATATCAGTAGTTCTTAAACATTTCAAGTCATGGACTTCATTTGATTATCTCATGAAAATAACGAACCTTTTCTAACAGAAAAAATACCAAAGATCCCTATTATCATAAAAACCAATTTAAGGGTTACTATTGTAAATTAAGTTTTTTTTTTGGAAGGTTTTTGTCATACGGCATGTCGCCTCACCAGAGAGAGACAGACAGAGACAGTGAGAAGGAAAGATGACCCCCCCAAAAAGAGAAAAAGAACAGAAAAAAGAAAAAGAAAGATGGTCCAGAGAGATGACCATACCACAAATCTCTTCTCCTCCATTCTCCTCTCAGGGTTTTGGGCATACATGCATATTACCTTGGTGTGATTTCTCAAGCCACCAGGTCGGGGACTTGAATCACACTTGGTCATGTGGGGATCCAGCACCTTAACAGCCAGGCCACCTGCTGACTCCTAAACTAACTCTTAGTTAATGAATGAATACATTTTTCTCAGATGGCCATATTATTATTATTATTTAATCTGCTAGAAGGAATATGTGTTCAATGGAACAAGATAGACAGAGGGAAAGTGAGAAAGCATCCCAGGGCTTAGACTCAAATGGTATAGTTGGCCATATGGGATCAAGCCACCTTAAGCACCAGATCATTGGTTGGTCATATTATTTTTAACTTTTTATTTCACTTTTATTAGTATCAAATTTCATGTTTACATGTCTGAGTCCATACATTTCCATTATTATTTCTCATATTATTTATAAGTTGAAAAATCTAAGCATGATTAGTTGTATACCCATTGTTAATCTAAAGTCAATATACAAACATGTCATTCATATGTAAATTGTCTAAGAGATTCTTGATACTTTAATAAGATGAATATTATTATAGATACATACTCTATAGTAAAGCATGTTAATGTGAGAGTGAGTAGGAAAAGAATGAGGTGAAATCTGTTTTATTAGGATGTGATTACCTACATGTTCTTGTTTATTCTTTTTAAGTAGCAAATATTCTATATTATTTCCTTTAGAGTTTGTTTATAACTGATTTTTCTTGACCAATAAAAATATGCATGGGCAAATTAATGTGAAGTCTAAGAAGAAAATCTCTCTTAGAAAAATTTACTTGAAGACTGTTCCCTGGAGTTGTCAAGGAGTGAGGAACTACTACTTCATAAATTGCAAAAAGTGACACATATTTTATTTTATTCTCTCTATGGGGAAAACTCATAAAATTAGCTTTCTACTATGACATAAAAATTGTATTTCTGCTCAGAATTAATTAACCCCTTCTAATGAAGTTATTTTTTAGTCAATATATCTGGCCTTCCATATTTTTTAAGATTAGTACAATGACCTTTTACCCTGTTATTAACTTTTATATCCCTGAGACCCTTAGGACTATAAATGTGTGGAGTGTATTAAATTGTAGCTTTCATGATTCACAATAACAAGTACTGCCGAAAGATGATATTGGGCAAACTGAGAGAATATTAAATCAGGAGAAATGACTTCCAGTCCCACTGCAGGACATACTAGAATTGTGGTCTGAAAATTGCCAAGACTTAAACTCTGTGAAATGAAGATATTAATTGCTTTTTAACTCATGGAGCTGTTGTTAGGATATAATAAAATCATTCACTGGGGCCAGCAAGTGGCATAATAGTTAAGGTACTGGACTCCCGTGTGGTCAACCCTGGTTCAGTCCCAGACTTGAAGGCTTGAAATTCACATGTACTGCATGTGCATGCATGCCCAAAATTCTGAAAGGAGGAGGGATTGCAGCATGGCCATCTCCCCAGGAGGTAATTTCTCACTTTGTTTCTGTCTCTCCAGTGAATACACATGTCTTATAGCAAAAATCTCTAAAAATAAAATGAAATAAATCATTTATTTATGCAATAACTTATAGACAAACTATTTACAGACTGCTTACTATGTGCCAATCACTGTACTAGTTATTGAGACTATAAGTAAGACTCAGTATTTGATAAAACTTACAGTCTAGTAGAAGACAGATATATCATAGATATAGAAACCTGAAACATTCTGAATGAGAAAAGATACATGTATTCAAGGTTACTGCAGGGGCACAGAGAAAGGGATATGCAGTGACATGGGTGTTAGGGAAGATCCTTAGGAGAAGGTGATGTCCAGGTTTAGTCTAGAAGAATGAGTGGAAGTATGGAAGAAAAAATGGTGGGAAGAGACAAATGAATCTTCATCTCACTAAGCAGATAGAAAGGGAAAAAGTCAAGGCAAAAAACCAAAAGTGCAAACATATGTCCTCTTCATTATATGTAATTCTGTTTTCTGTTTGTTTGCTTGTTTGTTTTCACTGTAAAATATGAGCAAGAAAATGGCACAGGATGAAATTGTAAGGGGATTGGGAATGAGATGCAGAAGGGTCTCTATGATATGACCCTTTCTCTGCTATCTGAAGACATAAGTGAAAGTATTTGAAAACCGTAAGGTTAAACAGAAACAGTCCTATGAACACCCCAAATTATCCTCATCATACAGAGCACTTAACCATATCCTATACAATAAATAAATAAATAACCTCAAAAGTGGTATTGCCTTGGGTGCTAGTCAATATGTTAATAGGAGATACTCATCACTTATGTGACACAAAAATACTAATGTAGGAGGAGAAGGGAATATTAAAGTTGATAACAGCTTAGAAACACACATAGTACAGAATACAAAGAGATAGAAATTTATTTCTCTTAAAGAAAGAACAATGCAGTAAAATAAAAATCTATTAGGGTCAGTCTATTCTCTGCTTCAACAAAAATGAGAAAAAAGGAAATGAGAAATATGGAAGATTAATGGTAAACATTAGATAAGGTTATGTGACACTTTGGAGCATTATGAAGGAAGGCCCCAAACTCAGAACATATTTAGAAATTGGATTTACCATGCTATTAATGCTATAAAATAGTAATGTAGAGTAGAGGAGGTTAAAATGGAAAGGGATTTAAAAAATGCTTTTCATTAATTGTGAGTAATAGTCTTTGGTCACAGGATTAGAGAATTCTAGGGCCTTAGGTGACATTAGTGGTCAGTTTATAAGAAAGAGGTCTAAAATAATTAAACTTCTGTGCAAAGAACAGAAAAATCGCTAGTGTCAAAGAGATTTTCTCATTTCCTATCACTCTACAATCAACATAGTACAGTTTTCACTCATCATCATACAAAAGCTGTTCTTATGACCATCACCTATATTCTTCATTTCCAAGACAGTGACTGTCTAGACTGAGTCTGTATTCTCAGTCTTTAGGATAGATTGTGTTACGCAGTGGGACGAGCAGATAGCGTAGCAGTTACATTGTTGGACTCTCACATGGCCGACCGCAATTCTAGTTCCGGACCTGGGGGCTTCAGAATCACAACAGGTGCATGTGCCTGTGTGCCTAGTATTCCGGGAGGAGAATGGATAAGGGATTGCGCTATGACCATCCTCCTGGGGTAAGATTTCTCACTTTCTGTCTCTCTGGTGAGCACATGCACCCTATAGAAAAAATATCTTAAAAAAAAAAAGAATATGTTACAGAGTAGTGCTCAATAAAGGTGTCTTAAGTTAATGAAGACCAGATTTACTTTTCAATTCTCTTCTAATTTTTCTTCTCCACAGATATTAATTCTATTAATCTGTGGTAGGCAGAATAATGGTCCTCCGAAGATGCCCATGTCCTAATCCCTGCTATCTGTGAATAAATCGTGTTACATGGCACGGGGCAATTATGGTTACAGATGGAATTAAATTTGCTGATTAGTTAACTTTTGACATGGAGACTATCCTGGATCATCTAGGTGGACCTGATGTCATTTCAAGGGAACTTAAAAGGGTATAATAGGGAAAGTCAGAGAAATAGAAGCACGAGAAGGAGTTGGCCCAGTGTCACTTATTTTAAAGACATAGAAAGAAGGCCATGAAACAAAAAATGTGGGAATGTGGGTAGTCTCTAGAAAATGGAAAAGGAAAGGAAATAGATTCTCCCCTAGAGCATCCAGAAAACTCAAAACCCTGCTTACTTTGATTTTGGCCCAGGGCATCCCATTTCAGATGTCTAACCTGTAGAAATGTTTGATAACAGTTGCTATAGGGTGCGTGCACTCACTGGAGAAAGACAGAGAGAAGGATATTGAGAATTCATCCCCAGGTGGATGGCCACACCACAGTCTCTTTTTCTCCATTATCCTCTCAGAATTTTGGGCACACACACACATGTGCCTGGTGTGAGTTTCAAGCCACTGGGTCTGGTACTTGAACCAAGATTGGCCATGTGGGAATCCAGTTACTTAACCACCAAGCCACCTGCTGGCCCCACAAATTTATGTCACTTTAAGCCACTAAACTTGTGGTTATTCTTATAGAAGCAATAGGAAACAGATGTATAATGTTCATTTTTTAAAAGAAGTGTATTTATTTCTTCCATAAAAGAGAAGAGTGACAGACAGGGAGAAAGCTACCCCCAACAGGGTCTTCATGCCATGATCCACCCCTGGACTCAACCTGCCTAAGCCAAGTGACAAATATGCATGACATGTACTTGACGGCAGAAATACAAGTGTGAAAAAGAGAATGTTTCTATCTTTTTTTCTTTATAGCTTAATGAGAAATGACCATACAGGAAAAAAAAAATATATGCAGACACAGGTATACAAATAACTTCCCCAATAAAGAAACTATAGAGTATGTCACAACACATTGAATACTCACTTTAAAAGTTCAGTGTTTAGTTGATGAAAATCACATCTCAGATAAGTTAAGAAAGTTAATTAAAAGTATAGAAACAAAGTTCAAAGAGAACTCCAGACAATAAATAGAACAACTGCAAGGCTGTGAGAGAAAGAGCCTGTCCTTTCATGGAACTAGAGAAGGGGACAAAAGATCAAAGTGGCAGAGATGATTCAAAAACAAAAAAGAAGAAGAAAGGAAGGCTATTTATTAATTGTATGTAGAGGTAAGGAAGTTGGGAGAGGAACAGTCAGTGACAGTATTGGAGCCCAGAGAGGTCTTGTGTGTGTACATGATAGGGGATGGGAAGCACTGGGGTTGGATATAGGAACCTGAAGCTTGGGAGAGAGATCTGAGTTGAAAATAAAAGTTTAAGAGACACAAGCTAATATGTACGTAACAACTGAAACATCTACAGTAAATGATATTGCTAAGAAGAGTGTACAAGCTTTCCAATCGAAAATGTAACTGTCTCCTGATTCTTCTTCCAACACAAGGGCTCCTTAACAATTCCTTTCACTGACTTGCCATTCACCCTGGAAATACTGGCATCCTCCAGGGTTCTATTTATCCTTTATACCTTCTTTGCTTATTCTACTGTTTATACTATTCTCAAGTAAAGCTCCCCACCCAGCTCCCTGCAACCACACCTCAACTATCACTATATGTTGATACTGATGACCTAAATCTATATTTTACATCTTAAGTAATGCTGTGAGCTTCACACTGACATAATCTACTCTAATTAGTACCTCCACCTTAGTTATACTGTTGCTAGTTTAACCATATCATTCACTTCCCCCAATAAGTTCATTTAAATCAACTTCTCCATCAATTAATGGTATCACCATTCATCTAGCAACCAAATAAGTAACTCAAGTCATTATATGAGTTTGAGAAATGTTTGCCTTGAAGTTAAAATCCAGATTATTTAGAATAGTGTATAAGGGCCTTCACAAATTTGACTCCAACATACTTTTCTAAGCTTGTTATCTATCAGGCCTGTTGGCAGTCACATATACCCTGTATCTTATATAGATCTACCAGATCTATCCTATTCACACAAGCCAAATTCCTCCATGAATAAGCCACGTACTTTCTCACTTTAGTTGTTCGTTCATATAATCCCTAGAATAAGAACTCTCATTCTGAAGTCCCAGTTTAACTATGAAGGTATTCACAGTCACATTTATCTCCCTCATAATATTAATCAATTTTTCATATATATATATACACAAACACACACACACATACATATCTTAGCACTTTTATAGCTGTGTGTGTATAAATATATATGCACATATATATATAGTACATGTAAAAAGTACATATAAAGTATACATATATACTTTAACAGTGTATATACACAAATACTCTACCTTCTTCCATAATGCAGCCCAAATTCCGCCGATTACCCCTTAAATATGACTGCACTAGACTATTATGTCCTCATAACTCCTGGAACCCAACATGGTATATTAAAGAAGAAATAGGTACTTAGTAAGGGTGTATAGAATAAGTCAAATTATTAATCAATATCAGAATTAAATCTTAGATCTACTAATTCCTAGGCCAACGTTCTTTCCTTTCACTTCACCATACTGCTCAAACTACTTTGTTAATTATAAACTTGTTTCGGTCATTAATTCATTTCCTAAAACATCCTTTAAGCATCCATTAGATATAAAACTATTTTCAATATCTTACCCAAATTTGACCTTGTGACTGACTGAAGTATTTCTTCTTATTTTTATTACTATAAGGTATGAAAAAATGAGAGAACTTTTTTGCAAATAATCTGCCTTATTCTCTCTGGATGAATTATGTTCTATTATATGATGAAATTGCCTTTTACTTCATCCTTCATGACTGTCACAGCTCCTAACACAATGTAAAATGTTATGGATGACCTGTCTGACCCTTTGCCTCCACTGCAAATGTTGCTTCTTTCCCATTTAGGTCAATTGCTTTTTAATGTAGAGAGTTGATAGACTCAGAAAACAATATGGAAAGCTATGTCAGTTCACACGGAATAAAAGTTCCCTCCCATCCCCTGCCACTTAATCAGAGAATTTATGCTACACAGCAAATTGGAGCTTCGGCTAAAGCCTTTCATAATAACACAATTGCATATTCATAAAAGTAACAGTGACACATATATTGATAACACAGCAAGAATTATAGAAATATTTCTTGTAAAGTTCTAGAAGTTTGCCATGAAGTAGGACATGATAAAAATGAGGTGGAAGTAACATTTCTGAATGGAAGAGAGAGAACTTTAAGAGTGTATGAAAAAGTACTAGCTGACATAAGTTTGAGAAATAGAGTGCTATATGAAAAATGGTGCAAATGGCTTATTCGTTCTGTTCATTGAAAATCCCGTGTACCAGAAACAATATGAACCAGTGATGAAATACATTCAGTTCGGAGTCAAATAGCCTGATTTCACATGCCAACTCCACTTCTCACTAGCTCTATGACCTTGAAAAAGTTACTTAACTTCTGTGTGTCTTATTGTCCCCATCTGGATCAGTAAATGCAATTCACTTATCATACATATTAATACTAAAAAAAAGAGAGACACCTAAAGTCATTACTTTCAGGTATATCACAACTTCTTGTGGGCCTTTTGTATCAATTGCATCATCTCATAAAGTAGACACAATCTCCAAGTGACAATCATGTTAATGATTAATAAGATTTTTATGGTATCTTTAAATATGTAGAAATTAGAACTTTTTGATTTGAACAATACTAATGGTATTTGTATAAATTACACCTCCTCATGCCTAAAAGAATAAAACTACTTTTAGTAATAATGGGAATAATGAATATTTCTGTTATACATTACAATTTACAAAGTGGTTTCAGGTATCTCATCTTGTTTGAACATGCACATGTGGGTGTAGACTTCTTAGGGGAAAGAATAAGTTAGTATTAATTAATATGCAGATTTAAATATACTTTGGCAGTGTGTCATGAAAAGGATCACTTATTTTTGCTAAAATAATAAACATAGATTAATTATGGCAGAATAAATCAAAATAATGTCAAGGTCTCTGATGTAATTTGGAGGTGAAATTAAATACTTTGATACTGTGGCAAAATTGTTAACTAGGTACTTGTTCTATACATTGGCCTAGTCAATTTTACTTTTAAAATATTCAATTTCTCCACTGAAAAATATATAAAATACATTATTTCTGTGGCATATATTTATTTTTTAATGGGTTGCAAAATAGTTCTTTGTAAATAAAAAGGAAAGTAATAAACCAAACGTGCACAAAAGCCATTTTCAAGTATCTTGTTAATGAGATGCTTGAGAAACTGATGAATGGACAAAGGTCTCTGTTTGAGTGTGTTATAAAGGGATATTTAATTCACTATATATCTTGACTTACAGTATGTATAATAGATGTGCATAATGCCTCATGGTTTATTCTGGAAGTCCAATTCTGAAAGTTCATCAATAACTATAGTGAAATGATTCTCTGGATGCTGAAGTCTTCTCACAACAAGCATCCACATCTTTCTGCTTCTTTGCAGTAAGGCTTTCTCCAGTTCTAGGAGAGTGTGGTTACCCCATCTACAGGGCAGCCCAGAAGTGACGAGATGTATTTCTCCTGGAAGCAACTCTCAGTAAATGAAGGGTGGAAAACTAAGAATTAAAAAAACAACAACAGCAGTGGGGCCTAGCCTCTGTGGCACAACCACACAACCAGAAGCATACTGGACTGGGGAGCTGGATATTACATGCCACTTGACTGCAATTCAAGTCCCTGGCCTGAAAAACACACCTGGTGCACTGGTACATGTGTGTAGCAGGCTGGAGGACTGAAGAAAGAAGATTGTAGCATGACAAAGCCCTGTGGAAGGTGCTTTTCTCTCTGTCTCTCCCTCTCCCCCCCCTCTCTCCTCTCCTGTGTGTGTATATGAGCTATATTATTAACTAAACAAACAAAAAAAAAACAGTGGATAGATTGCTAGGCATGTTCTATAAGGCTTCTTCAAATGTTTTCATGGGATATTGAACCCAGAATAGCCCAAAGGAGTACTTTCTCTCTTTTCTCCTTCCCCTGTCTCATTTTCCCTATTTCCTCCTTTATACTTTCAGAGATCACTTCCAAAATGAGCTACTTATGCTAGGACTTCTTTCATGGTCAGATTTTAAAGAAAGCAAACTAACCCATCTAAGTACTGCAGCCATGTTTCTGGGCTTGATTATGTACTTCTATGCAGCCTTAGTTAAGTTTCTTAAGCAACACCAAAACTCAGATTTCTAGTCTAAAAGTTGGAAATAATCATAATAACAACTTCCTAGTTCTATTTTGATGAGGTAGCCTGTAAAGTATCAAGTGTAGTCCTAAGCAAGGACTTAATACAAAATAGATGTCAATATAGGTGGTTATTCTTATCCCTCATGATATTTAATTGTATTAAAAGTTTGTTGGCAGCTTGGTAGACTGTATTATTTGCTTATAATTTTTTTATTTTTTCTCCTCACTTGCCATGGTTCACCATGGGTGGATTATATTGGGTTGTCAGGAACGACATGACATATTTTTGCATAGAAAAAAATATGTCATGACTTTACTGACAACCTAATACGTCCCACCTCACTAATGTGGGCTGAGTCATATGATTTAGCTTGACTAATGGAATACAGGCAGACATGAGACCGTGTCAGTTCTGAGATAGGGACTTAAGTATTATGAAGTGTTTTCACTTCTTTTGGTTCTTCCTTGCAGTCATTGAAGATCATGTCTCAAGTGGCCTCCATTCCCAATGGAGCTGACCTGAACCCAACATAAAACTCAAAGCAGACATATTCATACAAAATAAATGTTTGTTCTGGTAGATCACTGAGCTTTGGGTTTCTTACAGAGCACTGTCCTATAATACAACCAACTACTATTGCAAGTAAATAGCAAATGTGTTCCACAGAATAAAATTCAATGATATGCATCTGTATATAACTTCTTCATTTGTAAAAGAGAAGACTGTATCCCATGATTAAACTTAAAATAAACTGAAGTATGGCTTCTAAATGTTGTATTATAAACTTTCTAAAAGTCTTCCATTTAGAATATGTTCTATTTTGTATCCTGTTTTTTTTTTTTGTCCTTACCATACCATTTACAATTGAAACACTAAACCAAACACATTTTTAATACACATGGCCATATATTAGCAATGATCAAAATCAACCTAGAAAACAAGTTAAGGAAAGAGGAAATACTAAGGAAATTCTGTGGGCTGTCGTGACAGCAATAGTCAGTACTGAGACAGCTCATTTATACCCTGTGCCAAATACAGAAAGCACTTACAACAGAAATAAAGTTTGGGAGTAATCATTTATTCCCACTTCACCAAATATGGACGTCTTAAGCTAGCATTTATGAAAGATCAAGCCAAAAAATATAAATAGAGTAAAAGCCGAACATTTTTTTCAGCATAAACAGAGGAAATTTTGCAGTCAGGGGAAGAACATTAGAATCTGTCTTTTCGGACAGAGCTCAGAAAATTATTACTGAGAATACAAAAGAAGTCTTGGGAGCTAATCAAAGGAGGAGACAATTTCGAGAGTTAATCAGGTGCCAATGTTAATAGAGATCCAAGTGGAAGAGCAGAGAAAGTCCAGAGTTACACAATCAATTTTTATTCGGCTTGAGTTACTGATACTGATGACAAGTGGTTAGCAACAGCTTCTTCAAAGATTCTTAATGAAAGATTTCTCTCTCCCTCTCTCTTTTTTTTTACATTTATTACACTATTGTTTTTTTTTTAAGTATTTATTTCTTTTGTAAGACACCTGTTACAGAACTGCTTTGTGAACACTTCCCTCAGTGTACAGTGCCAATAGATAAGGTCTATCTATACCTTGGTTGATTAAAAATTAAAATAGCTGTGAATTTAGGTTACCATATAAATTAAGTGACTTTAGAAAGCTCCCAGACTAATCTCATTGTTTGGACTTAGCACAATTGAGTTGAACCTGGTAGAGGAAAATATAACCTAAAATTACAAGAGATTTAGAGACACCAGTGAACATCTGGATTCTTATGATATAGCATGTAACGGACAGTAGAAGAGTTTAAGGTTTTAAAGGACTTTTTTAAGTCAAAAGTGTATTTTTTTAGTTTTATTCATTTTCTCATTATAAATTTTAAATTTTATTCTAAAATCTAATCATGACAAAAGATTTCATATATAAATTTGCATAAATTCCAACACTGTAAATGTTACCTTTTGATTAGAGAACATTAAAATGACTGTTAAGTAGCATCTCCAAAATTTCCCAAATTTGTAAATTGAATGCACTAGAATTTTCCAATTTTAAAATTACTTTGATCATGCTAAATACCTATTAAACAGATTATGAAGTAATTGCTTTCCTGAGTTACAATAAGGCAATAGTTTCAGCTACCTGAGTTTGAAATGGCAGCTCTGCTAGTTATTAACGGTGTGCTCCAGCTTTCTCACCTGTAAAATAATGATAACAATAATACCATGCAGCTTTTTTTGTGAGCTTTGGATGAAGGTTCTCACCTGTACCCTGGCTCTAACACTAATTCTAAGGTCTTCAGTTAACCATTTAATTATTTGGAATGCATTTTCCTTAGGTTAAAAAAAAAGAGTTTTCACAAGATAATCTCTATATCTTACAATCCAAAATTTTATCATATACTTTTTTCATTATAGTATTTTTAAAATTTTTTTTCCCACAGGAGGCAGAGTACAACATCTTTCTTTGGCGCATGTACTCTGATGTCACCTGTATTTGAAATCCAGTCTTGCTATTAATATTTACTAGCTGGGATTTCTTTCTTTCTTTATACAATGTCTCTCTTCTTTCATTTCCTCATCTGTAAGATAGGTATAAAAACAACAGCTACCTCAGTGTCACTGTGAGGAGTAAATGAGTCATTCACTTTAAGGAACATAGAAAGTGTCTGGTCCAAAATAAGTAATCAACATTCTTACTTTTTTAATAAGCGATTTTGGGGTTTTAGGGTGCATGCACTTGCTGCAGAGAGACAGAAAGACAGGATGAGAGGGAAAGTGAGAAATCATTCCCCACAGGGGATGGCCATACTGCAATGACTTCTCCATTCTCCTCACACACGTGCCCAGTGTGATTTTCAAGCTGCTTGGTCCAGGACTTGAACCATTGCATTTGGCATGCACCACTATGCCCAGCATTTATTTTTTGTTTGTTTAGGTTATTGCTATAGGGTGTGTATGCTTACTTGGAGAGAGACAGAGAAAGACAAAAAGAGGGAAAGTGAGAAATAAGGTGGCCACAATACAATCCCTTTTCCTCTATTCTCCTCTCAAGATTTCAGGCACTCATGCATGCACACATGCCCAGTGTGGTTTTCAAGGTTAGGTTCGAGACTTGAGCCCTGATCGACCAGGTGGGAATCCAGCACCTTAACCACTATGCCCACGTGTGGCTCTTTTTTGGTGGGGGGGAGAGAGATTTTCACTCTAGGGTACATGCACTCACCAGAAAGACAGAGACAGAGAGAGAGTGAGAAATCATCCCCTGGCGGGGAGGAAAGCCACACCACAATCCCTTCTCCTCCATCTTCACCTTGGGATTTGGGGCATGCATGCACGCATGCCCAGTATGGATTTCAAACCATGGTCAGCCATGTGAGTGTCCAGTGATGTAAACATTATGTCATCTGCTGATCCTTCCCACGTGATTTTCAAACTGTGGGGTCTGAGATTCTAGCCATGGTTGGCCATGCAGGAGTCCAGTGCCTTAACCACTACAGCACCTGCTGGCCTTACCCAGCTCTTTTTAAGACAAGGTCTTGTTATGTTGCCCAGGCAGGCCCTGACCTACCAATTCTTCTGCCTTGTCCTCCCTGTGGTACTTGGATTGCAAAAGGTGGGGGTGCTCCCATGCTTGGCCTAACATTGTTACTCTTGAGATCTATCAACTTTTAATATAACCATGGGGTAAACCCCTAAAATTGTGAGCAAAATTTTATGAGTGTGTATGTATGAGAGTTAGCAATCTTCAATAGATTCCCTGAGTGCTCCATGGTTTGAAATTGCTAGCTAAAAAACAAAGACATTATTTTGATTCTTATGAATTTAATAACTCATATTTCACTTTTTTCAAGAAAAGAGGCATTAATGGTGGTAAAGCCTACTTGTATTATTTTCCCTATTATGGTTTTTTTTAATATTTATTAAAGAGATATTCTTCTTTCTCTCTCTGTCCCTAACATATCATTCTTTTTCTGGATTTACACACAGTAACTGGTATTAACAAGAAGCATATAGTTATTGTTAAAGTGTAGTTATAGAGGCATCAGCTAAGCTAGAGAAAGCCAGGACTCCTTAATCAGCCTAGAAAATATTCAACTTTCTTCAGTTTTTATAGACATTTCTATTTAACCATCTAGGATTAGTTTCGTTGTTTGTTTTAGTTCCTTAAGCTTTAATATAAATAGATGCAGTTTTCTTTCATTCATTTTGTTGCAAAATCCATTCTGAGCACAGCATTGTGTGTGTGTGTGTGTGTGTGTGTGTGTGTGTGTGAGAGAGAGAGAGAGAGAGGGAGAGAGAAAGAGAGAGAAAGGAGGTGTGCGTTTGATGTCTCTTGAAGCTAAGTTTTAACATAATGTAGTACAGTAATTGAGACTCAGTGAGATTTGTTTGTTAACTGAGTGTTTCAGACATTTTATCCCTTAATCAGCCATATATTTTTAATGCACATTTTTCTTTAGTTAAAGCAGCCATATCATGAAGGAATCATTCAAATGAGGAACTGATCATGCTCACAGCGTATTAAAAAGCACCATGCTATACAAGAAACAGATCACTGCTCTCTGCATAGCTACAACACATTCATGGCTTGGAAACCAGTATTTTCAAAGTGCAGTATGAAAGTGGCCGAAAATAACAAACTCTCAGCAGAGCTTCATTGAAAGAACCAATAACTGCTAAAAGAAGAGCAGTATTGATTGGTAAAGTTATATGAAAAGAGACAAGACATATGTTAACTTAAGTACTAAATTTAGACAAGTCTGCATTGATTAAGAAATAAAAATTCAAGATAAAGAAATACACTCAGAGATTAAAAAAATAGTCTGAATAGAGGTTTTACGTTGTCTGAATCACTTAGCTGAAGAGTCAAAGTAAAAATAAAACTAGCATTAATATGATGTTTTAGAATGACGTTGAATAGAGACAAAAATGCATTATTGACTCTGATGTTTAATATAATGCGAGAGTTAATTAATTTATAAACTAAGTTAATGTTTATTATCCAAATTTTAGAAACTAGAGTAAAAGTGGGCATTAGAAACTCTGTGATTGAGGCCTTGATGTTTCCTTTGCATTTTTCCTTGCATAATTGTAATTGCATTGCACAAGTAATTGGATATCCTGCTTTCTTCATTTAAAATAATGGCTAGGGTTTTCCAATGCTGTTAAAACACAATTTACATAGCTAGATGTATTATCTTATATGTCCCAATGAAAATTACCATTCTGTCTTTTTTTTTTTTGAAACCTTGAACAATGATTTGATAATTTTTGTTTTGAAAATTAACTTGTAAGGCCCAGCTGCAGTGTTGCAACAGGAGAGTGACACTGTGGGATGACCGAGGCTGCATGGGAGACCTCCCTATTGTTCCTGGCCCACCTAACCAGGTTGAATGTTGCAAGGAGTATCTGTGGTCATAGCTGACTAGGAGGCTGGGGCAAGAAGGATCACAATGAGGCAAGACCCTGTCAAAAATACCTCTCCCCTGGGACCAGCAGTTAGTGTAATGGCTATGTCTGTGGACTCCCATATAGTCGACCATGGTTTGAGTCCTGGATCCAGTGGCTTAAACTCACGCTGGGCGCATGTGCGGGTGTGCCCAAGATCCCGAGAGGAGAATGGAGGAGAAGGGATTGTGGCATGGCCATCCCCCTGGGGGGTGATTTCTCGCTTTCTGTCTCTCTGTCTCTGTCTTTCCGGCGAGTGCACGTACCCTGTAGCAAAAACCTCTCCAAAAAAAAACCTTTCTCCTCCTCTTACTCTCTTTCGTTAGATAAACAGACAAAAATGTATAATTAATACCTATATAAATAAAGTCTCTACTCAAATTTAGGATTCTTCCCTTAGCAAAAATTCTCAAAAATTAGGCTAATGTACCCAGATGCAGAGAGAATTTTATAGTTTTGGGTACATATTCTCAAATTTCTTCTAAGACTTTCTATGTAAATTCACATTCCTCCTAGTAACAGGTGAAAAGTTCTATAATGCTGCATTGTAGCCAACATCGAATATGCTAAATACACATGTAATTCATTGGTGTGTTTATACATATATCTATCTGTACACAAATGCATGTAAATACACACACCCACACACATGGATCTTCAAGAAGTTCATGGAAAATGCATATTATTAAAAAATTAAAAACTGTGTATGGATTTCAAAGACTTTTTTGCACCAAAAGAAGCCTTTCCTTTTATTCCACTTTTCCAAAAACTGTCTGAAGTTCCACATAAAGATATCTCAAGAATTTATACTTGGGGGAACCAGCAGTTAGCCTAATGGCTATGTCGCTGGACTCCCATGTAGTCGACCGCAGTTCGCGTCCCGGACCCGGTGGCTTAAAACTCACGCCGGTATGTATGCGTACGTGACCAAGATCCCGAGAGGAGAATGGAGGAGAAGGGATTGTGGCGTGGCCATCCCCCCTGGGGGGTGATTTCTCGCTTTCTGTCTCTCTGTCTCTCTCTGTCTGTCTGGCGAGCACACACACCCCATAGCAAAAAACCTCTCCAAACAAAAAAAAAAGAATTTATACTTGGGATTTAGAGTTGATTCAGGCTCTTCCTGAATGCTGACAATCATGTTTTACTATGTGAGGAGCAGGGGAGGCCAGTCTGTAATAAAAGCAATGCACAGAGAGAAGGAATTGTAACAGAGACTCCTAGGAGCTTTCGACTATCTAATTCTCGCATTTTCCTGAGGCACGACTGCAGTTTGCCCTTGTCTTCCTTGAGAAACACTTTAATCCTTAGAATAAATTTATTCTTTAGAATAAATTCCACACTTGATAAAGCTAGTTTAAATTTGGTATATGCTCCTTGTAACCAAGTCCTAATTAATATAACACTCAAGTAATATTGGGTTTGTTGCTTAACAGTGGAATCAGTTTTATTTCATTTAATTCTTCCATTTCACACTCAGATGGGAAGATATTTTCCTTCCTCTTATAAGGTCATAATGCTCTATCTGCAAACTCAAGGAGGAAAAAAATATCTCTTAACCTGAAACTATACAGATATAAAACAAAACAAAACAAAACAAAAAAACCTGATGTCATTTCTTGCACTTAATTGGTATTTATCTGCCATAAACACATGAGGCTGTTTTGGTTTGTTCAGTTACCCTTGTCTGCATAGAGTCATTTAAACCCAAATTGGAATTGTCTCTGGGTTACTATCAGTGATAATAAGAACTTTCAATTCATGCCAATTATAACAATTCACAAACACAGATAGGGGTGACCAAGGAATCCAACCAGAACCTTCTGTTTAGTTTCATTAGACCCAGACTTAATGAGAAAAAAAGTCATTAGCACTGAAAAACTTGTATGCCCAGTTGAGTTTCCTGAAGCTGAAATTTAAATAATACTGGTTGTGTCTTATGATGGGAACTGTGGTAAAGAATAAAATGAATATTTAGTTCAGGAAGGTATATATGAAAATAAAACATGAGAAGAAGCATAGCTGTTCCTAACTAGAAGGGGAAATTGGTATACCATAATAAGAAGTCTGATTCATTTTCAATGTGCTTGTTTTATAGAAACCACTAATTGCAGAAACCATTTTCAATTAACATCATCAATAAAATAAACACTTGAATAATACCATTAAATTTGGAAATGACATGTCTAACAAAGTGGCACTATCAAGATATATGTATTTAAAGACAGCTTCCCTTTAACTTTGCCAGACAGCAAAATTTTAAATGCAAAATGCCATAGCCAGTTAAATGTCAAAATATGAATATATCTTAGTGCTTTCTTTAATATTTCCATTGTTAAAACAAAACCTACTAATCCTCCATTTTATTTTACATTCTAACATAATAAGGAGGTGAATTTCATATTTCAATATCGCAATGACTGGACACAGATGACAAATATAAATGCATGCAAAAATTTTTAACTTTATTTTCTTGGTTAATTTTAGGTTATAGCTCATCACTTTATATTAATGTAAACCTCTAGCGATATGGTATACATCATTATAAAGAGATAAAAAGGATTAAAGAAAAGTACCTAGAATGTTAAAAGTGTCTTTGTAACTATATGAATGGAAATAATTACCATAATATAAACCCCAAAAGAAAGCAAACAAACGAATGCCTACTTTCATTTTCTTCTAACATTTTTGATCATTTGTGCTAAATGTTTATTTGTTCGGTCTGGAGCTCAGCAATTCACTGGCAATAGGTCATTCTTGTCACCTTGGCTCTGTACTCAATTTTGAGATGAATGTTTCAAACCACTTGCCTTAAAGTGTTCAAACTGGTGTGAGAGACTTTGAAGAAACGTAATGGAATATGAATTATGTGACTTGGATAGCTGGATGTATGATATTTGGATAGGAAAAACTTTAATTTTTTTGGCTAGAGGATGTGTGTGTTCACCAGAGAGAGACAGAGAGACAAAAGAGAGAGAGGAAAAAAAAGGCACCCCCTAATGCATTATGGTTACACTGCAATCCTTTCTCCTGCATCTCTTTCTCTGGGACTTTGGGCACACATGCACGTGCTTCCAGACGTGTTTCTCAAGGTGCTGGGTCTACCAGGCCATGGAAACAGCCCTGTTCAGGGAAATCTTTTTTATTTAATTTTATTGATTTATTTATTAGTGTTCAATTTGACCAGAGAGAAAGAGTCGTGGGGAGTGGGGAGGGAGAGAGTGAGAAAGCAAGCTGTCAAGTCCCGAACTCAACTATGGTCAGCCATGTGGGAGTCCAGCATCTGAACCACCATGCCACCTACTGGTCCCATCAAGAAAATCATTTTTTTTTGTTTTTATGAGAGGTTTTTGCACTCGCCAGAAAGAGAGAGACAGAGAGACAGAAAAGCAAGAAATCACCCCCCAGGAGAGCCATGCCGCAATCCCTTCTCCTCCATTCTCCTCTCAGGATCTTGGGCATGCACACACATGCCTGGCATGAGTTTAAGCCACCGGGTCCGGAATTCGAACCATGGTCGACAACATGGGAGTCCAGCGACATAGCCACTATGCCAACTGCTAATCCCAGGAAAATCTTTTAAAAAGCAAGGAGAATCTTTTTACCAAAATGCACGTAAATTATACATTTAAGAAGACATTTACACGGAGGGACCAGCAGTTAGGCTAATGGCTATTTCACTGAACTCCCACGTAGTCGACCGCAGTTCGAGTCCCGGAACCGGCGGCTTAAACTCACTCCGGGCACGTGTGCATGCGTGCCCAAGATCCTGAGAGGAGAACGGAGGAGAAGGGATTTCAGTGTGGCCATCCCCCCTGGGGGGTGATTTCTCGCTTTCTGTCTCTCTGTCTTTATGGCAAGCGCACATGCCCTGTAGCAAAAACCTCTCAAAAAAAAAAAAAAAAGACATTTTCCACCTTCTTAAGACCATTTAGAACTACACACATTCCCACAGGGATCCATATTCCTTCTTCTCTGAATTTAGAAGTAATTTGGTTGATTTTCTTTTTGAAAAAGTACCTTGATCATTCACAAAAGTATAAATACTCTATTTTAATGAGATATAAAAATTTGAACTTCCTACATGTTTCAACTTCAAAAGTGAATTTCAGTTAGTACTCCCTGGTGATTTTACTCTTAAAAATATCTATAAGTTAATACCATACTCTTCATCTTTTTGCCCCTCCTACTGCCTCCTCCCAAATAAAGACCAGAAGACTAGGTTTTATAACTTTGAATACAACTTTGGAGAATACACCAAATCTTACTTTCTGCATGACAAATTAGGTTTTGCCAATAAATTTTGAATATTCAAAATGCTTTTTGGTCACCTTCTGTCTTCTCTGATTGAAAAAAAGTTTTTAAAGATAAAGGACAGTATATTTTCTTAAATTTTCATCCCCACATTTTTCAATACGTGACTCAAAGGTAACTGGTTCACAATACATTTTTTTATTAAATTCAATTGTTGAAATATCACATTTCTAATCCATTATTTCTCAAGTTGAAAGAAGTAAGTACATTTAGCATTTCCATCTAAATAAAAATGTCTAAAATCGTTATGATGCTAAATGTGGATGTCCCAAGAAGATAAAATATTTTAGGTTTTATATCATAATCAAGTTCTCCCTTTGCTTAGGATGTACATGGTTGTATAAAAGCCTTGTTCCATCCAATGAGAAAAAGTTATACAATCTATGGAAGCATACTTCTTGGAGTCAATTAGGTAGCTGCAGCCACAAGGCAACAGGTGAGCTGAACTGCTGTAGTTATCTCCAAGGAGATACTGGACACATGAACTGTTTTACCTTTTTCGGAGAACTGAAGGAAGAAGTAGCACCACAGGAGCAGGTAAAAGAAAATAGCTAAAACTGTATAAGATTCTTGTAAGTCAGGTGTGGGCTAGTGTGACACTATAAAATCCCTGAAAATGAGGACTGAAGGAGTCTGCATTTGCTTTGGAGTTCCTTTTCATGGGCCTCTATTGACCAATTGCAGGAAAAAGTGGGATAGAACAGGAGATAGGAGGAAGCCCTCTTCCCAGTGATATAGACATGAAATCAAACTTATCCCCCAAACCCTTCTATCTTGGTCAGCAAAATCCTTAACCCACTGAAGGAAAGGTAGGAAAAATGACTGCCCTTAGAAACAGGCAAAAATCTGCTTTTCAGGGAGTGGAGGAGTGACAGGTCTACAGGCATGCCGAAGGCTGAGGATAGAACAGGAAGGCAGAAATCCCTTTAGCACCCCAGGCACCACACTAAGCACA
Source organism: Tupaia belangeri chinensis (assembly GCF_000334495.1). Lineage (NCBI taxonomy): Eukaryota > Metazoa > Chordata > Mammalia > Scandentia > Tupaiidae > Tupaia > Tupaia belangeri. Next base: position 500,350 of record NW_006160118.1, read on the forward strand.
GGATAGCAGAAGCCCAACACAGGTTTTTGAAGTCTTTGGTGTTCTAAAGGTTGCTATGGCAACAATAAAACCCAAAACCAGCTCAATACTAACTCCACAGACTCAAACCTCATACAAACAGTGTGACAGAAAAAGACCTGTGCCTATTTTCAGGGTTACATATATTTACCCCATTCTCTATTTTCTTCTTTAAAAACAATCTAATATTCACGTTAAATAAAAAAAGACACACAGAGGAAGCAAGCAAAATACAGCCATTATCAAGAAATAAAGCCATCAACACAACAAGATTCAGAGATAGCCCAGAACTTGGAACTATCAGACAAGGACTTTAAAATAACTCTGATTGATATGGTAAAGCATAGATCCATCTAGATATTAAGTGAAAATTGGAAAACTTGGATGAACAGATGAGAAAGCTCAGTATCGTGATAGAACCTACTTAATATTTAAATAGAAACACTAGAAATAACTCAGAATCAATTCAAAATGTTAATGCAGCAGTTGAAAAATTATGTCTATTATAAATAAAATTAATGATAAATTACAAAGCCAGTATCAATATATTAAAAATGAAACAATTTAGGGTCTGGCAGGTGGCGTGGTGGTTAAGGGCACTGGACTCCCACATGGCCAACCATGGTTTGAAGTCCTGGATCTGGAGGCTTGCTTTCTCTCTCTCTCTCTCTCTCTCTCTCTCCCTCCCTCCCTCCCTCCCTCTCCCTCTCTCTCTCTCTATCTATCTAGAAATATTAAATAATAATAATAATGTTAAATTAAATAATTCTTTAAAATGACACAATTTAAATTGGTATATATGTTATCCTTGGAAAAACTGTTTATCAATATTTACACTGAGTACTCAGTATTTGATGGAAGGCACGAAAGTATAACTATTAATTATAAAAGCTCCACATGATGTGCTTTATACTTATAGTGACCTGCATGATAGCTACCTGCATGATAGTTATTCTTTCTCCATCACCTCCCTCCAACCCCATCACACCACATAGTACCAGTGAGAACATTGTGGCTAAAAAATGTCAGTGAGTGGCATGGAAGGTGGCTGGATCTCATATGGCTGACTGAGTGGTTTGATTATCATACCTAGCAGCTTGAAAAACATGCCAGGCATATGTGTGTACATGTGTGCCCAATATCCAGAGATGAGAATAGAGGAGAAGGTATTATGGTGTAGTCATCACACCAGGGGATGATTTTTCACTTTTCCTCTGTTTTTCTCTCTCTCTCTCATTGTCTCTCTCTGGTAAGCACACATGCCCTGTAACAATATTTTTTTAAAAGTACTTTAAAAACATCCTAGATATTTTTTTTCAAGAACTCAAAGCTCAAAAATTAATAGAAAGAAACATAGGGGAAATACTTTAGGACATTGGTTTAGGCAAAGTAGTTTACTTCTTTTTTCCTTTAAGTTTTCAAAAGCACATGAAACAATACCAAAAAGAAGCAAGTAGGATTACATCAAACTAAAACGCTTCTGCATAGCAAAGGAAACAACCAATAAAGTGACAACCTACAGAATGGGATAAAATATTTGTAAACTATACATGTGACAAATAATTAAAAGCCAAATTATATGAGAAACTCTAACAGCTCACCAGCAGAAAGGACTGAATAGTCCATTTAAAAAATGGGCAACTGATCTGAACAGATAATTCTCAATGGAAGACATATTGTACAAATGGCCAAAATGCATATAAAAAATGTTTAACATCGCTACTCATAAGGGAAATATAGATCAAAACCACAATGAGGTATCACATTACCTCCATTAGAATGGGTCTTATAAAAAGTAAAAATAAAAATTGCTGGCAAGGCTGTGGAGAAAGTGAAATGTAAATTAGCACAAACACTATGGAAAACACTGTGGAGGTTCCTCAAAAAAATAAAATTAGGGCCTGCTCCGTGGCTCAGTGGTAATGCGGTGTTCAAGAAATGACCACGTGGCAACTGCGGTTTCAATCCCTAGCCCTTCAGCCTGAAACATGTCAGGCATGTGTTAAAGTACCCAAGATCTGACAGGGTGGAGGACTGGAGTAAGGGTTATCAGTGTGACCAGATTCTATGAATGGTGCTCCTTCCCCCACCTTCTTGGGCACACACGTATGCTCTATCATGAATAAAGAAAGAAATTTAAATAAAACTAAAAATAGAGCTACCTTATAATCCAGAAATCCCACTACTAGGCATATATCCAAAGGATAGGAAACCAATGTCAAAGAGATATCTGCACTTCCAATTTTATTGCAGTATGATTCACAATAGCTCAGATATGGAGTGCACAGAAGTGCCCAAGAACGCATGAATGAAGAAAATATGGTATATATGCACAATGGAATACTATTCAGCCATGAAAGAGGATAAACTTCTGTCATTTGAAGCAAAGCAAATGAACATGGTAGAAATAATGCTAAATGAAATAAGCTAGACTTTGAAAAACAAATACTGTGTGTCTTCCCTTTATAAATACCATATGTTCTCACTCTTTTTGTCTTGTTTTGTTTTTTGAAAGTTTTTGGTATCGGGCACATGCACTTGCCAGAAAGACAGAGAGAGACAGAGAGACAGAAAGTGAAAAATCATCCCCCCCGGGGAGGATGGCCACACCACAATCCCTTCTCCTCCATTCTCCTCTCAGGATCTTGGGCATTCATACACACGGGTCTTGCATAAGTTTAAGCCACCCGGTCCAGGACTCAAACCACAGTCGACTACATGGGAGTCTAGTGACATAGCCATTATGTCAACTGCTGATCCCATGTGTCCTCACTCTTTAGCAGAAACTAAAGACTCAATTTCACAGGAGTAGATTGTGTAATGGTAGATACCAGAGCTGAAAAGGGGAAAAGGGGTGGATGGGTGGAGAAAAACTTGGTTAATAGATTCAGGGGTACACTCAAATAGCGGGATAGGCTATAGGATAATATAACATAGTAATGCACATTCGTGACAACCTAATATATATTTCCAAATAACCAACAGAGTGAATTACAAATATGCACCACACAGCTAGAGACAAATGTTGAAGATGGTAAATATATCTGTTCCCTTGATGCTATTATCACACTGTATACAAGAAAAGCCGTACTGTAGCTCACAAAGATGTGCGACCATTTTATGTAAATTGGAAATTACAGGGACCAGCAGATGGCATAATGGTTACATTACTGGATTCTCACATAGTTGAACGCAGTTTGAGTCACATACCCGGTGACTTAGAACTCAGGATGGGTGTATGTGTGTGTGTGTGTGTGCCCAAAATCCCAAGAAGAAAATAGAGGAGAAAGGATTGCAGTGCTGTCATCTGCCTCACCAGGGGATGATTTCTGGCTTTCTGTCTCTCTGTCTCTGTCTCTCTGGTGAATGCACATGTCCTATAGCAAAAAAAAAAAATTATAATAAAATATTTTTAAAAGATCATACAACTTGTAAGTATAAATTTCTCTGACTACAAAGTCTTTGTATGTGTATATTTAAAATTTATTTATTTATTTATTTATTTATTTATTTAGTCCATGAAAGATAGAGACAGAGACAGGCACTCCCAACAGGATGTTCATGCTGTGATCCACCCCCAGCTTCAACTAGCCTCGATAATGGGCACACATTCATACACCTGGCCATGTATGGGGAAACCCCAGGACAAGAACCAGGGACCTTCCCATGTGGGTCCAGTCGTGTTACTACTGACCACCATCTAGTCTCTGTGAAATCTTTGTCCTTTCCATCCTACCTCTAGGTCTCTCACACCATAAAATTAAAATGAAAAATTCTGCTACTCCAAACGGTCCATTGTCATGAAGGAAAATAACTATTCTAATTTTAACAATCTCTCCTATATGACTAGAAAATGAAAGAGGAGGTGGGCCTCTGGTATATTGGAAGACTTTGTATAAAATAAATGCAAAATTATGAGACATATTCCCCTCCCAACAGGCTAAGATGATTAGGTCTACTTCTTTTGTCACATTTTCAATATATAGCTCCTGTTCAAACTCTCCATTTTATTATATCATTTCAAATTTCATTGATATTCCTAAAATGTAACACAAAAGAGAAGTAGATAATTTCAGTTATTCCAATTTGAAGCCTTTTGTACAAAGTCATGAATAGATTTCACTATAATGCATAAAGTTCCAGTCATTCCTTTACTTTTTTTTATAAATTCTGGTTTGGTGGATAGCACAGAATTAACAGGAAAGGAAAACTGAATCTCAACATAAAAATAAACATCACTGAAATCTAAAGAAGTAAACAAAGTTAATGATCACACCCATAGCGTCTAATGATTTATCACTTAAGAAGCTCAGAGGAGAAAGTTACCAGCAGTTGGCATAATGGCTATGTCACTGGATTCCCATGTAGTCGACCGTGGTTCGAGTCCTGGGCCCAGTGGCTTAAACTCACGCTGGGTATATGTGCGTGCGTGCCCAAGATCCCAACAGGAGAATGGAGGAGAAGGAATTGCAGCGTGGCCATCCCCCCGGGGAGTGGTTTTTCTCTATCTGTCTCTGTTTTTTCTGGCAAGCGCTTTCTGTCTTTTTGGCGAGTACAGGTGCCCTATAGCAAGAACCTTTCCAAAAAAAAAAAGTTACTGAGTTCCTGAAAGTGAATGAAGTAAATGTTTTCTAAAGTGCACTTAGCTTGTCGCTATAATTATTTGTTTTTGATATGTTAAATTTTCTGTTGTTTGTATTTTTCTATTCTTTCTCCATTCTTCTACCATGCAGGTATTATTCAAATCCTGTACACTACCCTAACTCTGAATCACACAATTCGGGTGAAATTTAAGACTCATTCATGACTCAGGGAAACATTGGTAATATCTAGAACTATCATACAGCACTGCTACATGCATCACTCTATAATTGTTTTATCAAATATCTACAAATTTACTATGCACTAGACTTTTGGAAATCAATGTACAGTGATGGACAATATAGAAACAATTAGCAATCATTAAAATGTTTATAATTCTTCTTTAATTTGAATCTTGTTATTCTGTATAATCCACAGCCTCCATTAAAACCACTGAAGCACGTGTAAATGGATTTAAAAATCATCAGTAGGACCAGCAGATGGTGAAATGGTTACATCACTGGACTTCCATGTAGTTGACCGCTGTTTGAGTCCTGGACCTGGTGGCTTCAAACTCACACAAGGCATGTGTGCATGTGTGCCCCAAATCCTGAGAGTAGAACAGAGTGGCATGCACCCTATAGTAAAAATCACTCTCAAAAAAAAAAAATCAGGTAAATTATAACAATGACAAAAGGCTGCCAGAAAAACAGGGATGACAAATGTGGGGACTTTCTAGAATCCCTAATTCCCCACTCCCATAAAATAATTTTTTTAAAAAAGCCTTTTTAAGCTTCCACTGTAAGCATCATCTCATCTATTTCTTAAAATTCTCAAGAAAGTTTTGGTGAATCATTTACAAGTTTGCGCAAAAATTAAAAAATAAATAGGAACTAATCCTTGTAGAATGATTACTAAAATGCTTAATACTTCTAGTATTCTACCTATTTCTAAATGAAAGAAATGTAGATATTTGTCAGGTTTATCAGGGAATTATATATCTTCTGCCTTTTTTTCCTCCTACTCTCTAAGAAAAACACCCAAGCACACACACAAGCAAGCAGGCAAGCATGTCATGAGCAAGTACGCTCTATCAGAACTCAAAGTTTGAGTCTGTGGAAAAAATAAATACAAAAGAATGACATTTTGACAAAACCAGATTGCCTTTACTTTGACCTTACAAAAACAATCAACTCTGTGTAGATATGATTAGGATGATTAGAATGTTGTGATTCTTTCAGGTAGAGGAGGAAAAGAAAGAGACTAAGCTCCACTCCAGTCATTGAAATTGATGATAGCAAAGGCCTCTGCCTGCCTCTCTCTCTCTCTCTCTCTCTCTCTCTCTCTCTCTCTCTCTCTTTATCTTCCCTTTGTCCTGTTCTCTCCCCCTCCCCAACCCACCCTCCCCAGCCAATCCAAATCTTCTATTAGAGGAAGGTATTTCCAATAGCCTGGAAGGACTGGAAGTGGAAATATAATAGAAATGGAACTTTTATGTACGTATTCCCACAACCAATCTGCTCCTTGCCAGTTCACTTAATTTTATACTATGGTTGCTTAAAATTAAAAAGAGAGAGAGAGAAAGAGAAGAGAAATTGAGGACAATTTATGAAAGTAAGCCCTAACAGCTCCAGTTAGTTAACTGTGAACTGAAAAGATGTACATTGACTTAATTCGAGGAATAATTTATGTGCTGGTTTATGAAATGACTACTACATATTGCCTTCTCTCCTGACAATGGAGTACAGAAGATGAGGACGAAAATAAAAGCAATTCAAAAGAAATGTTTTATACCCAAATGCTAATTCAGAAAAATACTGAAAAAGGAGATGTAAGAGAATGCTAAGTGTGGATTTTAGGCCATCCTTAAACAATCCAGAGCTGAAGAGCTTTTTTCAGAGATAAATTTATTCTCTGTTCAATGTTTCTTGACCTACTTCTCATAAGGAAAATTCTGCCTGAAAACCAGAAGGAATTCATTTTTCACTTTAGCTTGAAATTTACCTTAAGAGAAAACACATTAATTGTACAAAAAAATTCCCTTATTAGGTATGTATAAAATAGACCCAAGAGAATTTGTAATGCAATATTTCACAAGTTGTACTATGCATGATTATAAAAGAATGAAAAACCAAACGGTAGTTAGTAAAAGTTGTTTTAGTCCCAAAAAAGTGAGTAATTGATTATATGCTAATGAAGTGTGGGTAGGGGGATTTTTCTAATAAGAAGAAAGTGAGGAAGGAAACATATTTGTTGAGGGTATATTATATGCCCGATGCTGTATTCTGCACTTAATCCTCACAACTAAATGGAGAACAAAAATTAGAGATTTTGCTTCCTAAATGGAAAGCTGAGACAATACGATTTTATTAGTTACCTATGGTCATGATGCACTAGTGAATGAATCATAATGTTAACTAAGAATCTCCACGTTCTAATAGTGTCATTATCAAAATTGTTCTCATATATAGACATACACACACACACACAAGCATGACATGAGCAAGTATATTCTACAAGAACATAAAGTTTAAATCTATGGTAAAAACTATTACAACAGAAAGAATTTTTTTTCTTTCTTTGAAGAGGTTTTTTTTTTGTTTTTTTTTTGTTTTGTTTTGTTTTGTTTTGTTTTTGCTATAGGGTGCATGTGCTCGCCAGACAGACAGAGAGAGACAGAGAGATAAAAACCGAGATATTGCCCCCCAGGGGGGATGGTCACGCCGCAATCCCTTCTCCTCCCTCCGCTGGGGATCGTGGGCCCGGCCCCACACGCGCCCAGCGTGATTTTAAGCCACCAGATCCGGGACTCAAACCACGGTCGACTACGTGGGAGTCCAGCGACACAACCATTACGCTAACTGCTGGTCCCAACACAAAGAAATTTTGACAAAACCAGAATGTCTTTACTTTTACTTTACAAAAACAATCAACTCTGTGTGATGTGATTAGGGTGATTAGATTTTTGTAATTCATCCAGGCAGGGGAGCAAAAGGAATAGATTAGACTCAAGTCCTGCAATTGATGATAATGAACAAAGGCCTCTACCTCTTTCTCTTTTTCCCTTTTTGTCTCCCTCACTCCCTTTATCCTTTTTTCTTTGCCTCCGCAACCCACAATCCTCAGCCGATCCAAATATTCTACTTGAAGAAGGTACTTCCAGCAACCTGGAAGGACTGGAGGAGGTGTGCAATAGGAATGGAATACCTATGTAAGTATTCCCACAACTCTGCTTCTTCTCAGTCCATTTAATTTTATGCATGTGGTTGTTTAGAAGAAGAAAAGGAACGTATTCCTGAGATTGTATCCACGGTCTTAAATTTCATTCTTGGCAAGTAAGTTTGTACTGAATCCTCATAGCCTTAGAGTTCAGAAGTTCTGAACTTTTTTTTTCTTTTTTTTTTTCGAGAGATTTTCGCTATAGGGCACGTGCACTCGCCAGACAGACAGAGAGAGACAGAGAGACAGAAAGCGAGAAATCACCCCCCAGGGGGGATGGTCACGCCGCAATCCCTTCTCCTCCATTCTCCTCTCGGGATCTTGGGCACGTATGCACACGCCCCCGGCGTGAGTTTTAAGCCACCGGGTCCGGGACGCAAACCACGGTTGACTATGTGGGAGTCCAGCAACATAGCCATTACGCTAACTACTGGTTCCCAGAAGTTCTGAACTTTTGAATAAAAAAAAATAGCTCTTGATGCCACTGACACAGGTCAATGTTATTTATAAGTGAATCATGACTCTGGCCAACATGACAGGTGTAGAATACTGGTTAAAAGCTTTTATCAGCTCTCACTGCCTACCAAGAAGAAATGAAGAGACTGAAGTTGAGAAAGTTACACATAAGTGAGCATTTGAACCTAGGTGGAGGGACAGCAGTGTGGGCACACTCCTACAGATTCATCTGAAGAGAAAAGGAACATGCTAATGTCCCCTTTAAGAGTGGAAGTCCAAGAGTAGATAAAGGTGCCAGAGTTGCTGAGAAGTAGTGCCTGGGAAAGGGGGTTGAGTATGCAGGTAGCCACACAGAGGTCTGAAGATCTCAGCAGGTTTGCAATGAGCAGCTAACATGTAGTGGGAGTGCTTGAGGAAGTAAAATGGAAGTTAGGAGGACAAGTTAGCAGTCTCACAAGGGTGTGGCCACCAGGACACAAACATTCAAAAGAAGAGAATACAGAATCTGCAGTTCCTCTAGGAGGGATGTACATGGTGGTTTACCTCAGCATCTGCTGTGTGGAAAGGTTTCTCACTTGAAAGAAAAAATTCAATGTTACATCTCTGCATGTCCCTCACCAGGATCAGAAGCTGGCCCGGATACTGTGAAATGTGGTAATACTCCTGAATTATTCCCATTCTAAAGAGGAGGGGCAGTCCACACAATCCTGAATGTAACTGGTAAACCTAAAAGTTCACTGAACTTCATTAAGATTTCCTGAAAATATTCAAAAACCCGTCAAGCTATAATAAACCAGGATCCAAGACAGAAGTTGAATTTAGTTATAGAAAAAATGATAAAGCACCATTTTTAGCTCACTGAAATCTGTGTGATGGTGGAATGTTTTCCCACTACAGACAAATCCAAAGGCACAGGACATCACTATGACAAACACCATGTGGTTCTCAAAATAATTCATGATTTTGACTAATGTCTACACAAAATACTATAGTCCACAACAAGTCTTGAATTTTATAACAACTGTTATCTCTGTCAGCATTTAGAAATAAGAAACTCAGGGCCAGCAGATGGTGTAGCAGTTGCATCACAGGGCTCCCACATGGCCAACTACAGTTCAAGTCCTGGATCTGGTGGCTTGAAACTCATGCCGGATGCGTGTATGTGTATGCCCAAGATTCCAGGAAAAGAATGGAGGAGAGGAGATTGCATCATGGCCATCTCCCCTGTGGGATGATTTCTCACCTTCCCTCTCACTGTCTTTCTCTCTCTCCAGTGAGTACATGCATCCTAAGGCAAAAACCTGTCTCTCAAAAAAAAAAAGAGAGAGAGAGAGAAAGAGAGAGAGAAATAAGAAGAAACTCAAGGCTTATAGTGGTTGGACCTTATTCATTTATTGCCCACAGTGATATTAACTGGTGGACTGGAGAGACACAATTTTTCTCTAAATTGTATGAGGGATCTTTCAAAACCTCATGGAAAACACATATTATTAAAAAAAATATGGAATTCAAAATTTTCTTACGCTAAAACTACTCATATTTCAATTCCATTTTTCAATGAAATTTTCAAAATTCTCTTGTAAATCTCAATGCTCTTTTCTATATTTGCCTACATACGTCTTCAAGATTAATTGGTGCTTAATAAATTTTAGGTTGAATAAAAATATGAAAGAATAAAAAGATGTATTTCTTTAGCACATAAGACTAAGCAAATGTCTTTCCTACCAGGCATGGCCTTCAGCACAATATTCAACCGCAAAAAAAGAGGAGGGGATGTTCAATAATGCCGAGCATATACAAATGAGAAGACACTGAGTTACATTTTTTTCATTCACTATTTTTGCTTGATACTCATATTAATCATATTATGCATGAGGAAATGGAGAGGATGAACAATTTGCCAAGGTAACGGCAATGGTGTATATAATTTAAGTGCTTACTACTAAGTGCCCCTTACTAAATGCCTTACATACATGGATGCATTTAGTCACAATGACCCCATAACATAAATACTTCTTTCTCATTTGTTTAAATCAGGATTTTTTATTTTCTATATAATCATTGTATATCCTTGTAGGGATAGTCTGGGTTTTCAAAGCATGTATATGGTATGTAATAATCAAATCATAGATACAGACATACACTTTTTAAAAGAATTATTTAATTTTATTTATTATTATCATTTTTTTTAAATTTGACTAGAGAGACAGAGAGAGTGAGAAAGCAAGGTACCAGGTCCAGGACTCAAACTGTGGTTGACCATGTGTGAGTCCAGCATCTTAACCACCATGCCACCTGCCGGTCATGGACATACTCTTTACTCCATTGTATAGATGGGAGACAAAGCTTAGGAAGGTTAAGTAACTGCCCGAGGTCATGCAGCAACTTGGCCACAGGTGAACACAATTGAAACCTATGCTCCTTTAACTCCATTGTTAAGCCCATAGTGGGTACTGACTAACTATTCATCTTGGAACCAACCATTAGATTGTATAAAATGGCCACATAGTACCCACATAGTGCCTAAGTGGAACACCATTATCAATGTATTATTTCATTCTCACTTTCTTTCGCTTCTGTGGTCTTCCATTCCACTTTCACTCTTCTGTCTGTGCCACTTTAAACACTGATGCCTGTCTCCTTTTTGACCCAAATACTTAAAACAGGTCACACATTTAAATCCGGCAAGCCCTCCAGCCCTGCAAATGATGGGCAATAAAACTTGTTTGTACTACTGGCAATTTTAAAAAAAATGCTTATCCATACCTACTTTTACATTTTTAGGTTGAACAGGACCTTACTTATTGTTTTAAATGATATTCTATTAATATAGATCTTTATCTTTAAGAAAAGTTATTTACAAAAAGGAAAACAAATGAACTCTATTATTATTATTATTACTATATATATTTGTAACAAATAAATAGGATACTTTAATTCTCAGTGTTTTTTCTGTTTTAAGTTACATTGTACTAAGTACTAGTAATTTTTGTTTATTTACCTTCACAGTTATAACTATTAGGTTTTAATATTTTTAAAAAGTTAAATTTAATCACATATGTCTTTACAGTGTGCAACATTCCTTTTTCTAGCACAAATAGCTTGCATATTAGTCAAGAAAAAGACATTACTGTACACATTATCATCAGCATATTTTTTTAAAATCAGTGACCCAAAATCATTATGATTCAAAGATTTCAAGAAAAGACTCAAATGTATAAACCTTAAGCTAATGCAAAACTGCTTTTCTGCCAAGTGTTCCCACAATTACCTGCTTCTCCTATACTTTTTTTATTTTTTTTGAAAAACAAATTTTTTTTTTTTTGCTATAGGGCACGTGCACTCACCAGAAAGACAGAGACATAGAGACAGAAAGCGAGAAATCACCCACCAGAGGGGATGGCCACGCTGCAATCCTTTCTCCTCCATTCTCCTCTCAAGATCTTGGGCACGCATGCACATGCGCCTGGCGAGAGTTTAAGCCACCAGGTCCAGGACATGAACCGCGGTCAACTGCGTGGGAGTCCAGCGACATAGCCATTACGCTAACTGCTGGTCCCTTCTCCTACACTTTTTTATTTTTATTTTTTGAAGATTTTTGCCATAGGGTGCATGCACTCAGCAGAGAGACAGATAGATACAGGGAGAAGGAAAGTGAAAAATTACCCCCCGGTGGGATGGTCACATCACAATCCCTTCTCCTCCATTTTCCTCCTGGGATTTTGGGCACACACATGTGAGTTTTAAGTACCCAGTGTGAGTTTTAAGTACCAGATCGGGGACTCGAACTGAAGTCAGCCATGTGGGAATCCAACACCTTTAACCTCTACGTCACCTGCTGGTCCCTTTCCTACACTTTTAACACCCCCGAGTTACTAGCAGTGAATAAAAGTATAAAGCAGATGAAACCTACATTTCTCTATAAATTTTATTCCAAAAGGAATACTGGACTTTTTTTGTTTGTTTTGTTTTGTTTTGTTTTGTTTTGTTTTGTTTGAGAGGTTTTTGCTATAGGGCGTATGCACTCGCCAAAAAGTCAGAGAGAGACAGAGAGACAGAAAGCAAGAAATCACCCCTCAGTGAGGATGGCCACACTGCACTCTATTCTCCTCCATTCTCATCTGGGGATCTTGGGCACGCACGTACACGCGCCCAGTGTGAGTTTAAGCCACCGGGTCTAGGACTCGAACCACGGTCGACTACATGGGAGTTCAGTGACATAGCCATTATGCTAACTGGCAGTCCCTAGAAAGATTTCTAACACAATTTTCAAGGATTTATTTTTGTCATGATGCTTCTAAAATTAGCACAGCAACTTTTCTGAAAATGGAGCCTCTAACTCATCTGTTAGCATCCTGGAGTTTATTTAGGACTGTGTTTCCCCACATGCATGCACACAATTGCTCTCTCACACACTTCTTTCCAAAAATCGATTTTAGTTTCTAAAAATTCTCTATTTCCCCAGTTATAGGGTCTACTATCCTTTACATGAGGTGGCTGCCACTTTGTCAGCCTGCAGTATCAATAGTGGAAATGTTTAGATTTGTATAAGGTAAAAAGAGAGAAAAGGGAGGCAGTATTAAATTTGAGACTCCTGGAATGAAAAGACGAAAATATTGAAAGGGAAATGCAAAAATGTAGCGATAGGTGGGGCAGGTTTAAGATGCCTGTGGGGCTCTGCATAGACTGCTTCCTTTTGCTCTAAATACTAAACTTGCCTAAATTAGGCCACCTCCCTTCAGAGAACAGGAAAAATGTAGCCACTATGGAATAGTACCAAAATGAATTTTTAGAAAGCTATTATTATCTGCTCATTATCTATAATACTTTTGAAAACTGAAAAAAAAAATAAGTTTTGCAATTTGAATATTAGTACCAAGCAGGAGAGTCAACATCAACTTAGTTCTTCTAAAGTTCACTTAAATATTGAATTTAAATAATCCTTTCTCACTCTCATTTTTTCCCTTAGCCAAATATGCTAATTGAATTTAATTGGTTTGGTTCTCAAACTGAATAAGTGAAATGGTCCCTGAATATCTGAAAATGTATTTGTCTTTAAAATACACCTTTTAAAGTAGAAAGCAGAATAGAAATGTTACCGTGTGTATTTAAAATGACCTTCTCTTTTTTAACAAAGATGTATACTTTCTCACATGCATTGGTTTAGACTTTTTTTCCCAGCCCTGATACCATTACTAAGCTATTTAGAACTGTAGAAGAGAGTGAACATTTACTCTATCAAACATCTCTTATGTTTGCATATTAACTCTTGAGTGAACTGAGGCCAACTTTTTATCAAAATGTTTGGTCTGTATAGATGTGTGCTAATAACTAATCTTTTCATGTGACAGGTATGCTACTTTGCATTTTCAGCATGTTCAGACAATATTTACAAATCCCTAATTCAAGAAATTAAAAGGTTTTAAGTGCCCCAAGGTTTCGGAATGGTGGAAGTGTGAGGATAGGGTTGGGCCATGGGTAGGGAGTTATTACAATAAAAAATGAACCAAATAATTAAAAAGAAAAAAGAAAGAAAAAAAAAGGCTGGTAAAAAAATGCACATAGAATAAACGTCATTATAAAATATTCTGAATGTGTGCACTTGATTTTCCTTCATCACTACTTCATTTTGAACCATCCAGGTCAACGACTGTCAACCAATCAATCACGATCCTCTTTGAGCAGAGATCAAGGGCAACAGCAGAGCCTTAATGACTTCAATCTCTAGCCTTCAAGGGGACAGATTATGGGAACTGGAAGCAAATCAGTCTTTCACAGGACAAGTCAGCCCACAGCCTGGGACAAAGCTTGATTAGAATAAAAAACTATTAAGCCAGCAAAAACAAGATATAATTAAGAGGAAAGCAGAAATATAAAACTAATGAATTTTAATGTTCATAACATGATAACATTAATACGTTTTTACTAGTTATTGTGCAGCAATCATGTAGTCATTCAGAGGTAGCCTCTAACTCATCTGTTAGCATCCTGGAGTTTATTTAGGACTGTGTTTCCCCACATGCATGCACACAATTGCTCTCTCACACACTTCTTTCCAAAAATCGATTTTAGTTTCTAAAAATTCTCTATTTCCCCAGTTATAGGGTCTACTATCCTTTACATGAGGTGGCTGCCACTTTGTCAGCCTGCAGTATCAATAGTGGAAATGTTTAGATTTGTATAAGGTAAAAAGAGAGAAAAGGGAGGCAGTATTAAATTTGAGACTCCTGGAATGAAAAGACGAAAATATTGAAAGGGAAATGCAAAAATGTAGCGATAGGTGGGGCAGGTTTAAGATGCCTGTGGGGCTCTGCATAGACTGCTTCCTTTTGCTCTAAATACTAAACTTGCCTAAATTAGGCCACCTCCCTTCAGAGAACAGGAAAAAGGTAGCCACTATGGAATAGTACCAAAATGAATTTTTAGAAAGCTATTATTATCTGCTCATTATCTATAATACTTTTGAAAACTGAAAAAAAAAATAAGTTTTGCAATTTGAATATTAGTACCAAGCAGGAGAGTCAACATCAACTTAGTTCTTCTAAAGTTCACTTAAATATTGAATTTAAATAATCCTTTCTCACTCTCATTTTTTCCCTTAGCCAAATATGCTAATTGAATTTAATTGGTTTGGTTCTCAAACTGAATAAGTGAAATGGTCCCTGAATATCTGAAAATGTATTTGTCTTTAAAATACACCTTTTAAAGTAGAAAGCAGAATAGAAATGTTACCGTGTGTATTTAAAATGACCTTCTCTTTTTTAACAAAGATGTATACTTTCTCACATGCATTGGTTTAGACTTTTTTTCCCAGCCCTGATACCATTACTAAGCTATTTAGAACTGTAGAAGAGAGTGAACATTTACTCTATCAAACATCTCTTATGTTTGCATATTAACTCTTGAGTGAACTGAGGCCAACTTTTTATCAAAATGAATGGTCTGTATAGATGTGTGCTAATAACTAATCTTTTCATGTGACAGGTATGCTACTTTGCATTTTCAGCATGTTCAGACAATATTTACAAATCCCTAATTCAAGAAATTAAAAGGTTTTAAGTGCCCCAAGGTTTCGGAATGGTGGAAGTGTGAGGATAGGGTTGGGCCATGGGTAGGGAGTTATTACAATAAAAAATGAACCAAATAATTAAAAAGAAAAAAGAAAGAAAAAAAAAGGCTGGTAAAAAAATGCACATAGAATAAACGTCATTATAAAATATTCTGAATGTGTGCACTTGATTTTCCTTCATCACTACTTCATTTTGAACCATCCAGGTCAACGACTGTCAACCAATCAATCACGATCCTCTTTGAGCAGAGATCAAGGGCAACAGCAGAGCCTTACTCACTTCAATCTCTAGCCTTCAAGGGGACAGATTATGGGAACTGGAAGCAAATCAGTCTTTCACAGGACAAGTCAGCCCACAGCCTGGGACAAAGCTTGATTAGAATAAAAAACTATTAAGCCAGCAAAAACAAGATATAATTAAGAGGAAAGCAGAAATATAAAACTAATGAATTTTAATGTTCATAACATGATAACATTAATACGTTTTTACTAGTTATTGTGCAGCAATCATGTAGTCATTCAGAGGTCTAAAAAGAGCAAGAACAAAGTCATAGAATATTCTTTAGAAATGTCTTCCCTTTTATCTCATAAATAAGGTTGAGATAGATATTTTTGAGAGCTTTTTTGCTATAGGGCACATGCACTTGTCAGAGAGACAGAGAGAAACAGAGAGACAGAAAGTGAGAAATCACCACAATCATTTCTCCTCCATTCTCTCAGGATTTGGGGCATACACACATGCATACGCACACGCACACGCACACACACACACGTGCCTGGTGTGAGTTGCTAGCTACCAGGTTCGGGACTCAAACTTCTGTCATCCACATGGAAGTCCAGTGCCTTAACCACTATACCTCTTGCTGGTCCCAATGTTGAGATAGATTTAATGTCAAGTCTATCCACTCTTCTAGGCCCCTATCAGTCCTATTTTCAAGAAAACCAACAAACCCAAAAGCAAAAAGTAAAAAATAAAAATAAAAATAAAAATAACAAAAAGTTGTTTGAATACTAAAGTTCTCACAATGCCATATTTTTCAGAAATCCACTTACACCTTAATATAAGTAATGCAATTTTCAAGTACTTAATTACTCACTGATGTTTTAATTTGCATGTGATTTCTTTTCTAAAACTAACATACCCATTTTAAGCAGGTATCTTTGGATCCTTTACAATCTCAATTGACTTATTTAGAACACAACTAAATGGTAGTATCTTTTAATGATTGTAATTATTTTGATATACTCTATATGGAAAATAAAAGTGTTTTCTATTTTAAATATCCTTTAAAGCTACTCTATGTAACCACTCTGCTGAGAAGTCAAAACATCTCTGCTGAAGTTAAATGAGTACTTTTTTAATGAATATTTGGAGGTTCAAAATTTCATCTTATTTTAATGCAAAAAAATTAGGGAAAATGCCTCCATCCTCACTCAAAAATAGAAGTTATTGTAATAACACTTCAAATAAAAGAATTGTAGTTAAAATTATTGTATTCCAAAGTTAAAAGTAAACCAATTTCAAATTGTTTCTCCTAGAAAAAAGTATTTCCTAGAATAAAAATAATTTAGATTAAACAAAGCAACACAGGTTAATTCATCTTTAAATTTCTAAGAACCTTCAATATAAAAGTGGTCATTACTAATATCTCAAAATGGAATATAAGCAATTAGTGTAATGGCTATGTCACTGGACTCCCACGTAGTCGACTGCATTTCGCGTCCCGGACCCGGTGGCTTAAAACTCACGCCGGGCGCGTGTGCATGTGTGCCCAAGATCCCGAGAGGAGAATGAAGGAGAAGGGATTGTGGCGTGGCCATCCCCCCTGGGGGATGATTTCTCACTTTCTATCTCTCTGTCTCTCCCTGTCTGTCTGGTGAGTGCACGTGCCCTATAGCAAAAACCTCTCCAAAACAAAACAAACAAAAAAAAAGGAATATAGCCTGAATATTTTTTTCCAGACATATTTGAGGATGAGATTTCTCTTCTCCCTAGAATTAGGTATTAGTGCTAGGTTCAGTGTTTCTTACATAATTTAAAAATAACCAAAGTAAATTTACTGTTCTTGTATAAACATATCCTGAGAATATGGAAACATCATATTCATAATGATGAAACAGGCAAAGTTAAAGCAGATTCAAAGAACAACTCAAGGAAGTGAACATATATTTTCACAAAAATAATGTTGCAAGAAGACTGCTAAATACGAAACTTATTAATATCTTTTTTCTTTTCTTTTCTTTTCTTTTTCTTTTTTTGTTAGACAGTATGTGATGTGTCCTCTCTAGAGGGTGACAGAGAGAGGGAGTGGGGAAATAATCCTTCATGGGAATAATGACTCCCCAATCCCTTCTCCTCTATCTCAGCCTCCTTTCAGGATTTTGGACATGTGTGCACACATATCCAGCATGGGACCTGGCTGCCTTAACCACCAGGCCACAGAGCCAGCCCAACTCATCAAAACTTTGAAAGCAATAAAAACATATCTTTCAATGATATCTTTTTTCCTACCAGAAAGAAAATCATTTGCCTCTCTACTGGATAAAAATTTACAATTTCATGGAAAACTTCTCAGAAGCTGAGCCCTAATCAATAATAAATAGCTAAGTCAAGCTAAGATACACACCCCTAGAAAACTAAATATTATTTAAGCAAGCCTCTTAGACAACGCTTTAATAAGACATCAAAAGGACATCTCTTTGGCCTTTTGACTTATTTCCACGTTATAGAATTAGACAAGTTTGAATGTGTCATAATAACTCATTTCATTATTCAATACACATTTACTGAGTACATAATAAGTGTGAGATACTGTGTTAGGGGATAAGATGACAGCGAATAGGATAAGTGGCCATTCTTCTAGAAGTTTACTGACAAATGAGATATAAGGACATGTAATCAGATAATTGCAAAGTAGTTTTATGTGTTAAAATATAGTGATAGTAGGATGGTAAAATGATACATAGGAGATACTCCTCCAATAGCACCAATCTTAGGAATTTTCTCAAGAAGGGCACCACCTCAATGATAAACTGGAGTTAGCTGGGAAAATAGTAGGGGTAGGAGAGTAGGTGAACCTTGTATAGGAATGAAAAGGCCATTTTAGGTTGAGTAACAGGAACTAGAATGGTGGATGGACACTGTGAATGTACAATGTGGTGACTGAGGGGTGGGTGGATTTGGGAGTGTTGTGGAAGCAGAGAGCTTTAAAGATCTAGTGAAGAGGTCGGTTCACGGAGAGATGAGCAGGCCATCTCATTGAATTGAGATTTCATTGTTGGGACATGTATTCCTAAAATGCTAGTCATTTCAGTTCTGGATGTGGCAGCACAAAAATCACGCTGGATGTGTGTGTGTACTTGTCCAAATTCCAGGAAGAGAATGGAGGAGAAGGGACTGTGGCATGGCCATACCCCCGGGAGGTGAGGTTATTTCTTACTTTCCCTCTCTCCATCTCTCTCTGGTGCACACACATGCCCTACAGCAAAAACAAAACAAAACAAACAAACAAACAAAAAAACAACACACACACAAAGTTCATGGAAGTGTATATTATGAAAAAATATGAATGGATTTAAATTTTGTATCAAAATAAGCTCATATTACCATTTTTCCTACAAACTATTGATATATATATATATATTCTGTGTGTGCATGTGTGTGTGTGTGTGTGTGTACATCCCAATAGCCTTGAGAGAAGAGTGCTGGTCAATTTTTTTTCAGAGGTTGCTATAGGACATATGTGCTTGTAAGAAAGACAGAAAGCGAGAATTGAACACCCCCACAGGAGATGGCCATGCTGCAATCTCATCTCCTCCATTGTCCTCTTGGGACCTTCAGCATGCACACACACATGCCAGGCATGAATTTCAAGCTGCCAGGTCAGGGATTTGAACCACGGTCAGCCACATAGGGGTCCCACGTGTTAAATACTATACCACCTGTTGCCCCCTCCCCCATTTTATAAATTCCTCTGTGTCATGTCTACTGATCACAAGGTTATTTTGAAAATATTTTAGCAGTGATTTTTAGTTAAAGGAAGCTCATGAGATTAACATAAAACAAATTCATTCTTGAACTTTATGTCCTCAGTGTCAAGGAATGTGATAAATCAGTGTGATGAAGAAAACCATGGTATTAAGTCAACTAATCATTAAGTTATTTTTATTTTGAGAAAATCACAAAAGGTTTTTTAGGGGAGTAATGACATAATCAGACATGTTTTTTAGGAAGCACCCTGACTGCAGTGTCTACAACAGAAATGTAGGGATGGGAGAAACTGATCCTCAGTTTTAGCCCAGTTGTAGTAGTACAGCAGGCAGGAATTGAAGGTGGCTGAAGGAAAGGTGGCATTAAAGCACGATTGTAAAGACAAAAGAATGACATC
Organism: Tupaia belangeri chinensis; assembly: GCF_000334495.1. NCBI lineage: Eukaryota > Metazoa > Chordata > Mammalia > Scandentia > Tupaiidae > Tupaia > Tupaia belangeri. Next base: position 520,081 of record NW_006160118.1, read on the forward strand.
CCCAAATTTCAGAAATTTGGTACATGACGTTGCCTTTCAATGAACTAGAGAAGGAGGGAGAATCATTGCTTGGAAGGCAGTTTTTACATTTGCACATACTGATTTTGGAATAATTATGTGACATAAGAGGCTACGATTGAGAGGCAGGGGCATCAGAGTCTAGCTCAAGAGAATGGTTTTGATTGGAGATGGAGCTTTGGGTATCATCATTGTTTTTGCTATAGGTTTGGATAAGGTCCAGAAAAAACATGTTGATTGCAAGTCAAGGTTGAGGGACCAGCAGTTAGCATAATGGCTATATCACTGGACTCCCACGTAGTCGACCACGGTTCGCGTCCCGGACCCAGTGGCTTAAAACTCATGCCGGGCGCATGTGCATGCGTGCCCAACATCCTGAGAGGAGAATGGAGGAGAAGGGATTGTGGCATGACCATCCCCCCTGGGGGGGGATTTCT
>NW_006160118.1:520561-525192 GCF_000334495.1 Tupaia belangeri chinensis
AATATGTGCCACAGTAGAAAAAAACTCTCAAAAAAAAAAAAAAAAAATACGTTTCAGTTGGAGGATGTGGCAGTAGGTAGATTTTCTGAGGTTGAGACAACTATGTGAGGTAAGGAAATTGATACAATGACTATAAAAACCTTTAAATTAGTTTAGCTTTAAGATAGGACATAAGCTTAGTAGGAATAAAAACCAACAGCAAATGTTCTATTTGTTACTACAGGGAAACTGTACTTCACTTTAGATAAATTAATCTAACTTGACTCAAATGCCTGAACTTAAGGGGAAAAAAATTAAACTGTTCCCTCAAGCGTACATTTGTATTTTAAGCCTTTTATTTTGCCAATGAATTGTGGTTGGGGTGGGGGATGGATTTTCTCTTCAAAGGTAATACTGTATCAGTTACAATTGTATTTTAGAAATTGTTGGCTGAGTATTACAAATATTCATTCCAATTAATGAATTTCATTCACCTGGAATCAGAGGATTAGCTAAAAATAGAGTTGATAGTCTGACAAACCTGGGTTCTAGTCCCAAAATTCCTGCAAACCAACTGTATGACCTTGAGTCAATCAGTCTCTCTCTCTCTCTCTCTCTCTCTCTCTCTCTCTCTATCGATTTTTATCATAGGGCACATGAACTCACCCAAGAGAGTCAGAGACACAGTGAGAGGAAAGTGAGAAACTACACCCCCACGGGGGATGACCACATCACAGTCCATTCTCCTCCTGGGATTTTGGGCATGCATACACATGCTCCTGATGTGATTTCAAAGCCACTGTGTCTGGGACTTGAACCACGGTCAGCCATGTGGGAGTCCTGTGACGTAACCACTATGCCATTTGTTGGCTCCAAACAGTGAGCCTCTTAAAGCCTTAGTTTTCTCATTTGTAAAGCAGGACAGCAAAAGTAGCTCTTATGGAATCACTGAGAATAAATGTAGTAATAAATACACTGTTTAGTGTAAGGTCACTCCACCTTTAGACAGCATCAAAATCACCTGGATAACTTCCGTGTAGCTCCTGAAACTACCACCCCTAGAACCTGCGATTTAATAGGTCTCCAGTGGAGTCATAGAATTTACATTTCTAACAAAACTCCAGGTGACACGGATGCTCTGAGTCATACTTTGAGAACCACAGTGTTAGTACATAGGCAGTCATATAATAAAAATCCAACAAATGTATATATCGATGGTTCTCTGCTGGAGAGATTCCCAGGCTGCTCATAGCAAGATGGTCTCCTAAGTTCCTGAGGATAGAAAGGCCTTCACTATCCTCATCAAAGCCTGCTGTATTCCTTTCTCGGTATCTCTTCCTTCTTTCTTATTGTACATCAGCATAACATTCCCACTCCTCTCTTTGCAAGATTACCTGATCCTTCCACTTCCTTTTCATGCATTCAACAGATTCTCCCAAAGCACTTGCTTATACATGGTCACATTTTTTCTGCCATATTTGCTTTGATTTAATTAGTACTTAAAGAGTTCTTATAACAACATATCTCTTTTACTGCACCCTGGAATAGGCTTCTTTATCATTTCCAGCTCTTTATTATGGAGTCTCTAACAGTAAGAGTGCATCTGAACCATGCCCTCTATTGATGTGGGTATTATTGTATTAATGAGATTTCTTCTTTTTCTATCTCTGTTAGAATAATGCAAGTTCATTGCCCATGGGTCTCATAAAACATCCACTGAAGGCTGAGAGCACCACCAATTAATGACATATGTGTAAGCACATATTGATCAAATTAGAGATGATTTTCCCCCCACATTTCTAACAATAATATTCTGGGAAATTCCACACATAAACAATAGAAGGCATTAGTTTTTATTTTTTTTTAAATTCAGATTGAACAGAGGCCAGATAATATTGTTTAGAAGCTTCTAAAATCACAGAATTCAAAACCACATTATCATTTTAAAACACACAAAGTGGTCCCCTTTTATTTTCCCCTTTCAGTACCTGTCAGTCTTGTTTAGAAAAGACTTTGGTCAAAGCCACATCTACAGATAGCCATTGGAAGTTAGGTAAGAGGCCTGTGTATCTAACTAGGTTTTTTTAAAAAATGGTTCTGTTTTAATCTTTGAGTTAAGTAAACAAAAAATCTTTTCTACTATTTATTTATTTATTGCTGGGACTTGGGCTAGATAAAGGAAGGAATAGAAAAAGAAGTTGTATTTTCTATACCAAGAGGTATTTTTTATCAGAGGTTGAATATGTACTCAGTGAGAATGTCTATGCATGCATAGAAAACTAGGGAAATAAAGTTTGGGGCCAGCTCCATGGTACAGTGGTAATGTCCTGCTCAAGAAAAGCCAGATCCCACATAGTGACTGAGGTTCTAATTCCCAGTCTGGTAAGCCTGAAACACTCTGAGCATGCACACTAATGTCCAAGATCTGAGAGGCTGGAGGACTGAAAGATGAGGATCATGATATAAGTAGGCCCTATGAATGGTGCTCATCTCTCTCTCTCTCTCTCTCTCTCTCTCAAGTGTGTATATACTTCGTAATGAATAAAGAACAAATTGTATTTAATTTTGGATATTTCTATGGCCAGGTTAGAATGGGCAAGGGTCCTAAACAATTCCAACCTGCCATAAGTCTCCTTATGCTTTTTTCCCAGTTCATACCATTTTCTCACCAGGTCCTCAGGAAGAAACTGTCTGCTGACTTCAATCATTTTGGATGACTTAGGCCAGATCTTAGACTTCACATAAATGCAATAGCACAGGAAATGTTCTTTATCATAGGGCCAGATGTTGGCACATCAGCGAAATACAACCGTCTGTGAGGCAATCCAGAGACCTCAGGCACATGTGTGCCCGTGGTCTGGGGCTAGGTCATAGAATTAAGACTGCGTTGGGAGTGCTGTCTCAATTTCTGTTTCTCTCTCACACTCATGGAAGAAATAAACAAAATAAACTTGAAAGAAAGAAAGAAAGAAAGAAAGAAAGAAAGAAAGAAAGCAACCAAGATAATATTGTTTAGAAGCTTCTAAAATCACAGAATTCAAAACCACATTATCATTTTAAAACACACAAAGTGGTCCCCTTTTATTTTCCCCTTTCAGTACCTGTCAGTCTTGTTTAGAAAAGACTTTGGTCAAAGCCACATCTACAGATAGCCATTGGAAGTTAGGTAAGAGGCCTGTGTATCTAACTAGGTTTTTTTAAAAAATGGTTCTGTTTTAATCTTTGAGTTAAGTAAACAAAAAATCTTTTCTACTATTTATTTATTTATTGCTGGGACTTGGGCTAGATAAAGGAAGGAATAGAAAAAGAAGTTGTATTTTCTATACCAAGAGGTATTTTTTATCAGAGGTTGAATATGTACTCAGTGAGAATGTCTATGCATGCATAGAAAACTAGGGAAATAAAGTTTGGGGCCAGCTCCATGGTACAGTGGTAATGTCCTGCTCAAGAAAAGCCAGATCCCACATAGTGACTGAGGTTCTAATTCCCAGTCTGGTAAGCCTGAAACACTCTGAGCATGCACACTAATGTCCAAGATCTGAGAGGCTGGAGGACTGAAAGATGAGGATCATGATATAAGTAGGCCCTATGAATGGTGCTCATCTCTCTCTCTCTCTCTCTCTCTCTCAAGTGTGTATATACTTCGTAATGAATAAAGAACAAATTGTATTTAATTTTGGATATTTCTATGGCCAGGTTAGAATGGGCAAGGGTCCTCTAACCTGCCGTAAGTCTCCTTATGCTTTTTTCCCAGTTCATACCATTTTCTCACCAGGTCCTCAGGAAGAAACTGTCTGCTGACTTCAATCATTTTGGATGACTTAGGCCAGATCTTAGACTTCACATAAATGCAATAGCACAGGAAATGTTCTTTATCATAGGGCCAGATGTTGGCACATCAGCGAAATACAACCGTCTGTGAGGCAATCCAGAGACCTCAGGCACATGTGTGCCCGTGGTCTGAGGCTAGGTCATAGAATTAAGACTGCGTTGGGAGTGCTGTCTCAATTTCTGTTTCTCTCTCACACTCATGGAAGAAATAAACAAACTTTCAAAAGATTATTTACCTACTCTTCAACATTTTGTTTATAAAATGCATTCATTGGGACCAGCAGGTGGCACGGTTAAGGGTGCTGGACTCCCACATGGCTGACCATAGTTTGAGTCCCAGACCTGGTGGCTTGCTATCTTACTTTTTCTCTCTTGCTTCTTGGCTCTGTACCTTTCAGGTCAAATTAAAATAAATAAATAAATAAATAAAGTTAAATAAAATAAGTCTTTAAAAAATGCATTCATGTTCTTGGAAGTCGTAGTTTTTTTTTAAAAAAATTATTGTCTAATATTCCATTGTAAAAATTAACTCCACTTATCTATTCTAATTCTGAGGGACACTTAATTTGTTCCAGGCTTCGCTATTATGCAAGATATTAGTATTAAATAGTGTGATTTTTAGTTTGATGTACATGCTACTTAGGTGAACATGTGGACTAATTTTTCTTGGGTATATATGCATGAAAGGATTTGCTAGGCATGGAGAAGGCATACATTTAGCTTTCGTAGATATTGGCAGTGGTATTTGAGATTTTCAGATGATCCACACATTTTCTCCCACAATTGCTATTGTCTTTTATTTGAAACATTCCAAAGTTTGT
>NW_006160119.1:0-210 GCF_000334495.1 Tupaia belangeri chinensis
ATTTCAGGGATGTCAGTTGTTCAGCCTGCACATCAATTCCTCTTCTTATCCTCAATACCTCACACTTGAACTCCATGAAATCAGAATCAAAGTAACCAGGATTTAATCATTAATTTCCTTCCAAGAACTCATTTTGTGCTCACCTTTGGACCTGTTAGTTTATCCGCTGTCATTTTAGCAAAAAGCTCTGCTGTTTGGACTCACACTTGC
>NW_006160119.1:29101-42033 GCF_000334495.1 Tupaia belangeri chinensis
TTTTTTTTGGAGAGATTTTCACTGTAGGGCGCGTGCGCTCGCCAGACAGACAGAGAGAGACATAGAGACAGAAAGCGAGAAATCACCCCCCAGGGGGGATGGTCACGCCGCAATCCCTTCTCCTCCATTCTCCTCTCGGGATCTTGGGCACGCACGCACACGCGCCCGGCGTGAGTTTTAAGCCACCGGGTCCGGGACACGAACTGCGGTCGACTACGTGGGAGTCCAGCGACATAGCCATTACGCTAACTGGTGGTTCCCTCCAAAAATATTTTAAGAGAAGCTTTAAACAAATACATATAGGAGGCCAGCCCATGGCCTGGTGAAAAAAGCTGAATTCCACATGGTCAACTGCTTGGTTCAAGTCCCAGACCTGGCAGCTTGAAAAAACACTAGGTTCATGTGCAAAGCTTTCAAAGGGAGGGAATAATGGAGTTACTGCGTGACCATACCCCATGGGGAGTGCTTTCTTGCTCCCCCCACTAGTGTCTCTATGGCGTGTGTACGTGCCCTCTGACAAGTTAAAAAATAATACATGTAGGAACTAGCAGGTGGCATGGTGGTTAAGGAAGCTAGACTCCCACATGATTGACGTGGTTCAAGTCCCAAACCTGGTGGCTTGCTTTCTCACATTCTTGTTCTCTCTCTCTTTCTGTCTCTCTCTGGTGTCTTTAATTTTTTAATTAATTAATTTTTTTTTTTTTTTAGAAAAGGGTAAATAAGCCAATCAAAAATTTAGCAAAGATGTGAACAGACATTTCTCCAAAAATGCTACACGAATAGCTAATAAGGACATGAAATGATATTCAACATCCTTAGCCACCAAAGAAATGCAAATCAAAGCCATGAAATATCACATCATGCCTACTAGGACTGTTATAAAGAAACATATTTTAAGTGCTGGAATAGATAAGGAGAAATTAGAATCCTCTAATTATCCTAAGAGGAGAATGGAAAAAATACTGCAGCGTGGCCATCCCCCCCTCCCCCCGAGGTGATTTCTCCCTTTCCCTCTCACTGTCTCTGTCTCTCCAGTGAGTGTATGTGCCCTAAAGGCAAAAAAAATCTTCTAAAATAAATAAACAAATAAATCTTTAAAAAAAAAAAAAGGAAAGAAAAGTCAGGGTTAGGAACTAGCACAGGGCATAATGGTTGCGTCACTGGACCCCACATGGCTGACTGCAGCTCGAGTCTCAGACCCGGTGGCTTGAAAATCAAGCTGGGTATGTGTGCATGTATGCCCAAGATCCTGGGAGGAGAATGGAAGAGGAGGCATTAAAAATCAGACTCTAACCTGGAGGACTTAAGGGTATACATATCACAAGTAATGTTCTAACAAAGAAAAAGGGGTACAAAGTGATTCACTCTGTTCATTCTAGGTCAGAGTGGGAGAGGCCCAGGAAGGGAGGAGATGACCAAGCGTCTTTCATCCCTGGCTTTTGTGGTTGGGAAAACAAAGTCTGGAGAAAATTAAGTGGGCAAGATAAGTAGAAAGAGGCAGGTCTCTAAAGTCCAATCTACTGTAGAGTAATTTCCAGTTAGCGTAATGGCTATGTCGCTGGACTCCCACATAGTCGACCGTGGTTTGCGTCCCGGACCCGGTGGCTTAAAACTCACATCGGGCGTGTGTGCGTGAGTGCCGAAGATCCTGAGAAGAGAATGCAGGAGAAGGGATTGTGGCATGACCATCCCCCCTGGGGAGTGATTTCTCGCTTTCTGTCTCTCTGTCTCTGTCTGATGAGCGCACATGCCTTATAGCAAAAAAAAAAAAAAAAAACCAAAAAAAAAAAAAACCCTGTTTTTAGTCCTATGACAGATACACAATAACTAAACTGAAAGATCAAGCAAGAAGAAAAAACAAAAAAACTAAATCCAGTGTGTTCTATTGGTGCAAAAAGTGCTTATTGGGGACCAAGCAGATGGCATAGCTGTGTCACTGGACTCCCATGTGGCTCACTACAATTTGAGTTCTGGACCTGGTGGCTTGAAAGTCATGCCAGGAATGTGTGCATGTGTACCCAAGACCCCGGGAGAATGGAGGAGAAGGGACTGTGGCATGGCTCTTCCCCCCTGGTGGGGACTTGATTTTTCAGTTTTCCTCTGTCTCTGTCTGTCTGTCTCTTTCTGGTGAGTGCACATGCCCTAAAGCAAACCTTAATTATTTAATTTCATTTGTTATTATATTTTATTCCTCAATATTATCACAGAGAGATAAAGAGAGAAAGCAAACCACCAGGTCCAGGACTCGAACCACAGTAGGCTACGTGGGAGCCCAGCACCCCAATCACCACACTACCTGTCATCCAAGCCAAGGTACGTTTATGGCCTCCACTGAGCAATCATTCCCAAGTATCAGTCCAGCAAGCTCCCAAAGAATCACTAGGAAGCTGGTGAAAAATGTCCAGGGCAGGGGATCACATTCTGGAAGTGGACTCACAAGCCTTCATTTCATGGCTCCCACTACTTTCTGAGCTGTGCTTGGTAGACTGGCACAGAAAATGCCATCAGTGAGTACTACTTTTTTAAAAAAGATTTTTGTTTAATTTTGTTTATTCATTTATTTTAATTTGACCAGAGAGAAATACAGGGAGATGGGGGGCGGTGAGAAAGCAAGCTGCCAGGTCTAGGGCTCGAACCATGGTCGGTCATGTGGGAGTGTCCAGTGCCTTAATCACTACACCATTTGCTGGTTCCCTGTGAGCATTACTTTTTGTAAAGCTGACTTATTAACAAAATATGAGGGCTTTGATTACATCGATGTCTGAATGGAATTCTATTCAGAAGCTTCTGTTTTAACAGATTTGTTTCTTCATCTGGACTATGGCTTCAGAGATCATGAGGTCATCTCCAGACTTAGAATAAAAGATCTTCCTTCAGAGAAAGGAGGCAGAGGTGCCAGCACCTGCGTGCACTTACGCAGCCTCACTCTCCCAGATGGCCTGTCCTCACTCAGACGGGCGCTGCAGAAGACACAGATCCCCATCTCTGTCATCACGTACTTCCACAGGACAGCCTTCTAGGGTGCGTCTAACCTCTACTCTCTCAGAACCTACATATGCTCTTTTTCTCTACTCAAGGAAGATCAACAATTTAACTCAACAGCCCAAAGCCCTCTTAGACTTTGCAATTCTGGTATAGGCTTCCTTTACTAAGGCTTTCTCAAATTCTAACACAGAGGCACGATTTCAGGGATGTCAGTTGTTCGGCCTGCACATCAATTCCTCTTCTTATCCTCAATACCTCACACTTGAACTCCATGAAATCAGAATCAAAGTAACCAGGATTTAATCATTAATTTCCTCCCAAAAACTCATTTTGTGCTCACCTTTGGACCTATTAGTTTATCCGCTGTCATTTTAGCAAAAAGCTCTGCTGTTTGGACTCACACTTGCAGATGTGTTGAACTGCAGAACATATCCAATAAATTAATCAAAGCTCCTATGAAAGAAAAATAACTAGTGATTATACATAAATCTGATCATTAAAAATCATTTTCATCTTTGCTTTAACTAAACATAGTTTGATTGTTTTTAAAAGTATAAGCCTTCCAAAGACTTCTACATTACCAGACTGTACAAAACCACTCAAAGCGTCATCACACTGAACATGATCAGATGAGAAAGCGAGGTGCACATTACCCTTTGCCATTGCTTCTTTGATTATCTTTGTACTTGATGTCAGAGCATAAAGAGTTTCCAGAACAAGCTGTCGACCTACAAAAAGACATTTCAAGGAATGCATTGTTGTGCTAACTTATACTTAACTGAGCATCAACTCTGTGGCACTTGACGTGAGGTTCTACACAGGTACCATATTTACTCTTCATTTCTACTTCCTGATAACCAGGGAAGCAGGTATCCTCATGGCCATGTTATGAATGAACAGCTGAGGCCTAGTTTAACCAGCCCAAGGTTTCACAGCTCATCAGTGGTATAGCATATTTTCTATCATCTAGGACCAATTATTATTTTTCATAAACCATACAATAGGATTTAGTTCTCATTTACTCATATATAGATTATACACAATAAATTAAAACTCCCAGGCTTATTTTCCTTTGCTTTAGATTTTCCTCACTGGAAATTTCCAATTTTTCATGAAAGAAATATCATTTTATTAATTTATGTAACAGATAAATTAGGGAGACCAAGCTATTAGGTCGCCAGGAAAGTCATGATGTATTTTTTTTTTCTTTTCTTTTTTTTTCTTCTTGGAGAGATTTTTTTCGCTATAGGGCGCGTGCACTCGCCAGACAGAGAGAGACACAGAGACAGAAAGCGAGAAATCACCCCCCAGGGGGGATGGCCACGCCGCAATCCCTTCTTTTCCATTCTCCTCTCGGGATTTAAAAGATTGGCTTTAGTATTTTGATCGCTTGAGAAATAATTCACTGAGGTTTCCCGGAAGCCTACTGTATGCCAGTACATGCACTAGAACTATGGTGCACACTACACTGTTTTCCAACCACAGATCTGGGTTACGGTGATAAGACAGGAAGGTAATATCTTCACTACTGAGACTTCAGCTTGTTTCTAGAGGGAGAAAGTAAACGTCTTCCTAAGCAGTGTCTTCAGTAACCAGGACAACAGATTGCATCTATCTTCATGTTATCAATATAAAAAAGTTAAGCATGTTTTCCTTTCAAAGATGACTCATTTTTTAAATTCTTTTTTAAAAGAATTATTCATTTAATTTCATTTATTCATTTATATATTTCAACCTGACCAGAGAGTGTGACAGACAGAGAGAGAGAGAAAGAGAGGGAAATCGAGAAAGCAAGCCACCAGGTTCAGGACTTGAACTGTGGTCAGCGATGTGGGAGTATCCAGCGCCTCAATCACAATGCCACCTGGTCCCAATAAAGATGACTTCTGAAGTCTATCTTTTACAGTATACACCAGTGTCACAACTTGAGCCATGTGGGTCAGCATCTCAGAGTAATGTGCCTTATATTTAACAAAGTTTTTTTAAAATTAATTTATTTAACTTTATTTATTCATGTATTTCATTTTGACAGTGAGAGAGAGAGAGAGAATGAGAGTGACAGTGAGTGAGTGAGAGAGAGAAAGAGAGAGAGAAAAAAAAAACTGCCAGGTCTGGGACTCAAACTGTGGTTGGCTATGTGGGGGTCCAGTGCCCTTAACCACCACGCCACCTGCTGACCCCCATTTAAGAAAGTTTTTTTTTTTTAAAGTAACAAGACACTTGAAATAAGTAAGAGTATGTTTCTTAGTTAAAAGAAGAGGCCTGTTAAACTTTCTGACCCATTTAACTTCCATTATTCTATTAAAAATATGTTTTAAAAGTCAAAATGTAATCTAAGATGATATAAAATTATTCATAAACTGCTCATACCACAGGGTTGTAGTATTCTTTGAAATAAAATGTGCTTCTTACAAAGAACAAAGTCATCTGAAAAATGATCCTAGGAACTAATTCTGGGTTGCCTGGACAAAGAACTGCCTGTGACCAAGCACTTCCAGCTTCTCTCAGAGGAAAAGCCTACCCAGATGGCATTCTATGGGACCAGTGACTTTATTCTCCTTAAGATCCATACATTCTGGCCAGCTGGCTTAACCCAACTAAATGAACAGCAACACACCTAGGTGTTTGTCTTTACATAACTCTTACCGGAAAGGCTGCTTGTACATTAGATCTATACAAAAGGAGAGCAACTGAGGAGGGAAGGGAAGGGTCAGTTCTCTGGAATGCAAACTGACAGTATGTAGCAGCAGAGTGTCCTGGCCTGAACATATCCCTCTGTAGGACAGAGATGGGGAAACCCTGCCTCCTCCTCTGCTGATTATAGCACCTGGGCTTCCCCAGTAAGGCTCTGTCCTTACCAGCACCCCACGGTGTGTTGCATATCCCAGGCTTCAGATGCATGGTGATGACAATAAAGGGACTATTTTTTTTTTAGAGTTTTTTTTTGCTATAGGTCACGTGCACTCACCAAAAAGACAGAGATCGAGAGACAGAAAGTGAGAAATCACCGCCTAGGGGAATGGCCATGTCACAATCCCTTTTCCTCCATTCTCCTCTCGGAATCTTGGGCAAGCATGCACCTGCACCAGGTGTGAGTTTAAGCCACAGGGTCTGGGATTTGAACCCTGGTCGACTACATCAAAGTCCAGCGACATAGCCATTACACCATCTGCTGGTCCCATAAAGGAACTATTTTGAAAGACATCATGCAACACTCAGTCTTCTAAATTTGTTGATTCAAACTGTAAAACATTCCTTTGTTCTAACAGGCAACATAAACCACGTGCACACTCCCAATGACGGCAGGTGGAAGCTCCGACCCTGTGCGGGAAGTGAGAGGGCCGGCAGCATGCTTTGTTGTGGAGCACTTTTACCTCTAAAGCCAACTGTTGCACTTGAACAGCTCCATGAACTCGAAGGAGAGAGAATATCAGCTTGAAATGCCCAATGCATTCACTTTCAGAGCCTAGGGTGTCAAAATAACATGGTTACTTTTTATTTCCAAGAGATGTTCTAAATTATAGACCTTCAGACAACTAGTATACAGCATTGTATACTGTAAATTTTAAGTCTCTGATAACCCTTCCCAAACATTTGTGACATTAAATGAGTAGAGCATCTCTAGACAGAAGTAAACTTTAAAGGGCAAAAATAAAGAAATTAGTCTCTTAGATCAATTTTGTTTTCATTCCCTTCCTATCCTAATACAGGCTGTGAACAACAATTCTATCAAATAAATAACCTGAAAACAGATTGAAAATTGAAAGGTAGTAATTTTACTTTTTACCTCTAGAACTTGGAGCTACCCTTCCAACCTAATTATATATTGGAACAGTTCAACATCATTTGGCTTTTACGTAACAGGGGGTTAGAGTTCTGCCACTTGAAGACTGTATTACACACACTGATGTGCCCACACAAAGGGCCCGTAACATCTAAGTGGTATTTCCATTTCTGCCCACCTCAAATTCCAATTCTACACAGTCACTACCACTCTATCTCGGCCAGCGTACATCTCCTCTCCTGCACAGCAGTAAGGCAGTACTGTACAATCTGTGACCTTCAGAGGTCTTATCAGGTGTCACTGAAATGGCCTAAACTTAAAGAATGAAATAGTCTATGAACAGACTGACTTTGGGGCTGGCAGGTGGTGTGGTAGATAAGGGGGCTGGACTCCCACATGGCTGACCACAGTTCAAGTCTCGGGCCTGGCAGCTTGCTTTCTCACTTTCTCTCTCTCTCTTCCCCTCTGATCAAATTTAAATAAATAAATAAATAAATAAAATGAAATTAAAAAAAAAAAAAAACCCGGATTTTAAATTCACTTACAAAGCACCTATAAGTAAGAACTGTCATAAATACATCAATAATACACAAATCATGCTTCTAAATTTTAGGAGAGCATGTAATTTCAATATTAATACACAAAATTTCCAGTCACTATCAAAATAAAATCTTTATTCAGGTCCTTCCTCAATTTTTACAAGTCTCATCGATAGCATGTTTTGCTGCAATTTGCTTATTACTACTAGTGATGTTCTACTATGCCAACTCCAAATGATACAAACCAAGTTTTTGGGTCAGCAGGTGGCATAGCGGTTAAGGTGCTTTACTCCCACATGACGGACCACAGTTCAAGTCCTGGATCCTGCAGTTTGATATTTATGCCAGGTGTGTTTGCATGTGCCAAAATAACTGAGAGGAAAATAGAGAAGTCAAGACTGTGGTATGGCCATGCCCCCAGGGGATGATTTCTCACTTTCTCTCTCTGGTGAGTGCACATGCCCTATAGCAAAAAATCTCAAGAAAGGATTTCTTGGGATTTTATAACACTGTCTTTAATAACCTCCAACTGTACATCTTGTAAATAAGCAATTTTCCTAGCATTTAATTACTGTTGGTTATTTAAATATTTTTGGGGGCAAAAATCAAAAAGTCAGAATTTTAATGTTACCTTAGCATACGGTGAAAAGAACAAAAAGTTAACCAAAAGATAATGTTCAGTATTATTGAAAAGATCTTGGATCTTGAAGTTATTAAAATTGAATTTGCATAGTTTTAGGTCTTACATTCTATATCTATTATCAAATCAAGTTATCAAAGTTAGAAGAGGCTTTTAGAATTTCATTAATCTGTGGTTCCAGCAGGTGGCATGGTGGTTAAGGGCGCTAGACTCCCACATGGTCGACCACGGTTCAAGTCCTGGACCTGGCAGCTTGCTTTCTCACTGCCCACTATTCTGTCTATCCATGGTCAAATTAAAACAAATAAATTAAAATAAATTAAACAATTTCTTTTTTTTGTGGAGAGGTTTTTTTTTTTTTTTTTTTTTGCTATAGAGCAGGGGGGCAGACAGAGAGAGACAGGGAGACAGAAAGCGAGAATCACCCGCCGGGGGAATGGCCACACCGCAATTCCTTCTCTTCCATTCTCCTCTCAGGATCCTGGGCACTCACGCACACGCGCCCGGCGTGAGTTTAAGCCATGGGTGAACCGCGGTTGACCACGTGGGAGTCCAGCGACACAGCCATGATGCTACCTGCTGGTCCCAGTAAAATAATTCTTAAAAATTTTTCATTCATCCAATCTTCCTGGGGTCAAGTTGTAGTGATATTTTCAAAAATGTCCTCTTAAAAGATGTTTAAGAATAGGAACTTCTCACCTCTTTTTTTATTTCAATTTTCACACAAAAAACTACGAGCAAATTTTTCCAAAATATCAGTGCCCAAAAGCACACAGTACTGTGTCACATGGAGACCAGAGAAGAGGCAGAAACCCGACTACCCAATAAGGAAATCTAATTCAAGTACCTACACTTGGTATGTGAACTGGTCACCAATGTGAACTTTATTTTATCAAATTATTCTACCTTTTCAGCTCATTTAAACTCATTTTCTCTCAAAGATGTGAATTCTTTCAAACATGGAGCTTTGACCTCTCCCCAACTGTTTATGGGTAAAAATATTATGGTGTTAATTCCCCTCGATATTATATCCAATATAACATTATACAAGTATAATTTCCCCTTAGTTTCTTTAATAAAATCAAGAATTGGAATCTTTAGGCTTTCTCTGCTATAAAGGTCTTACTGTTCAAGGTACAACCACAGACCTGGGTTATACTTTATAACATTTCTCAGAGCCTCCAGAGCCATCTCCACCCTTGGCAGGCGGTCCCCGTGTTGCTCTGACTCCACTTTGGCAGCATGTGTGATGGCCATGAAGGTGTGAAGGTACTGGGCCTGGGAGCCTATATAATCCAGGAGACTTGCAGCAAATGCTTTCGGAACCTGAATCAAGCAGATGAACACATGAAAATGTGTGTGCCCTCAGAAATAACAAAGATTCCATGCAAAAGAACAACTTCACACTATGAAAGCAAGTAAGCAAGATTAAACTCTACACACACAAGAATACATCTATGAATTAAGTGGTGGGGGAATGGGCAGAAAGCAAAATCTAGTTGCATTAAAAAGTGTTTCTCAACTTTCAGAGATCTATTATATTTTCATCAGTGTCTATGTATAGTAGCTGATAATATGATATATAATTTCTACAATTGGGTTTTACTTTTATCATTAAAATTATATTTAGGCATTTATTTTTTAAAGAGAGATTTTTTGCTATAGGACACATGCACTCATCAAAGAGACAGAAAGAAGGAAAACAAGAAATTACCCCACAGGAGAATGGCCATGCCACACAATCCTTTCTCCTCCATTCTGCTCTTGTGACTTTAGGCACGCACACACACACATACCCAGCTTGAGTTGAAGCCTCTGAGTCTGGGATTTGAACTGTGGTCAACTACGTGGGAGTCTAGTGACATAGCCATTATACCATCTGCTGGTCCCAAAAATATATATATTTAAGATATAAATTTAAATGGATTTCACAAATCAGTTTTCAGAGGGATTTTGCAAATTACTTAACTGATGATGCCTAATAGCTATGTATATTGGGTTGTCAGAAAATTCATGATGCATTTTTTCATAGAAAAATACATTAAGACTTTTCCAATAATCCAATATACTTTATTCTGTGAAAAATAGTATACACTGGTTTAGTAAATTCTCCTTTTTTAAGAACAAACTCTAGGGACCAGCAGTTAGCCTAACAGCTATGTCACTGAACTCCCACATAGTCGACCACGGTTTGAGTCCTGGATCCAGTGGCTTAAACTCACGTCGGGCGCGTGTGTGTGCATGCCCAACATCCTGAAAGGAGAATGGAGGAGAAGGGATTGCGGTGTGGTCATCCCCCCAGGGGGTGATTTATCGCTTTCTGTCTCTGTTTCTCTATTTCTGGCAAGCACATGTGCCCTTTAGCAAAAAATCTCTCCAAAAAAAAGGGAACAAACTCTAAAACAAAGCCTTACTTCTTCTCTTCTAACAAACCATTCAACCACCAAATCATTCCTGCCATCCACTCCCAAACAAAACAAAAAGAAACAAAACAAAATAAACCTCTATGACAAAAAATGTCCACTAGACTCCCAAACACCAAGAAGCAAAGAAATTCCTCATTTGCTTCTGGAAGTAGTTAGGGACGACCACTAGAAATGATCTGATGTGTGACCTTAGTTAGTCGTCTTCTAAAAAAATCTCTTGGCCCCCAACCTATACTTTCATATTTTCTCCTAATGATTAACTAGAGAAATGACTGGTCTGATATCTCACATGATGGAGTGTGTGTGTGACTGGCTTTGTAAGATATGAAGGGCGTAGTGAGCTGGAGGCATGTATACACAGCACAGTGGCAGAACAATACGAACAATACATAAAATATAAAGACCATCTGTGTAAAAAGTATCTTCTTATTCATGAACTTTACTAAATTCAGTTCCTTAACAATCAACATAAAGAATCAACCAGTCACCCCATCATATACTTACCCAGGTTATTTATTATAAACCATTTGGTTAAGAACAAGTGTTTCAATATATACAGTATAAACAAACTTGCAGCTTTCTGCAAACAAATAATCAAAGGTATGAGACAAAATTAAAGGCAGCGAGTTTACCTCTAGTTGGAAGGTAGGGACTTCATTATACACCCTAACAAAAATCTCCCCCACAATAAGTTCTTTGGCATGATCACTGTAGACAAATTCTGATCCATAAGTTTTGTCACAGTCACCCTTTTTTAAAAAAGAAAACACACTGTTAGACAGAATTCAGAATCATTCATGTATAGTGTATAAACATGCAAACATCCATCCGTGTCTAGCTTATTAACAAATAAATAACTCAAGAGATCCATTCATTTTCCAGAGAGGAGAACTGTAGTATCATATCAGTCATAGCACTCTAATCAGTGTTCATGTTTATGACCGCTAATATGGCTCTGGAACGTACTTTTATACTTTCTAGTTTTTACTTCCAAGTTCACCAACAAGTCCTTTTTTGTTATTAAATAAAGTATTTCTTGAGGAAGAGAGAAAGACAAGTGCCTTCGAGAGGGCCCTTCACTGTAGTTCCCTGTCTCCTCACAGCCCTTCAGCCAGATGAGGCGAAGGGTGTGCACGTACACCAGCTGGACCAGGAACCAAACCCAGACCCTGCACGTGGCTTCTAGCACTGCAGACCCTGTACCACTGCATCTGGGCCTCATTTTATAATATCAAGAAGATCACAGAAGTGAGCTAACAAATGTCTTAGAGCTACAGTTTATAAAGCAAGGATGGCATTTTGATCTTCTCTACTCACTTGACCTCTGTCCTAGTGAGAGGTAGCATGACAGTGCTGAGAAATGAGCACAACTGAACTGGGTTTTAGTGATTATCTGGGGCCAGCAGATGGCATGAAGGCAGCTGGATCCCTCCCACATGGCCAACTGTGCAGTCTAAGTACCAGGCCCTGTGGCTTGAAGAACACATGGGGCATGTGTACATCTGTGCCCAAAGTTCCATGGGGAGAACACAGGACCAGTGACTATGGTGTGGCCATCTCTCCAGGGGGTGACTTCTCACTTTCCCTCTGGTGAGCGTACATGCCCTATGACAAAACTAAAAATAAAATAAAAGTAATACATAGACGAAAGTGCTGGACAACAGGGTCTATGAATAAAAAGGGATAGGGTAAAATTATATTAAGAACAGGTTCCAGTTATGGAAAAGAAAAAAAAGAAAAGAATGGGGAACTAGCAGTTAGCGTAATGGCTATGTCGCTGGACTCCCACGTAGTCAACCGCGGTTCGCGTCCCAGACCCGGTGGCTTAAAACTCATGCTGGGCGCGTGTGAGTGCATGCCCAAGATCCAAAGAGGAGAATGGAAGAGAAGGGACTGCGGCGTGACCATCCCCCCTGGGGGGTGATTTCTCGCTTTCTGTCTCTATGTCTCTCTCTGTCTGTCTGGCGAGTGCACGCGCCCTATAGCAAAAACCTCTCCAAAAAAAAAAAAAAAAAAGAAAAGAAAAGAATGGGAGAAGTTTAGGTTGAAATCGTAAGAAATTTAAACTAAAAGTAATGTTATTTAATAAATTGTAAAGAGCTATATAGGGCGTGGTGGTGCCCGCCCTATGGCAAAAACCTATGGAGGCTGGAGGACTGCGGCATCGAGTCCATCTCACTCTCTCTCAGCGAGTGCATGATTTTGGGGCCGGCAGGTGGCATGGTGGTTAAAGGCGCTGGATTCCCACATGGCCAACTGTGGTCCAAGTCCTGGACCTGGAGGCTTGCTTTCTCTCTCTCTCTTTCTCTCTCTCTGTCCCTCTCTGGTCAAATTGAAATGAACAAATGAATAAATAATAAATAAAATTTTTAAAAAATTTTAAAAAGAGCTACACAAAATGTTGTAATGCATATTCTGATTAAAAATAGATATGATATATGGAAATGTGAACTAGTTCTCCCTAGGCGAGTGTCAAAAAGCCTTCTCCTTTAGCCGCGCCGGGAACGGCCTGGCCGGCGCCCCCCCACTGGGGGGGGGGGCCCGCCGCCGGGGGGGCA
>NW_006160119.1:43089-52027 GCF_000334495.1 Tupaia belangeri chinensis
AAAAAAAAAAGAGAAGAGGATAGAGAAAGATAGCAAGTGAACAATAGAGGGGATGTTAGTGAGAAACAGATATGGTTTATTATCTGTTGAAGATGACGTGTATAGTATTCTCAACTGGACTGGTCTGGGAAGTATTTCATGATGGGTGAAGTCTTTTAACAAGCAAAATGAGAAATAGTGATTGACTGTTTTAAAAAATTATAATAATAATAATTATTGAGAAATGCATGGAAAAGACTTTGAATGATAAAGCGGGGAGATAGATGCCTCTGTATTGACTGACATGCATGGCATTCCCTTTTGAAAAAGCAATGGAAGTCAATGTAAAGTTATATGTAATCCAATGTAATATAAAGAAGATTATGATGATAAAAAAAAAAAAAAAAGCCTTCTCCTTTGCTGCATCCACTAAATGGCAAGGGATAAGATAGTTTTAACTTTGTTACTAGAAAGCAACTTTGATTATTGGGCTGAAGTAAACAATTCAAATAAGGCTTTTGAGAAAAATCTGGTTTATTTTTTAAAACTAGAAGATAGCTATATATAGGACCAGCAGATGGTGTAGTGGTGATGTCGCTGGACTCTCATATAGTCAACTGTGGTTTCAGTTCCAGACCCAGAGGCTTAAAACTCACATTGGGTACATGTGCATGCATGGCCAAAATTCCGAGAGTAGAATGAGGAGAAGGGATTGTGGTGTGGCCATCCACCCGAGGGGTGATTTCTCACTGTCTCTCACTCTGTGTCTCTCTGGCGAGTGCATATGCCCTATAGCAAAAATCTCTCTAAAATAAATAACTAAATAATTGGACAATTATATGTATGTGGTAACAACAACAACTCCTAACGGGCCAGAAATGAGATGGCAAAAAGCTATAGGTATGATTAACACCAAACTGAGATATATACCAAGGGTTTCTGTTTTTTTAATACTAAGTTCTATTTCTAGAATGTCCATGACAATTACCAAAGAAAACTGAAATAACATACCTTTTTAATCATGTTCTCTTGTTGGGATTCAAGAAACTCAAGTAGTTCCGCTCTCGTGGAATTATTCCAGATCAAATAGGGACTCTCAGTGTTGCTATTAAGCATCTTCAAAATCTAGGAGACAGAATATCACTGTTTTGGGGACCAACAGATGGTGCAATGGTTGCTTCGCTGGACTCCCACACAGTCATCGGCAGTTCGAGTTCTAGACCCAGTGGCTTAAAACTCACACTGGGCCTGTGCATGCGTGCCCAAGATCCAGAGAGGAAAAAAATAACTATAGTTAACTGCTGTCATCAATTTATTTAGTTTTATACAAAAACAGGAGACCTAGCCTCATTTAAAATATTTTAATGTCTTTAATTATTCTTTCATAATTAAAGGGTACATAGTATCCTATTTAACAAGTTTTATTGTGCTTCTAATTATTTGATACTATATACTTAGACTGTTTCTTTTTTTCTTTTTATTTTTTGGAGAGATTTTCGCTATAGGGTGCGTGCGCTCGCCAGACAGAGAGAGAGGCATAGAGACAGAAAGCGAGAAATCACCCCCCAGGGGCAATGGTCACGCCGCAATCCCTTCTCCTCCATTCTCCTCTCGGGATCTTGGGCATGCACACACACGCGTCCGGCTTGAGTTTTAAGCCACCGGGTCCGGGATGCAAACCGCGGTCGACTACGTGGGAGTCCAGCGACATAGCCATTACACTAACTGCTGATTACCCTTAGACTGTTTCTTAATGATCCTCACAAAAAAGGTCAAAGAGGCTGGGTCATACTTATTTTGTAAAGCATCTCTGTATGTATTTATGCACATGCATATGTTGGTGTGCATATATGTTTATGTACTCTGAGTGCAAATAAACAATGGCTCATCAGAAATAGCTGGACAAAGACTGAGTTATCGAATTCCGGCACTCTGGCCACTGCAGAGCACCATCCAGTCACTGGATTCTGGCCCTGTCACTCTGCGACTCAGGGCTGGTAAGAACTATGGTGGACCCCGGAGCTGAGAATCACAAAGTTGAACCCTGCAGAGATTGGACTTGGGGAGCAGATACCATTACCTAATCCATCATACACTGACTTTCAAGGATGAGACAACAAGCATGTGCACTTTTAAGGTTCCCCAGAGCAATCAATATTACCATACTCCTTTACCACTTGAAATGTCTTGCACTGTTCATGAAAATCCAGCCACCTCAGAAGCCCATACCTCAGTAGCGCTGACCACAGCAAGTTTTCTAGCAACATAGGGTGTCAAGAGGCCAGCTAGACTTTTCCTTATGGTTGGGTTTTCTGGAGTTGCTTGTTCTTCAGGCAAATACCCTCCAAGGCGACTTAGAGCACAGACACTCAGTTTTGCAAGGCTGTTGGCTACTTCCTATTACATACATACAAAAATTAAGACATTAAGGTATATCTGTTATCTTATATATAACATAATAACTATGAAACCAAACTGTACAGAACATATTTATGGAACAGCAGAAAGCAAACAAAAAGAGGGCACGAGAATCCTCAACACTGTTATAAGAAAGAGCATTAGAGCTTATTCTTCTCTTTTTAGTGAAGGTTGTCAGAATCTAGCACTCATTGACACCCAATCCAAAACGTGTGGATATCTAGAAGAAGCACATCTGGAGGGTGGGCAGGAGTAGGAGATGGGCAGGTAGACTTGCCTGCTAAAGGTGCTAATAATATGAGCGATGACGAAAGGAAGGCCAGGAAACAGTTTATGAAAATCAAACTAGTACTCAAGGCTTTGTGGGACCTAGCCCTAAAAGCTTGATGATAATACTAAATTTTCCTGTAACACACCACCAAATTCTGCAATCATAAAATTGACTCTGGAGAAAAAAAATAAATAAGTAAACTGTGTCCAGTACATGCTTCTGCAAATTCCTTTACCTTGAATCCGATAAGCATAAGCAATTAAGATAAAAAGTTTTGGAACTTTAAGAGCTGGGGTTATAGATATCAGAAATTCTGCTCTGCATTAATCATCAACCCTCAATGGCTTGGGTTCGAATTCCATATTAAAGTATAAGGTACCTGCTGGTTTGTCTCCTCATTTTTCTGAATGCCACTCTCTTCTAGTGTATAGTCGTAACTAAACAGGTAACCAAGCAGATGCCACAAAATTCCAGCCTGAAACAGGTGTGTCTGCAGCCAGAAATCCACAGCAAAAGAACTGACGCATTCTACCCCAAGGGCAGCCACCCGTGGAATGCTCTGTGAGAAGAAGAACAATGAAATTAATTTATATGATTAAGAAAAGCTCTAGGGGCCGGCAGGAGGCATGGTGGTTAAGGGCGCTGGACTCCCACATGACCAACTGTGCTTTGGGTCCCGGACCTGGAGGTTTGCTTTCTAACTTTCTCCCTCTCTCCGAGTCGAAGGAAGGAAAGGAGGAAAGAAGGAAGAAAAGAAGGATGAAAAAAAGTTAAATAATTTTTTAAAAAAAAAAAAAAAAGGCTCCGAAGAAAAACTGGTTGTGAATGTATGTCAAGCTAGCTCTCTTTGCAAAATAATTACCTCTTCCTGTATTTTCAAATTTAAATCTAAATTCTGTATCCTTTAAAGCCTAAAATGAAAAGTGACCTTATGTTGAGAAACAAGAGTTACTATCTTTGAGACCAGTGTCTCAAAGACACTTGGGAATAGCTCTCTAGTTTGGTTTCTTAGATTTTTTTTTAAGCACACACAAAATAAGACATAGTTTACTTTTAAAAAGAGGAATATCAACTCTACCTTGCCAAAATACAGCACTCGACAGAGATCCTTGATGATGCTAGGCATTTCTGTAATAAGCATTCTTCAAACTGAGCAGCCACACTAGAACATTTACTTATGTGTCCACACACCTGCAGACAACATAGCAGATAGGAAAAAGTGAGGTGTGCATTCCTTACTTACGACAGAGCAAAAATAAAACTGGTGGAGATTTGTAAATAATGCTTAAAGGTATGTATGATGTTCCAAAATGACAAAGAACATTTCTATTGGATCACTCATCTTTCTCACTAAGATGCAAGGGCTGCCAAACTACCACCACTATAGCCCATGCGTCACATCGACCATGGTCAGTTTTTAAGCCACCAGGGAGGTAAGTACAGGTTTTATATTTTTAAAGGGTTGTAAAAAAAAACAAAAGAATATGTAACAGAGACTGAATAAAACCTCAAATATTTACTCTCTGGCAAAAATTTGCTGAGGAGCAGCCCTGTGGCCAATTGGTTAAAGGAGCCAAATCCCACATGGCCTACTATGATTTGAATACTGGCTCTGGCAACTTAAAAAATACACCAAGCATCCCCTCCCAAAACTCCCACAGGGTGGAGAACTGGAGCAAGGACTGTGGTGTGGTGTGATTATACCCCAGAGGAGTGGGAGGACTCTCCAATTGCGTGTGCTCTCTCACAATTAAAAAAAAAAAGTTTGCAGGACTCTGCATTAAGGTGTTTTAGTCCAGTTTATTAAAATGGTAGACTATCATAATTTTATTTATGCAATATACTTCAAAATAGAGGATGAGAGATAGCCGGTGGTGTGGAGGTTGTGGGTGGCTGAATCCAACATGGCTGACTGTGTGGTTCAAGACCTACACCTGGCTGCTTGGAAGGTAAGATGAGCGTATGTGCATTGTCCAAAAATCTCAGGAGAATGGAGGAAAAGCAACAGTAATGTGGCTATTCCCCCAATGGGGATGCTTTCTCTCTCTCTCTCTCGCTCTCTCTCTCTCACGCGCGCACGCACGCACACACCCTCTGGTGAGTGCGTTCACCCTATAGGAAAAAAAAAAGTTAAACTCAAAAGCCAACATTCATTTAATATTTTAAATTTTGATGGTATAAAAAAAGGTTATATGTAAAGATGCACGCTACTCTACAATGATGTTAATAAATTCCTAATAAATTTTCCATTAAAAAATCTTGCTTACACAACCCTAACAAAAATTTACGCCAATGAAAATATTAGGGATGAGGGAAGAGAGGTAGAAAAAGGGGTGTAAGAATGTGAAACAAGAATAGCAAAAAGACAAATGTCTGAAGTTGACTGAATGAGACAGAATAGTTTAGTATGTTATTATTTACTTTAAGAAAAAGAAATTAAGGGCCATCAGGTGGCACAGTGGTTGGGGTGCTGGACGCTCATGTGGCCAACTGCAATTCAGGTCCCAGTTCGGCGGCATGAAACACGTGCCGGGCCATGTGAGCGAGTGCCAAAAATCATGAGCGGAGAATCAAGAGAAGGGACTGTGGCATGGCCATCCCACCATGAGGAGTGATATCTTGCTGTTTCTCCGTCTCTCAGAGAGGGCAAGCACCCTATAGCAAAACTCCCTCACAAAACGAAGAAATTAAGTCAATGGATCACAAGGGACTTAGCACCGTGATTCTTTAAGTGTGACGGGTACACAGAATACTACAACCTGGGAACCTGCTAGAGAAGCACATTCTCAAGCTTGACCCCAGACCTCCCAACGGAAACTCAAAGGTGCAGTGGGTATAGCTCGGCATCTCATGCTTTAATGAACCCTGTGTTTGATTCCTACAGATATTAAAGTCTGAACCACTTCCTCAGAACATAGGCTTTAACCTCACCTGTACTGACATGTCGCTTGGTTTACTGGAACGATTCAAGACAGCTACACAGCGACTAAATGCCTCTTGTAACACCTGCAGAGAAAAATGTCAACCATTATTTCTTCTTTTTCTTTTCTTTTTTCTTTTTTTGGAGAGGTTTTTGCGATAGGGCGTGTGTACTCGCCATACAGACAGAGAGAGACAGAGAAACAGAAAGCAAGAAATCACCCCCCAGGGGGGATGGCCACGCCGCAATCCCTTCTCCTCCATTCTCCTCTCGGGATATTGGGCACGCACGCACATGCACCCGGCGTGAGTTTTAAGCCACCGGGTCCAGGATGCGAACCATGGCCAACTACATGGGAGTCTAGCAACATAGCCATTATACTAACTGCTGGTCCCTCAACCATTATTTATCCACTTCGACTTGAAGTCTGAAAAACCTTTTCTAAAAGGAACTAAATATAAATAAGCTTTTAGTGCTACATATTTGTTACATACGTTTTTGCTCAATGAACATTCGTTAAATAAACAATAAAGGAGTTTCTTTTTAAGTCTTCCAATAAGCTACTTCATAAGCAGTATTACCTTTTCAAAGTTTGAATCCAATAATCTCCAAATCACAATTTAAAATAAAAATCCTTTTCTACCTTGAATTTTAGAACTAAAATATAAAGAATAGAATACTATCTACTGAAATAAATTGAAGAACAATTGTATGAATGGCATTTATACTTGGTGAATTCTCTAATGCCTAGAGCAATGTGCCTAACCTAGCTTCAAGAAAGCACGGGGTCAACCTACATTACCTCTATCCCACTCTCCCTTCTGAGCTCTTCGGCATTGAGAGCTGAGCAGTTGACAGTGTGGAAAGCTAGCTCTGCAGCTGCCGGCAGCAACGGTGACTCCTTTGAGAACAGGAGGTCATCTGAAGTTTCCATTGTGATAGTCCTAATCAGCATAGGGTATCCTGCATATTTATAAGGCTGTAAATCTGAAGTAACCAAAGATGGGTATTGAGAAAACAAAAACACAAAATAAAAACTGATCAGGCCACAGTTAATAATAATTATTCAATTATGCTGTCTGAAGAGAAATTAAAATGATAAAGTATTCAACACCTAAATGTTTCCTTATTCCAGTTTATAAAAAAGAAATTAAATGTTAATTAGATCCTTTGGGTTTTAGCTTTTCAGCAAACTTGTTTGATAGATGTCTCTAAAATGGTTCCACTAAGAGTATTTTCTGGTAAATTAATTGCACTTGGTATGTCCTGATCTTTTGAAGAAAACCTTCTTTCGATGTTATCCATAGGATCACTGGAACTTTTGATCTGATCCTTGAAGCAAGACATAGCAAATGCACCACAGACTGTATTAACACTCATGATGTGCACTGCATTACATAGAAGATTGTGAGAAGACATTTCATTTAAATGAGAGTGACATTTTATATTCTGCTTTCTGGATAACACTTTTTTCTTAATTTTGTATTTTCCAGGAGCAAGAAAGACACAGAACACTCCAAACAGGGCCTTGGTGCCAGGATGCACTCCCAGCTTCAGTCAGCTCTGGAGGATGAGTGTGGGTGTGTGTGATGGGCGTGGGTGTGTGACAGGAATGGGTGTGCGATGATGAGCGTGGGTGTGATGATGGGTGTGGGTGTGTGATGGCATGGGTGTGTGATGGGCGTGGGTGTGTGATGGGTGTGGTTGTGTGATGGATGTGGGTGTGGGATGGGCATGTGTATGTGATGGGCGTGTGTATGTGATGGGCGTGTGTGTGATGGATGTGGGTGTGTGATGGGCGTGGGTGTGTGACAGGAATGGGTGTGCGATGATGAGCGTGGGTGTGATGATGGGTGTGGGTGTGTGATGGCATGGGTGTGTGATGGGCGTGGGTGTGTGACAGGAATGGGTGTGCGATGATGAGCGTGGGTGTGATGATGGGTGTGGGTGTGTGATGGCATGGGTGTGTGATGGGCGTGGGTGTGTGATGGGTGTGGTTGTGTGATGGATGTGGGTGTGGGATGGGCATGTGTATGTGATGGGCGTGTGTGTGATGGGCGTGGGTGTGTGATGGGTGTGGTTGTGTGATGGATGTGGGTGTGGGATGGGCATGTGTATGTGATGGGCGTGTGTATGTGATGGGCGTGTGTGTGATGGATGTGGGTGTGTGATGGGCGTGGGTGTATGATGATGGGCATGTGTGTGTGATGGGCGTGGGTGTGTGATGACAGGTGTGGGTGTGATGATGGACGTGTGTGTGTGATAGGCGTGTGTGTGGGTGATGGCTGTGGGTGTATGATGATGGGCGTGTGTGTATGATGGGCGTGGGTGTGTGATGACGGGTGTGGGTGTGATGATGGACGTGTGTGTGTGATAGGCGTGGGTGTATGATGATGGTGTGTGATGGGCGTGTGTGTGTGATGGCTGTAGGTGTATGATGATGGGCTTGTGTGTGTGATGGGCATGTGATGGGCGTGGGTGTGTGATGATGGGCGTGGGTGTGTGACGTGCATGGGTGTGTAATAGGCGTGGGTGTGTGTGATGGCTGTGGGTGTGTGTGATGGATATGTGTGTGTGATGGGTGTGGGTGTGTGTGATGACAGGCGTGGGTGTGTGATGGGTGTGGGTGTGTGTGACGACAGGCATGAAAAAGGTTTCTAAAATAATTCTGATTAGTTATAAATGCCATAAAATAAATGTTTTACAAATGCGTCCTGTTCAGTTCATACAGGAAAGTGAGTCGATTAGTCACCACTCTCTTTACTGATCCAACTGCTATATACTCAGACTAATCCTTTTAATACATATTTAAAGTGCATCTCTCTCTTCTGTGTTCAAGTACACAACAGTCTTCATGCTATTCCAAATCCCCACAGTGCTCTTTCTTCTCTCTCATGCAAATGAGTCTCCGACACTTTGTGCTGTGTTAACTCAAGTTTAATTCCCAAGCCGAAGGATAGTTTCAATGTTGAAATCCACCCAAATAGGCCCCCAACAAATCTTTAAATGTTATTAACATACTCCTTGGTTTTCTAAGTTGCTACTGATATGGCCACTGCAAAGGGTGAATGACCCTAGACTCTGAAATCATACTTACAGTGAATCTCATCTATACTAGTGTTTTTCAAACTGTCCCACAGAACTAGAGGGTCTTGAGAGCTGTGACAGGAAATGGCAGGTATGGGACCAGCAGGTGGCATAATGGCTATGTTGCTGGACTCCCATGTGGTCAACTGAAGTTCGTGTCTCGGACCCAGTGGCTTCGACTCTCACCAGGTACATGTGTCCCCAAGATCCCGAGAGGAGAATGGAGGAGAAGGGATTGTGGCATGGCCATCTACCCTGGGGGG
>NW_006160119.1:53834-109136 GCF_000334495.1 Tupaia belangeri chinensis
CGTGTGTGTATGATGATGGGCATGTGTGTGTGATGACAGGTGTGGGTGTGAAGGGCGTGTGTGTGTGATGGGCGTGTGTGTGTGATGGCTGTGGGTGTATGATGATGGGCGTGTGTGTGTGATGACAGGTGTGGGTGTGAAGGGCGTGTGTGTGATGGGCGTGTGTGTGTGATGGCTGTGGGTGTATGATCATGGGCGTGTGTGTATGATGGGCGTAGGTGTGTGATGACAGGTGTGGGTGTGATGATGGACGTGTGTGTGTGATAGGCGTGGGTGTATGATGATGGGCATGTGTGTGTGATGACAGGTGTGTGTGTGAAGGGCGTGTGTGTGTGATGGGCGTGTGTGTGTGATGGCTGTGGGTGTATGATGATGGGCGTGTGTGTATGATGGGCATGGGTGTGTGATGACGGGTGTGGGTGTGATGATGGACGTGTGTGTGATGGGCGTGTGTGTGTGATGGGCGTGGGTGTATGATGATGTGTGTGTGTGTGTGATGACGGGTGTGGGTGTGATGATGGACGTGTGTGTGATGGGCGTGTGTGTGTGATGGGCGTGGGTGTATGATGATGTGTGTGTGTGTGTGATGACGGGTGTGGGTGTGATGATGGACGTGTGTGTGTGATGGGTGTGTGTGTGATGGGCGTGTGTGTGTGATGGCTGTGGGTGTATGATGATGGGCGTGTGTGTATGATGGGCGTGGGTGTGTGATGACGGGTGTGGGTGTGATGATGGACGTGTGTGTGTGATGGGCATGTGTGTGATGGGCATGTGTGTGATGGGCGTGTGTGTGTGATGGCTGTAGGTGTATGATGATGGGCTTGTGTGTGTGATGGGCATGTGATGGGCGTGGGTGTGTGATGATGGGCGTGGGTGTGTGACGTGCATGGGTGTGTAATAGGCGTGGGTGTGTGTGATGGCTGTGGGTGTGTGTGATGGATATGTGTGTGTGATGGGTGTGGGTGTGTGTGATGACAGGCGTGGGTGTGTGATGGGTGTGGGTGTGTGTGACGACAGGCATGAAAAAGGTTTCTAAAATAATTCTGATTAGTTATAAATGCCATAAAATAAATGTTTTACAAATGCGTCCTGTTCAGTTCATACAGGAAAGTGAGTCGATTAGTCACCACTCTCTTTACTGATCCAACTGCTATATACTCAGACTAATCCTTTTAATACATATTTAAAGTGCATCTCTCTCTTCTGTGTTCAAGTACACAACAGTCTTCATGCTATTCCAAATCCCCACAGTGCTCTTTCTTCTCTCTCATGCAAATGAGTCTCCGACACTTTGTGCTGTGTTAACTCAAGTTTAATTCCCAAGCCGAAGGATAGTTTCAATGTTGAAATCCACCCAAATAGGCCCCCAACAAATCTTTAAATGTTATTAACATACTCCTTGGTTTTCTAAGTTGCTACTGATATGGCCACTGCAAAGGGTGAATGACCCTAGACTCTGAAATCATACTTACAGTGAATCTCATCTATACTAGTGTTTTTCAAACTGTCCCACAGAACTAGAGGGTCTTGAGAGCTGTGACAGGAAATGGCAGGTATGGGACCAGCAGGTGGCATAATGGCTATGTTGCTGGACTCCCATGTGGTCAACTGAAGTTCGTGTCTCGGACCCAGTGGCTTCGACTCTCACCAGGTACATGTGTCCCCAAGATCCCGAGAGGAGAATGGAGGAGAAGGGATTGTGGCATGGCCATCTACCCTGGGGGGTAATTTCTCACCTTCTGTCTCTCTCTGTCTGTCTGGCAAGGGCATGCGCCCTATAGCAAAAATCTCTTAAAAAAAAAAGGAAAATGGGAGGATGGGAGGTATGAGGAGAAGTATCTGAGCATTTTTAAAGTTTCTACTGCTTTTTTAGAATCTTGAACATTCTTGGTATTTTTAATCTTCACAGACTTTTAGAGTTATGTATATAATGAGAACAACTTTAAGTGACTCTTCTAATTCTAGATTTTACTTAGTATGTTTACAGCTAAATGGGTAAACACAAAAACTAGCTTTATAATTCCATAAAATTTAAAGGTCACTTAAAAAGAAATAATAAAACCTGGTGAAAATGTCAATTATTAAAAAATATAGACAGTGGGGGCCCAGCAGGTGGCGTGGTGGTTAAGGTGCTGGACACTCCCACGTGGCCAACCACGGTTCGAGTCCCAGACCTGGTGGCTACTTTCTCACTTTCCCTTTCTCTCTCAGTGTGTATGTCTCTCTCTGTAAAATGAAAATCAGTGAATTAATAAATAAAATTAAATAATTCTTAAAAAAAAAAAAAAACGCAGTTAAGGAAAAGGGAGGTTAAGAATGAATATTCTGGGCTTTCCTTTTGAAAGCTACTTTTTTCCTTTATCGAAAATGTGATTCCAAGTGTCTTTTTATGAATACCGTCAAAATCCTGTTGGGTTTTTTTTTTTTGGGGGGGGGGAGGGGTTTTTGCTACAGGGCGCGTGCTCTCACCAGACAGAGACAGAGAGACAGAAAGCGAGAAATAAACCCCCCAGGGGGGATGGTCACGCTGCAATCCTTTCTCCTCTGTTCTCCTTTCAAGATCTTGGGCACGCACACACAGGCACCCGGCATGAGTTTTAAGCCACCGGATCCGGGATGCGAACTGCGGTCGACTACATGGGAGTCTGGCGACATAGCCATTACAGTAACTGCTGGCCCTGGGATTTTGGGCATGTGCATACATTCGCCCAGTGTATTTCTTGAAACTACCAAGTCTAGGATTTAAATCATGAGGTTGGCCATGTGGAATCAGGCAACCTTAACAACTAGGCCACAGAGCTAGCCCAATAATTCTAAATCTATTAAAATTTGCTGTAGAAACAAGTAACATGGTGGTATTAATGAGAGAATAGAATAAAATTTGAAAATAATATACGCCTTACCTTCTTTATGACGGTTGAAGAGGATGCTCTGTGTTTTAAGAATTAAAATGATATTCTCTGGGTCTGGTCCATCTACTATTTTTGCTGATTTGGTACATAAAAATTCATAGGCTTTATTTACTTTTTCAAACATATCCTGTATATAATCAAAGATAACTAAACTTTAGTTTAGAACATTTCAAATCACAACTTAAACATGATACAGTTTCTTTACCAATAACTTTATTCTTTTGTATATTTATAATTCATTCCAACTGTAATTTAGCTAGTAGCTAAATTTTAAATTCATTTAAATACCTATACTATTAAGGTGAGGCTACTTTTTTTAAATTTATTTTTATTTATTTTTATTTTTTATTTTTGAGAGGTTTTCGCTATAGGGCGCGTGCGCTCACCAGACAGAGAGACACATAGAGACAGAAAGCGAGAAATCACCCCGCAGGGGGGATGGTCATGCCACAATCCCTTCTCCTCCATTCTCCTCTCGGGATCTTGGGCACGCACGCACACGTGCCCGGCATGAGTTTTAAGCCATCGGGTCCGGGACGCGAACCACAGTCAACTATGTGGGAGTCCAGCGACATAGCCATTACGCTGACTGCTGGTTCCCATGGGCTACTTTTTTCTTTAAAAAAGCTATAGAATGATCTCAATACCATTTACTTCATTTTTATATGAGGATATCATAACTGAGAAACAGTAACTTGCTAAAGGACACTAAGTCAACTGGTGGCCCATTAAAGATTTACGATCAGGCCTGGCTCCTAAATCCTGCTCAGAAACGAACATACGGTATTACGCCCATTGACTCTTGTGTCAGTACCACCTGTTTCTACCACCGTGTCTTTACGAAGTGCTTCAACAGGGCAGACTAAGTCTGACAACTCAGTAGCTGATTTTAAGATTTTTCCCTATTTTGTTTTCTGGCCCAGAAGAATTTGAATTACTATGAAGTTATCAAAACAAAAATAGGCTTCTGATTAAAAATGCCTTAAGTGTGTAAAAGTGGGAGGCCAGCAGGTGGTCCGGTAGTTAAGGGCATCGGACTCCCACATGGCTGACCGTGGTTCAAGTCCTGGACCTGACAGCTTGCTTTCTCACTTTCTCTATCTCTCTCTGTCCCTCTCTGGTCAAATAAAAAAATAATAATAATAAAATAAAGTTAAATAAAAAAAAATTTTTTTTGGAGAGGTTTGTGCTATAGGGCGTGTGCGCTCACCAGAAAGAGAGGGACAAAGAGACAGAAAATGAGAAATCACCCCCAAGGGGGGTGCCCACCACATCACAAATCCCTTCTCCATTCTCCTCTCGGGATCTTGGGCACGCACACACACGCACCTGGTGTGAATTAAAATTTGCTGTAGAAACAAGTAACATGGTGGTATTTAAGCCACCAGGTCCAGGACTCAAACCGTGGTAGACTACATGGGAGTTCGGCGACATAGCCATTACACTAACTGCTGGTCTCAAAAGTGGCATCTTTTCAATGTCACTGCTTTTTGTTTTTGCTTTTTTTAAAAAATAATTATTTAATTTAATTTGCTATTACTATTTATTTTTTAATCCACTCAGGAATACTCTGTCTGTTTCCAACGAAAACCAACAATAGGGAAGTTAGCAAAAATTAATCCAAGTTTCTAGCAATAGACCGCTAGTCTTAGCATGGTTAATTTTATTTTTTATGGATGAATCTTCAATGAACGAGGTAGGATCAGGAAATACTGGTAACAGATGATTTAAAATAGGAACCAAATTTCTTCCTTCCTCAGTAAGAGTGATACAAAGTTGGAGGTATGCATGACTCACAGGCAGCACGACTCCTGGACAGAACAGGGCGCAGCCGCATGCACGACTCACGAACGGCACACGGACACTCTGAACTCTGAGTGACCCCTGTGACTGCCCATCAGAGCTGATCCTCAGAGAGACATAGGTAAGGAGAGAGAATAAATCCCACAGGTTTCCAGTCACAGACTAGCTCTTCTGGAAAACTGAGGGACCGTTCATGCAGAAATCATAGGCATACGGCTAGAAGTTTATTAAGCATACAGTAGGCATATATGACGGAACAAATACTGGAAGTGTCTTTCCTCCTCCAAAACAGTCACACAGCAGAAGGAAACCAACACCGAAGCCACAGGCAGCACATACCCTCCCTTCTGGATTCTTGTCCGGGTGGTACTTCTGTGCCAGTCTGAAGTACGCTTTTCTAATCTTGCTTTCATCGTGCCTGTTAAAAAGAAAAATTATTTAATGAATACAAGATACAAGAAAGAACATTTACTTAAATCAAGAATTATAATTGATGAAACTAGGCACCAAATTAAGGCCAGTAAGACTTCAATAAGATTACTTTTCATATACTAACTTTACAGGGGAAAGGTAATACTTAAAAGGTTCCTAGGTAAGGTCCGTATTAATATTTACATGAGATTACAAAGCAATATTCGGGGTTTGAAGAACTAAGAAATATTTTGTAAAAACCCCTTCTATGTTGTCAAAATGTCCAAAATATAAATTCAAATTCTGTAATTTTAAGGCATTAAATCTTTCTTACCAAAAAATGCACAATTTTAGCCTTTATTTAAGAAACTGTGGGTTAAACCATTTTGCTCTTGCATATATGCATGTGCTCCAAATCTGTTATTTAGTGTTCTAAGCATGATGCTATCAATCTCTTCCTCATGTATAACACAAATTGCAAACGGAAAGGTAAAAAGGAGTATGTGAGTGCCAATCATCAGGTACTCTACATGTCACCTCATACACATAGGACAGTGATGACACCAAGAAGAACAGAGTACAACTGGGCTAATGAATTTACAGTTATCCGAAGTTACATGAGCACAGCTTCACGCTGCTGCTCCTACAGCAGGTATATCAGAGAATAGTGAAAAATCTTAAAGTGGTTGATTTAAATGTAATTTAGTCTTTGATACTAGTATCTTATGGTAGAGCAGACATTTATTACTGCAATACGGAAAATAACTCACGGCCCCTGTCCTTGAGGCAGATTAAGCACTTCATAAGCATCATCTATTGACATCGTAGGTGGCTTCTTTTCTACTTCCTTTTTCCAGGCATCAAGGGTATCTTTTAGAAGCTTAACCTTAAAGACAGAGGATTAAAATGTACATCTATTAAGTCAAACCTCTCTTCTTCTTCTTCTTCTTTTTTTTTTTTTTAAAAAAAGAGATTTTTGCTACAGGGTGTGTGCACTTGCCAGAGAGAAAGAGACAGAAATCCCTGGGTGTGGGGAGGGTGGCCACGCCACAGCTCCTTCTCTTTCATTCAGCTCTTGGGATTCTGGGCATGCACATACAAGTGCCTGTGTGAGTTTGAAGCCACTGGATCCAGGACTTGAACTGTGGTTAATTATGTGGGAGTCCAGCGATATAACCATTGTGCCATCTGTTGGTCCCAACTATTTTGAAAAATAGTTTTTAAGTTAGGGACCAGCAGTTAGCATAATGGCTATGTCACTGGACTACCATGTAGTCGACGGTGGTTCGAGTCCCAGACCTGATGGCTTAAACTCACGCCAGGCGCGTTTGCGTGTGTGCCTAAGATCCCAAGAGGAGAATGGAAGAGAAGGGACTGTGGCATGGCCATCCCTCCTGGGGGCTGATTTCTCGCCTTCTGTCTCTCTGTCTCTTTCTGGCAAGTGCACGCGCCCTATAGCAAAAAAAAACCTCTCCAAAAAAATAGTTTTTAAGTTACAGAATTTTTGTGCTCTATTTATTGAAAATGGCATTTCTAAGCTGTTCAATAGTTTTCTAAAATACAATAAACAAAGTCAACTTCTAGCATCGTTGGATAACTTAGGAAGTAAGATATCTATTAAAAAAAATTTTCTTCTTTTTTTTTTTTTAAGAAAGATTTTTGCTATAAGATGCATACACTCGCCCGAAAGAGAGAGACAGAAAGCAAGAAATCTCTCCCCGGGAGGATGGCCACATCGCAATCCCTTTTCTTCCACCTTCCTCTCAGGATTTTGGACATGCACGCACATGCACCTGGTGTGAGTTTTAAGCCTCCGGGTCCAGAACTTGAACCTCAGTCAATTATGTGGGAGTCCAGCAACGTAACCATTATGCCATCTGCTCGTCCTGAAAGACTATTTTATTCTATATTTTAAGTGATATTTTTATTCTCTGCTAATTTATGTCCCTATCTTTAATTTTTCTTGAAGACTTACTTATTTCTAATTTTAATTATTATCAGTATACTTCAATTTTGACCAGAGAGAGACAAATAAAGAGAAAGGGAGAGTGAGAAAGCAAGCTGCCAGGTCTGGGACTTGAACTGTGGTTGGTCATGTGGGAGTCTAGTACTTCAACCGCCATGGTACCTGCTGGCTCCTCTACCTTTAATTTTTAAGGCAACACTCAGAAAATATCAAAAACTGAAATTAAGGGACCAGCAGTTAGTATAATGGCTATGTCACTGGACTCCCATGTAGTCGATCGCGGTTTGAGTCCTGGACCTGGTGGTTTGAACTCATGATGGGCATGTATGCGTGCGTGCCCAAGATCCCGAGAGGAGAAAGGAGGAGAAGGGATTGCGGTGTGGCCATACCCCCAGGGGTTGATTTCTCGCTTTCTGTCTCTCTGTCTCTGGCGAGCGCACATGCCCTATAGCAAAAACCTTTCCAAAAAAAAAAAAAAAAAAAAAAAAACCACACACACACACCAACCTGAAATGAATAAGCTTATATTCTACAATTAAGAAAGAAAGCAGTCTGTGGTATGCTTCTCAAGATGATCTAACATAAATTACTGATACACTCGCACTCAAACGAGTGTAAAGAGTAAATAAAAAGGAGTTCGAGTAGCAAGTGACAAACAGAGCACTAATATTTATTGGAAGCGTGTATGCCAAGCTCAGTGCTTCATAGTGTTTAGTAATGTTCATTCTTATTTTTTAAATTTTCTTTAATGAGAGAGAGAGAAAGAAACAGATAGAGAAAAAGGCAGCCCCAATAGGATCTATGCAGTCCACCCCGTCTCAGTAGGGTGGATCCCAGGCGCACACGCCCAGTGTGCTCAGGGAGGTCCCAGAGCACAAACCCAGGGCCTTCTCCATGTGGGTTCAGTTGGGTTACCACTATGCCCTTGCCTGGCCCTTGTAACAAAGTTCATTCTTTTTTTGTTTGTTTTAAAGAATTGTTTTTAACTTTATTTTTTAACATGACCAGAGAGGGACAGAAAGAGAGCAAAAGCAAGAGAGGAAAAGTAAGAAAGCAAGCCTCAGGTCTGGGACTCGAATCGCAGCAGGCCAGGTGAGAGTCCAGTGCCCTTAACCACCATACCACCTGCCAGCCCCAACAAAGTTAATTCTTATATAGAATTTCAATATAAAAAAACATGGAGATTCTAAAAGGGAGAGTGCATGTTTCACAGTTTGTAAGTGATGAAGCGGGATTCAAACCTATGTTTGACTACAAAGCTCATACTTGGACCAACAGGTAGCATGCATTGCTGGTCCAAGGCACTGGACTCCATATGGCTAGACTCTGAGGTTAGAGTTCCAGACCCAGTGGCATGAAAATCATGCCAGGCATGTATGCATATGTGCCCAAAATCCCAAAAGGAGAATGGCAGAGAAGGGGCTGTGGCATGGCCATCCTCCCTGAGAAGGTGACTTCTCAGTTTCTCTCTCTCTTGCAAGTGTGTGTGCCCCATAGCAAAAAGAAAAGAAAAGGGGGTGGGGGGGAAGCTCGTACTTTTTTCTTTTCTTATCTCAAGCCTAGTCTTAGATATTGGTTATAGCACTATAAAGAGTTTGTAACTTTTGGTACAAATGGAAATTATTCTAAAACCTTTTAAATGGTAATATGATAAAACCTACATTAAATTAGTAACAGAACCATGTGGGCACCCAGGCATCCTATATTCTAGCCTCCCCACAGAGATCCAGGACTCAGGTTATAGGGCTCAAAGGAAATCAGAAGGCAGACAGAACAGACTGCTACAAATGGAGGTCACAGCTATCACCTCTTACGTGTATTAAGAACCATGCTTGTGAGAACTTTCCCTTAATCTTCAGGACCAGGACCAGAGAGAGCTATTATTACTGTATCATTTTAGAGATAAGAACTGTGGCTGAGAGAAACCAAGCCATGCTCAGCAGAGTTATGAACGGCCAAGCTGAAGCTTAATCCCAGACTGCATCACTTCAGTACTGGGGAGTTTATACAATCTGTTATAAAGGCACACGTACACCAAGGTGCTATGGCATATAACTGTGTCATATGTACAACGTTTATTTTTTTTGGCGGGAGCGGGGGGCTTTGTAACAAAGATCAAGATTGCATATCTCTTTTCTTTTCTTTCTTTTTTGGAGAGGTTTTTGCTACAGGGCATGTGCGTTCGCCAGACAGACAGACAGACAGAGACAGAGAGACAGAAAGCAAGAAAGAGAAAAAAAAAAAAAAAAAACCCCCCCCCCCCCCCGGGGGATGGCCACACCGCAATCCATTCTCCTCTTGGGATCTTGGGCACGCACACACACGCGCCCTGAGTGAGTTTTAAGCCATCAGGTCTAGGACTCGAACTGCGGTCGACTACATGGGAGTCCAGTGACATAGCCATTACACTATTTACTGGTCCCAAGATTGCATATTTCTTTAAAAAAAAAAAAAGGATTATTTTAATTTATTTATTTTTAATCTGACCAGAGAGGGACAGACTGGGGGGGGGGAGGGGGAGAGAGAGAAAGCAAGTTGCAAGGTCGGTCACATGGGAGTTCAGCATCCTTAACCATACCACCTGCTGGCCCCCAAGATTGTATAGTTCTTAATATTCCTTCAAAAATTATCTTTTGGTCTAGGATCCACCCAAATATAATGACCTACAGTGAGAGTAAAACAGTGTTTAAGTAAAATGGAAAACTTAAAGTTATAATCCTTCTTTTCATAGGAGTTTATGGTTTAAAAAGGTACAAATTAAACTGCTGACTTACCGGATCTTTAATTGGCCAATCTGGAAACCGGAGTGTATCACAAAGTTGTTTGAGGTAATAAATATTGCAAAACAGTTCGCTTTCTAGTTGTGGATAGCTGATGGCCGGAATGGGACAATACTGGTAAAGTGCTCTTGTGTTACTCTGAAGACGAGGTGTGAAATCAGCAAGATGGGCTGCAATCTTCTCTATCATGAGCCGCCTACAATTACAAAACCTCCAGTCAAGCATTATGAAGGAACCATTTTAGAGGTTAAGATAAGTATTCACTGAGCAAGATAATTACACGAATTTCTGGCCTATAATGAGAATGGGAAACCGTTACTAAGTGTATTCTAATTTTGTAAACAAAATGTTAATAGTGTAAAAAAAAAAAACAATAAAAATAAATTTATCTATAACTCACACTTATCTGTAAAGATCACAGAGGGAAAAGGCTGATACTCCTAGTATCTCCTATTAAAAAATCAGCCATTAGAAGATGAAACGGTATGGTATCTGCAAACATGAGGTATAGCCAGGAAAATCAAACTTGCAATTACCACAAAGCAGCTCACTATGTGGTATTTACTTTAGTTAACTCACCATGGTCTGTAACCTGGTCCTCAGCGAATCAGAAACTTGATTTGGTCAGGACACAGAAAGATAAATCTTTTAGACAGGAACTCATGTTAGCCCATTTTAGGAGAAAAATGTTACACAAAAATCATGCTGCTAACTTCTTCATATTTCTAGATACTTTTTCCCAATGAAAAATACTACTGCCAGAGAGCATATATTCCAATTAGTGCCTACCAGTTGCCAAAACTACAGGTCAATCTAACTGAAAAGTCAAATGATAAGCAGCAAGTAATATGGACAGGGTGAAGTCGGTGTGAGGACAGTGAACCACTGACTTGGAGGATCAAATCCCATCTAGCTAACAGGAGTGAGGGTCCTTCACAGGGGCAGCCCTGACATTGGAATTATGAAGGCTCTCAAGTCTTTTTTGAACAGAGCCCGGCTGGAAAATGTCATCTGCCTCTACGCCTCTTCTTTTTCTGAGTTTCCACAGGCTTCTCCTATGGCATTCTCCTCCAAGAAAGACAGTCCTTAGAAAGCTAACCTCTAGATTAAGGTCAAAACATGGTGGACACGAAACCCTCACTCTAAAGGAATTTGGGGTAGCTCTGTTCTGATCCATTCTAGTGGAATACAGTCCTACTTCCAAATACCCAGGAGGTACATCTTGACTTTAACCCTATACATTCCCTACATACATATTATCAGTTCACTGCCTAAATTCTTGTGTGTGTGTTTTTTTTTTTTTTTTTTGAGAGGTTTTTTCTACAGGGCACATGGACTCACCAGGAGAGACAAACAAAGAGACAGAAAGTGAGAAACCACTCCCCACGGGGGATGGCCACACCGCAATCCCTTCTCCTCCATTCTCCTCTCAGGATCTTTGTGCACACACACGCGCCCAGTTTGAGTTTAAGCCACCAGGTCCGGGACTCAAACTGAGGTCGACTACATGGAAGTTCAGCGACATAGCCATTACGCTAACTGCTGGTTTCCCTTCACTGCCTAAACTATCAACCAGTTCTATAAACTGATTTAAAAAGCACCAGTCGTAGTTGGCCCAATTCTTAGATAAAGCTCTGTTTTGTCCAATCATGTCAGAACAGAAAATACCTTAAGGCCTTGCTTGTCAAAGCCCACCATCTGATTTGGTACCAATCTAAAGCAACTATAGTTGCTTTAGATTTTGAAGCCAGTAAAAACAAAGTCCCAACAGATGGGAAATCACTATGATCCTGAATATAAAATACATCTGACTTGTGACTTACCTCATTTCACTGCTCCAGATTGCTTCTGGTGTATCAAATTCTCCTAGAAAAATCTCAGAAAACTTTTCGGGTTCATAATTTTCTAAGTAGCAAACCATTGCTTCAGGTAGAATGTGCCCAAGTATACTTCTCTGAAAAATATCTTGTCCTTTTGTCTTAAAACAAAACAAAGTTTAGTCAGGACGCTAAAGATGTTTTTTACTTTCTAGTAAATTAATTATGACTAGAGAACATTTTTTTTTTTGAGGTTTTCGCTATAGGGCGTGTGCGCTCGCCAGACAGAGAGAGACATAGAGACAGAAAGCGAGAAATCACCCCCCAGGGGGGATGGTCACGCTGCAATCCCTTCTCCTCCATTCTCCTCGGGATCTTGGGCACACACGCACACGCGCCCGGCGTGAGTTTTAAGCCACCGGGTCCGGAACACGAACCGTGATCGACTACGTGGGAGTCCAGCGACATAGTCATTATGCTAATGCTGGTTCCCGACTAGAGTACATTTTAAGAAAAGAACATAACTGGAACAAATTGCTTTAATGGATATTTAGATGGAAACACAACAAAATGTGAAATGAAAGGTGTCTGGTGCAAACTAGCTTGGCACGGGCTCCACAGCATAACCGACAGCCTCCAGCCCTGTAGAAGGCACTAACCTTTTCAAGGGCCAGGCGCTGCCAGTGTTATTTAGGTGTGGCTGTCTGTGACCGCGTGTAACAGTAATGGGCCGTGCACAAAAAAGACCCTGTGAGGACAAGCACCAGGCACTCATGACACTGCTGGCTGTCTTCCTACCTACACCTGCTTTTACTTTCAAACACAAGGCTCAGAGGAGCCTGAAGGACATGCTACTTATGGAATATGGCTAGAATCTAGATGAGAATTTCTACTCATGGTAATTACAACCAGTTCATATTCCCTAGCTGGCCAAATGGAGTTGGGCTAATGATACACTTTACCTTAATATACACATATACTGGGCTGTCAGAAAAGTCATGATACATTTCTGCATAGAAAAACATACAAAAATACATCGTGAGTTTTCCAACAATCTAGTGTTATATGTGTGCACTTACCAAGAGAGAGCGCCCCCAAAGGAGCACGGGTGCGCCCTAACCCGTTTCCTCCATTTCTCTACCCCAACATACACACACGGGTATCCAGTATGTGTTTTAAGCTGTTGAGACCAGGATTTGAATGATGGCTGGCCACAGGGTTCCACATTTACCTGCTTTCTGACATTAGTTCCTTTCCCCTGAGTCTCATCAGTTTTATTAGGGTTAGAATACCATACTGGCTTCCTCCAAATGAATCCCTATGTCTGGAGCTTGGTTAGAACTTTATTCCCACATAAACCAAACTTGTGGCTATGTTATTTGGGCCCTGCCATGATACCGGACATAACCAAAAAATATGAGAGTTATAGGGAAAACTTAGGGACGCTGTCCCAAATCATATTCTATTTAGTATCTCACTATCCAGAAGGCACGTAATTCCTAGGGAATTACGTGAGCAGCAGAAGCAAGAGAAAGCTACACTGGTTAAAGATACAGACACCACATCGACTTCTCTGCATCAGCATCACAATGTTCTGGTTATTTATTCATTTACTTTTCTTGGAGAGGTTTTTGCTACAGGGCGCGTGCGCTCGCCAGAAAGACAGAGAGAGACAGAGAGATAGAAAGCAAGAAATTATTCCCCAGGGGGATGGCCATGCCACAATCCCTTCTCCTCCATTCTCCTCTCGGGATCTTGGGCAGCACGCACATGCGCCCATCATGAGTTTACGCCAATGGGTCCAGGATTCGATCCGC
Source organism: Tupaia belangeri chinensis (assembly GCF_000334495.1). Taxonomy (NCBI): domain Eukaryota; kingdom Metazoa; phylum Chordata; class Mammalia; order Scandentia; family Tupaiidae; genus Tupaia; species Tupaia belangeri. The sequence goes on from NW_006160119.1 coordinate 67,341, forward strand.
AGTCGACTACACAGGAATTCAGTGACATAGCCATTACGCTTACTGCTGGTCCCACAATGTTCTGTTTAATTGCTCATTCACTAAGAAAAAAAGCCAGTTTGGTTAAAGTGAACAGAATGTTACAACTTACCAATTCTGAATAGCCATACCATGAAAATACATGATATTAGAAAGATGAAGGGGAGACATATTTACTGGTAAAGCACTCTAATCTCTCCATTTTGTTTACAAAAGTAGGCCATACAATGTTGATTTCACACAATATGCATTATTTGCCAAAATTTAAGTTTGTCTCAAAAAGAGCTATAGCATCATGCGTGTGAGAGATAAAGACCCGGCTCTCTGTGCCCACATCTCTGGGAATAAGGAGGGCACTGATGCTCACACATTTCTCTTCAACTGGCCCCAAGAACGCCAAAGCTGGTCTAACCTTTGCAGGCTCCTTGGTTTCCACAGTTGTACTGACTATGGCATGTGCTCCCCTTGTGTTGTTGCGCTGTGTGCAGAGGAGATCGTGCAAACACAGGTATCTGATTTTTGGCTGACTTGGTTCTGTGGAAGGCTGATCTGGGAGGAGCTAGCATCACTGATGTTTTTGACAGGGTGGCTGAGGATGCAGATGACATGGATTACTTAGCCCACTTTTTCTGTCTGATCCTTGACATAGCTGGAGTCATAGATGAGCTGCTTAAAGGCAACAATCTCTCCTTCAGGTTTTACGTTCTGCACAACAGTTTCTTCAGCTGGTTCATTCAGCATGTAGGTACTTCCATAAATAGCATTTAGCCTTGCAAATCCTTGTGGAAGTTCTCCAAGGCCAGCGAGTGGGTAAAGGTATGAGCTTTTGCCATATCTTGCCAAGGTCTCACTGTAAAGTTTAATCTTAATGATGGTTTCACAACATGGTTGGTCTAAGTATTCATCAGTTCTCTAAAGTGCAAGAGCATGACCAGTAAAATCTATCATGTCTTGTCCCAAATCAAATTTCTTGTTCATATCTCACATTGAAGTTTTCTTTGGATGAATGCCCTCAAAGTTCTACAATCTTTTTCATCAAAATTGGCAACATTCACTAGGAATTTTCTGAAGCGATGTTTTTCAAAAAGTCCCATCAAGGTAGATGCCAGGGAGTCTGCTTCGGTGGAAGGAACCTTACAGATTCTTCCTCTCTTATAAACAAAGCTCCCTTCAGTCACTTTGAAATGCAGATAATGAGTAACCTCTGTATAAAACACTATCTTAAGTAGCTGACCATCAGCCATAGTAACTTGGGAATTAACTCAACCTTCCAGTCTCTCCCTCTTCCCATGGATGCTGGTGGTGCTCCTGGTATTTTAAGTCTCCCAGTGGTGTGACAGATGCACTTTCTCCTCCGTAATATGGGTTTTGATCCATGTGAAGAGCCTTTCCATTTACTGACATTATTCTGACAGGGTACATTCTCTCAGGCCGCTGCCCAACATAACCATGTCATACTCCTCATTCATGGCAGGCCAGGGTACGGAGGACCCAAAAAAGGAGAAGGTGAAAAAGGACAAGATGCAGGGCTCTTTGGCCACTCTAAGGAGGCAGAGAAGGGCTTAGGCCATACTTGGCCTGAGGGAAAAGAGAAGACAGAAGGAGTCGTAGGATGAAGCTGATGAGGCAGTGAAGCGTGCTGCCACCTCCGACGGAGAGAGAAGGGGAAGGGGGAAGAAAGGAGGGAGCCTGTGCATTCTTTCTAATACTATTACATCCAGAGAAAAAAATGACTTAGTAACTGCACAGAATAACTGCACAGAGATATGGAAAGAAAAATGGGTGCCCAAAATTCATAATGTTACATTAAGATAGACAGCTGGCCTCAAAGCCTAGTATTAAAGGAAACCAGATCCCACAATCAGACCATGGGGTTCAAGTCCTGGACCTGGAGGCTTGAGAAACACGTAAGGTTTATTTATGCCCCAAATACTGACAGGATGGTGAAATGGAGAAGGGACTATGGCGGAACCATGCCCCATCCGAGGTGCTTTCTCCCTTTCCTTCTCTCTGGTGAGCACATATACCCTTCTAGAGAATTAAAAAAGATAGTATCATTACACAGTATATTTTTTTATATTCTCATTTTGTCTTTATAGAAAGCTTAGAAATTATGCTGCCACAGACATCACTTTAATATTATTAAACAAATTACTTTCTAGGGTTGTACTGGCTACTCTACAAGTTTGGTCTACTGTCAAGATGCTGTAATTCTGGGACCAGCAGTCAGCGTAATGGCTATATTGCTGAACTCCCATGTAGTTGACCGCGGTTTGAGTACAGGACCCAGTGGCTTAAATTCACACCGGGCACGTGTGCATGTGTGCCCAAGATCCTGAGAGGAGAATGGTAGAGAAGGGACTGCAGCATGGCCATCCCCCCGGGGGGTGATTTCTCAGTTTCTATCTCTCTCTCTCTCTCTCTCTCTCTCTCTCTCTGTCTTTCTGGCGAGCGCACATGCCCTATTGCAGAAACCTCTCAAAAAAAAAAAAAAAAAAAAAAAAAGCTGTAATTCTCTTTGGTTAATCTCCTAAACTAGGAGTCCCCAACACCAAGCCATGGTTCGGTACCAGAGCGGGGCCTATGAAGAACTGGGTCGCACAGCAGGAGGTGAGCAGTGGGTGAAGGAACAAAGCTTCATCTGTATTTGCAGTCATTCCCCATCGCTCCATTCCTGCCTGAGCTCTGCCTCCTGTCAGGTCAGCAGCAGCATTAGATTCTCATAGGAGCGTGTACACTTCTGAGAACTGTGTATGTGAGGGATTTAAGTTAAACGTTCGTTACGGGAATCTAATGCCTGATGACCTGAGGTGGAGCTGAGGCAGTGATGCTAGCCCTGGGGAGCGGCTGCCAATACTGCATGATGGTGAGTTGTATAATTATTTCATTACATGTGCAAGAGGAACAGAAATAGGTGCACAGTGAACGTAAGGTGCTTGAAATGTCCTGAAACCACTCGAGAGTTTCCTGAAACCACCCTCAACATGTGTGTGCATGCACAGAACGTTTCCAGCTTACTGAGCTGGGAATTCGAATTATATTCACCACATGGGACTGGCTTCTCAAGAGTAGTGTATTACTACTGTGCCATGAAGCCAGTTCTTCTTTGGATTGCTAGTTTTTCACCTCCATAAAGTAGCAGAAACACTTCCAACAAGTTGGGAGCTGAAAAAAAAGAAGGCTGAAGCCTTAATCTTTTTGCTATAGGGTGTGTGCACTCACTGGAAACAGAAAGAGCAGAAAGAAACAAAGTGAGAAACCATCTACCAGGGGAGATGGTCACGCCATAAGCCCTTCCCCTCTTGGGATTTTTGGCATGCACACACACCCACCCAGTGTGAGTTTCAAGCTGCTGGGTGTGGGACTCGAACAGCGGTCATGGGCCTGACCTGGAACTGTGTACAGCACCTTAAGCACTAAGCCACCTGCTGGCCATTGGCCTTACTTAATCTTAACAGAATATATGAGACTCAGGTATACAACTAATTACAAAAATTACTAATGTGGGTATTATATAAAGAGAACAACTTATATTCACAGAGGTGTCAAGTTATAATTCATAGCTGTAATTTCAATATTTGATCCTAATGGACATTCATTTTCATTTAAAACTCTTAGTTTAAACTTTCTTATGTGAACAGTACTACAAAGAATATGAAAAACATGAATAGGGACTTGCTCATAGCCCAAGAATTAAGGGAGCCCCAGATCCCACATGATCAACCACAGTTCCAGGTCAGGCCCATGGCATAAAAACAAGCTAGTCCTACGTGCTGAAATCTCTACAGGATGGAGAAAGAGAAGGAATGTGACCACACTCCATGAGGGGTCCCTTTCCCCTACCTCTTTTAACACACATGCCCTCTGACAACTAAGAAAACAATGAATAAACCAATACCTGCTTTCAAGTACTTATAATCTAGTAAACACACATAGTTCAGGAAACTGGACCGTGTCAAGACAGTTTACTCAGTGTTAAGTATTCAGAGGATTATTCTGGCTTACCTCCTCTGACTTAAAAGCCTGTTTGGTATGTGTGTATTTCAAAAACCTATAAAGAAAAATAAATTATCTGTCAGATACAGAAAGTGAGTAAGGTTTCAGCAACCTTAGTTTTCTAAAGACCAGAACTTTTATAGAGAAATGAAGGCTACAAAAGGCAACTCATAAATTTATATTTCCAAATTGTTCAAATTCTGATTAAGACAAGAACTTAAAAGAACTGGGAAGATTTTAAAAGTGTGGTCATGTTTAGGCTATCTACTAATAGAAAAAAAAAATTTAATTTTAAGGGAATGTAAAACTGCATGTAACAGTATGAATATAATTCTATTAAACCCATGTATTAAAATACTAAATGACAAAATTCTTAAGTTAGATGTGGTAAAGTGGTGTAATTCTAGTAATAGTCCCCATTCTCCTATTTTCCAAATTTTTAGACATATATTTAAACACCCTTTATAATGAAATATTTAATTAAAAAGTGATGTACTCACAAAAATTCAATGATATAAATCTGTCCATCTACTGTAATTCAAATAATAACCTTAAACAGATCACCCTCAAAGTTCTTACCGAGCAATAGGAAGCACATTGGAACCTGTATACATCATGATGAAGAAAAACACTCCGCTCAGATAGAGACGGGGTAACTGGGGGTTATCCTGCATGACGTGGCACAGCAACACAGCAACCTTCTCAACAAGGGTGGGGTCGAAGGTCAGCAACAGCTGCAAAAGCAAGAAATGCTTTGGCTACTAGGTCATAATAAAAGCACAGTATATCATCATTCACTTTAGATTTACGTATTCCATACAGTGAGGTTACAGTTTCTCATGGAGTTATAAAGTAAACATCAATGTGGTTTAAGTAAGCTTGTCTACTAGACTCAAACAAGATTTGAAAAATGATTCTTTCTACAACATTTACTGCATATAGTAAAATCTGAGAATTGATCAATATGTATAAAGAAAAAGTCCAAACATTCCTGAAATTTGTTTTGTCATAATGCTATGGTTATAACTCTTCTTATGCAAGAATCTTCCTAAATGGACTTCTCTGTGAATGACAAAACCAATCAAAGGACAGCCACACTTGAGGTTAATCCATGTTAGGTAGACATGGATAATACTATGAAGGCCACACAGGGACTTAAGGAGCAAAGTAGGGAACTCCTATCAGTGAAACAGGACTAGAAAGCAGGTCCAGGGCAGCAGGTGGCATGGTGGTTAAAGACACTGGATCCCACCTGGCCAAGTGCAGTTTGAGTCCCAGACCCAATGGCTTGACAAACACCCTGGATTGGTATGTGTGCATGCCCAAAATCCCATGAGCAGACTGCAGGAGAAGGAACTATGGCATGGCCAACCTCCTGGAGGGGTTCTTTCTCACTGCCTATTTCTCTCTCTCCAGCAAGTACACATACTATGTGACAAATTTTAAAAAAGAAAAAAGTAGATCCAAAAGTACAAATAAAAGGCAAGAGGGTGAACAAGTACCAGAAGTACCAGGCAAAAATTCAAGTACTAGAAAGTACCAAAAGGGTAACTTCAGAAATCTGAACTAGAAGTGGGAATAGCAGTTGTTATAATGGCTATGTTGCTGTACTCCCATGTTGACTGCAGTTTGAGTCTCGGACCCGGTGGCTTAAAACTCACACAGGGCGCATGTGCGTGTGTGCCCAAGATCCCAAGAGGAGAATGGAGGAGAAGGGATTGTGGCGTGGCCATCCCCCACTGGGGATGATTCTCACTTCCTGTCTCTGTCTTTCTGGCGAGCACGCGCGACCTATAGGAAAAAACTCTAAAAAAAAAACAACCAAAAAAGAGAAATCTGAGCTAGAAGTAATGAAGGGGATATCTGAAATGTTGTAATGAATTTGAGCTAATAATAAAATAAATAGAAAGTGCTATAAGTAATTATTTGATGAACATGTTTAATAGTTTATCTATGAAGGCTGATAAAGATAGAATTTTAATTTTCCATAAACACTTGCTTCCAAAGAATCCCCAGTTTTGAGTTAAATGCTATAATAAGAAGGTAAGTACTGATTAGATTAGAAAGTCTAAGCCCTGGGCTCAGGTGTAAGCCTGGACAACCAAGTCTTTTAAGTAAAGAACTTATATTTTCCTGTGTTTTGGTTTATTTAACCTGTTTAACAAGGTATTTAGACTATTTCATAGTATGACATATTTTACAGAGATAAAACTGAGATACACAGAAGGTCTTCCCAGCACCTATAATTTAAGACTTGATGTTATACTTAGTATTGACAGTAAATAGAGTATTTTGAATTGTCACTTCACCCAAAAACCTAGGATACTCACTCACTTTATCTTAGATCATCAAAAATACTGACACTTTGTAAGATTATAAAACTGATGACTTCTCTTAAAGTAAAGTGAAGCTCAAAAATCCCTTTCAACTGGGACCACCAGTTAGCGTAATGGCTATGTCACTGGACTCCCATGTAGTCGACCACGGTTTGTGTCCCAGACCCGGTGGCTTAAAACTCACGCCGGGTGCGTGTGCATGTGTGCCCAAGATCCCAAGAGAGAATGGAGGAGAAGAGACTGTGGCGTGGCCATCGCCCCGGGGGGTGATTTCTCACTTTCTATCTCTCTCTGTCTATGTGGTGAGTGCATGCACCCTATAACAACAACAAAAAAAAATCCCTTCCAACCAATGGAGATATTTCTGAAAAGTACTACAGCTATTTAACTATGCTTTAACAAGATGAAAGCCTTCCAGAATATAGAAAATTAAGGGAAAAACAAAAATAACCTCTAAAACATATTTTTTGAACTCAACATAAAAAATACAGGCAGTGAGACTAGCAGTTGGTGTAATGGGTATGTCGATGGAATCCCATGTAGTTGATCGCGGTTCAAGTCCTGGACCCGGTGGCTTAAATACACGCTGGGCACATGTGCAGGCCTGCCCAAGATCCTGAGAGGAGAATGGAAGAGAAGAGATTGTGGCGTGGCCATCCCCCCCCCGGGGGGTGATTTCTCACTTTCTGTCTATCTCTCTTTCTGGCGAGTGCACACACCCTATAGCAAAAACAAACAAATATTCAAAAACAAAAAATAAACTCTCAAAAAAAAAAAAATACAGGCAGTATGTACTTTTTTTTGTTGCAGGGGGTAGAGGTTTTTGCTATAGGGTGCATACGCTTGCCGGAAAGACAGAGAGAGACAGAGACCACTTGCTTTCTCACTCTCCCTTTCTCTCTGTTTGTCTCTCTCTGGTCAAAATTGAAGAATAATGATAATAAATATAATTAAAAATAAATAAATCCTTAAAAAAAAATAACAGGGGATACCAGCAGATTGCATTAATAGTTATGTCGCTGGACTCCCATGTAGTCAAACATGTTTCGAGTTCTGGACCTGACAGTTTTAAAACTCAAGCTGGGGGCATGTGTACGCGTGACCAAAATCCTGAGAGATTGAAGGAGAAGGGGCTGCGGCATAGTCATCCCCCTGAGGGGTTAATTTCTCACTTTCTGTCTCTCTGGCAAGCACATACTCTCTATAGCAAAAAACTCTAACAACAACAACAACAACAACAAATACTGTTTTATAGGGTCATTGGGAAAGTCATGACACATCTTTGCATGGAAAAACAGGAAAATATGTTAGGACTTTTCCAACAACCTAATAGTTTAGTTTAGTAATATAAAGGAACTCACCTGAATGATATGGGGAAGACAAGTGCTGTCGGATAGCAACCTTTTCACTCTTGGTAAAGGTCGAATGATGGCATTATCTTGATCCCTAGAAAATATTTTCTACAGTCAACATTCAACGTAGTTGTTAAAGTTTGTATTTTCAGAGCATATGGCATTCTACCAGGCATGAAGCAGGTTACCTTACTTTTGGTTAATGAAAACTAAGCTCTCATACAGCTGGGAACATGATTAGGAATTTTGGTTTAAATCTATTTGGCTGTTTAATATGACTTCATTTCCTTCCATAAGATCTCCTTGTAAAACAGTACCCTAGAAAAGCCAAAGACTCTTATTTATTATTTAACTGGTTAAACTTGGTGTTGTCCAAGATACTGTCAGTGGACAATTCCCCCCAAAGGGCAAATCTATCTTTGTCACATAAATTTAAACCCTAATTTAACTACACTGAGTATTTTTTGTTTTTTTGAGAGATTTTCACTGTAGGGCGCGTGCACTCGCCAGACAGACAGAGAGAGACATAGAGACAGAAAGCGAGAAATCACCCCCCAGGGGGGATGGTCATGCCGCAATCCCTTCTCCTCCATTCTCCTCTCGGGATCTTGGGCACGCACGCACACGCGCCCAGCTTGAGTTTTAAGCCACCGGGTCCGGGACACGAACCGCGGTCGACTACGTGGGAGTCCAGCGACATAGCCATTACGCTAACTGCTGGTTCCCCTACACTGAGTATTTTTCATGTATCCTTAACTTTAATGCTACATTATTTCTAATTACTAAGAGTATGCTTCTGAGTCCAATTTGGTTTTTAAATAGAACTGGAACCACAAAAACCTGAAATATTAGAAAATATATGATAGTTTCTCAGTAATTTTCATTACAAGGTAGCCTCAGTAGTTTTTAAAAAGGATATGTATGAAAATATTTTACAAATATTGAAAAGTACCATGCGAGAGTTACAATGATGTCACTAGAGGACAAAGACACATCTTCACTAGTGAAATGGGGCAAGTTGTGGGCCTAGGCTCAACCCCAGTACTAGGAGTGGCTAACCTGATAGGGTAAGGCTTATCAGCCTGCCTGACTCCTGCCTCATACCTAATTTACATAAATACTATAGTGGGTACTACTACGAGAATGCGGCTAGTCTCAGTACTATAAAATAATTAAGACCCTCCTAGAGAAAGTTGCTTTTCAGTTGCTTTATTAATATTATTTATTTATTATTGAATAGTGTTTATTTTTGTTTTGAAAAGTTTCAATCAAAGCAGCATTCCCCCAAGGTGATGATGAGAATATCGTTGTTTTAAACCACCAGGGTAGTTCCATAACATTACTGGGGAAGCACCCACTCAAACAGATGAAGCAAGGTATTTCACAGCCCGCTGCTAACCATCAAAGCACTCAGTCCCATTTACCTGCTTGGAAAATACCCGCACATTGTGATGAACATGTTCAGTATCAGGGTGGCGAGGTCCGTCTCATTCAGCACAGCCTGCCCACTGGCTAACAGGCACCACTTGAGCTGAGGGATCGCCTGAAGTGGTCGCCACCCATCCATGCCTTGAGCCCAGCATCTGGTTTTTGCATTTAACATTCCTTTGGTCCACAATTCTTGCATCTTAATGGATGGAACACATCATTATTACAAACAGACAAAGTAAAATGAACAATTTCACCAATGTTTCCTATTTTATAGGAAACACATACTAAACTATGAAATACACAAGTTCACTATCAAAACAAATAATTTTTTGTTCACACATATTTGAGAATCCAAATATAGCTAATAATACAAGAAAAACCACCATTTAGTTGGCCAACTTGCAGAGCATAAGGAACACTGGAAAGAGAAAACCAGCAGCCAGAGTATGAAACTACTGAATTATGATAAAAGTGAATACTGGGTCCTCTATAACTTATCTTTAGCCAAATTCTGACTGAACTTGAGAGGCTGAGGATGGAAGAGCAGGATCACTTAGAAGCAAATGAAGAGGGCAATCACCCTCATGGACTGAATAAGCAATTTTTAGTGAATTTCAGACTGCAGAGCAGAAGTATTACACTTAGACCTAATTACTAAGACAAATAATTGTTAGATAAACTCATTAAAAGCCTACTACCTCTGTAATGACAGCTTTTATAACAGAACTATGACACAATTTTATATACACGTGTGGTTTTCTAGAAGTGCCAGCTCTCTCTCTCATATGGAAATGGAGTCGCAGAGAGCTGGTAATGGCAGTTCAAATCACCGTTTTAAAATATTCCACATCTCTGTGTGCACTAAGCAGGAGGGAATACCATAGGTTGAGACCCTTATAAAAACATTCTTCAAGATACGTACCTCATGAAATCCATAAGGGCCACTCCTTTCTTTGTCTGCATTGCCAAAATACCATTCCTTTTCACTCTCTCTTTTCATATCTGGAGCAGCCTCAATTACATTGCTCTAAGTTTAAGACAACATTTTAGTTATTGTCCAAAGCATAAGTCTAAAGGTAAGGGTATCAAAAAACACAATTATGGGGCCAGCAGTTGGCGTAATGGCTATGTCGCCGGACTCCCACAGACAACCATGGTTTGAGTCCCGGACATGGTGGCTTAAACTCACGCCGGGCGCGTGTGTGTGCGCGCCCAAGATCCCAAGAGGAGAATGGAGGAGAGGGGATCGGGGCATGGCCATCTCCCCTGGGGGAGTGATTTCTCACTTTCTGTCTGTCTTTCTGGTGAGCACACGTGCCCTATAGCAAAAACCTCTCCACAAAAAAAAAAAAAATAAAAGAAAGAAAAACCCCCACAATTATACAGTGCTTATTACTTTGAAGGCTTAATATTCCTTTAGAAATTCAACTGAAATATTAAGTGACCTTATTTTATTCATGAGAGAGAGACAAAGAAAGAGAAAAAGAGGAGATAGAGAGAGAGAAGGAGGTAAAGAGGGAAGCTTCCCCGACAGGGTCTCATAATGCTGCAGTCCTCTTTCTGGGCTCCTGAGGGTCCTGGGCGTGTGCCCAACATGGTTTCAAGCCACCTTGGGCTTCTGAAGCCACAGTCAGCCACATGGCTTCCAGCACTGCTGTCAACTAAGCCTCTGGGCTGTGCTTAAGTGATCCTATACATTTGAAATAAATAACCATTTGTTTTGTTCCCTGGTTTCCTCATCTGTAAAATGGGAACAATGATGGCAACCACCTAGTAGGGATATGGGAATTAAGGAATCACTGTATTACGTGTAGAACAGGAACTAGGACACTGGATGATGAGGGTCACAATTACTACCATTCATACCCCTAAATATTCAAATGGTACTTTTTAAGTGCACGAATTAAGATAAAATCTAACATGATACATCTACTAGTACCAGGAAAGTACACAAAAACAGAACGTACGACCCTGCTGTGTAGACACACAGGTAGGACCACCACCTGGGAGACTGGGAGTCACGGGGAGACAGGGCTGGTTCTCAGGCCAGGCTGAGCATGTCGGATCAGCTTTAAGCGCCTGTAGTCCTTGGCTCATTGGGAATCTGGGGCAGGAAGACTGTGACACAAGACCCTGTCAAAATACCTCTTTCCCTTTCTGTCTCTCTCTCTCTCCCTTTCCTAATAAAAAGATGAACTGGGAGGGGTACAGCCAAGAAAAAAAGAACATTAAAAAATGTGACCAGCAGATGGCATAATGGTTACATCACTGAACTCCCATGTGGTAGACCATGGTTTGAGTCCCAGACCCAGTGACTTAAAACTCATGCTGGGCCCATATAAGTGCATGCCCAAAATCCCAAGAGGAGAATGGAGAAGGGACTGCAGCATGGTCATGCACCTTGGGGGTATGATTTCCCACTTTGTCTTTATCTCTCTCTCTCTGTCTCTCCAGTGAGTGCAAGTGCCCTATAGCAAAATAAACTCTCAAAAAAAAAGAAAAAAAATCGAATGAGCTAAGGATACATATATATATATCCCTTTCATAAATTAGGTATCAGAAGACTTGCATCTTTGTCTTCTTGGATGGTTTCGATAAGGCCTCCAGGTTCCCGAAGGCAAAGCTTATTCCCAGTGCCTATGAATGCTGAAAGTCCTAGTTACACATCTAAAGAATTTGGTTTAGACCCTAAATGTCACATTGTCTTAACATAAGCCATAATAAAGATATAGTTTTTTAAAAAGACAAAAGAAAACTAAAAAGTGGATTCTTATTGTCTGTTATACATTGCTCTTATGGTGATTTCATTTTTATGTATGTGAATTAATCTCCTAAGCATTGGTAATTGAGTAGTAAGAAAAGTCATGATATATTTTTCTATGCAAAATGGTGTCATGACTTTTCCAATGACCCAATATTATAATTATTGGAGAAATACACTCTTGATCACATACAGTAACATATTTTCAGGTTTCAGTTTCTCTTGGCCCTACAACCGTATTCCAAGAGGGTCCAGCTGGCCCCCCGGACCAGGACACATACCTGCAGAGGCACTGTGGCCCGGCTGACGTGCAGATGTGCAAGGGTAAGCAAGTCGACGAGGATTCGGACTCCGTTGGAATCCATGAGGTCCTTAACATTCTTCTGAGAGAGAAAACATTTGCACATACTCAAACATTTTTCTCTCCAACAGGTTATTACCAAGAAGGTTCTCAAAAAGAGTACTTGGAATCTCTTTGGAAATGACTGACACGCAACTGGTATGACTTTGTGTTTTCAGGGTTTTGTGTCCAAGAAGCATGAATTTAGAAGATTAAAAAGGCAAAACAACATTTTAAAAAGAGAATACCTAAGAGCTTATACTTAAATATATTCTGAACAAATAAACAAAAACTCCACAAAAAACAAAAAATTTAAAAACAGCATGATAAACTCTTGGTTCTACTGTTATTCTGCCAAGGTCTTTTTACTAAACAGATTATTCTATAATCAGAAATAAAATCTGCTATATTACAATCTTTCAATATTCTAGTTTTTTTAAACTTAAAGATTGGTAATTCTTAGAAATTAGAGATTATAATTTAGATAAAAATTTCACTGGGGCCAGCAGTTAGCATAATGGTTATGTAGCTGAACTCTGATATAGTCAACCGCAGTTCAAGTCCTGGACCTGGTGGCTTAAACTAACACTGGGCATGTGTGCGTGCGTGCCCAAAATCCCGAGAGGAGAATGGAGGAGAAGGGACTGCGGTGTGGTCATCCCCCCTGGGGGGTGATTTCTCACTTTCTGTCTCTCTGGCGAGCACATGCACCCTGTAGAAAAAAAAACCCTCTAAAAAAATAATTAAGATAAAAATTTCCTAGGGCTAATTACCCTTAATTACCCTTAATTTAAAAACATTTGCGTTACTTACAAAAAGTAAGAATAAATGTGGGAAAGTTAGTATTAAAATATCAAAATTTCAAAAAAATAGAGTCTGCTTAAACTTTTTTTTTTTTTTTTAAGAGAGATTGTTGAGGTGTCAGCAGATGGTGTAGCAGTTACGCCGCTGGACTCCCACAGAGTTGACTGAATTTGAGTCCCAAATCTGAAGAATTGAGACTTATGCTGGGTGTGTACATATGTGTGCCCAAATTCTGAGGGGAATGGAGGAGAAAGGATTGCAGCATGGTCATCCACCCTGGGCAGATGACTTCTCACTGTCTGTCTCTCTCTCGCTATCTCTCCTGCAAATACATAAATACATGTGCCCTACAGCAAAATCTTTCTTTAAAAATAAAAACAACAAAAGCCCACTACACCCTGTGCTGGTCTCTTAACGTGTAACTGTGAATGTTTATTAGAAACCAGCATGAGCCTACTAAGAGGCATGTTTAAAAGGAGAATGCAGAGGCCAGCAGGGGCCGTGGTAGTTAAGGGCACTGGAAACCCACATGACCGAAAGCTGTTCGGGTCCCAGACCTCTCTCTCATTCTGTCCCTCTCTGGTCAAATAAAAATCAAACAAATTAATTAATTAAAAAGAAGATACAATTAAAAAACAAACAAAACAAAAAAAGCAAACTGACTTCTGATTTTTTTATCTTCAAATTACTTTTTATCACCAAAATGTATATTGATAAACTAAAAACTTTCCATAATATATGAAGCATTTACTTTACCTAAAATTTAATCCTAAAGATTAAAGAAAAAAATCAGCTAATTTGTCCCCCCCCCCCCCATTACTCCTCATTCAGAATTATACTATCATTAATTTACTAAGTACTTGCAATATTAGGGAAGAATTTACAGGGAACAGGCAAAAACTTTTTCCTCCAGTAATTTAGGTCACAGTGCTTTCAGATTTAAAACACAAAATAATAGAATTATTTCTGGATAATTAACACAGTAATAGCGATATCTTTACATATTCATATAACTTGGAAACAGTAGTGCATTTACACAGAAATACTGTACCTTATTAAGGATCAACTTATTAAGGAAGAGGATCAGCCTATCTCGTTCAAGTTTATCTGTGCACTATTAAAATACATAAAAAGTCAGTTAAAAGGGAGTACAAACTCAAATTAAGAATTATCATCACTAGACGAATCAACCAATACCCTCCCTACGAAATAATGTCATTTGGGGCTGGCAAGTGGTGTGGTGGTTAGGGGTGCTAGACTCCCACAAGGCTAACCACGATTCGAATCCCAGACCTGGTGCCCTGCTTTCTCTCATTCTGTGTCGCTCTGCTCAAATTGAAAATAACTGTAATAGTAAATAAAATAAAGGAAATAATTTTTAAAAAAAGAATGTCATTTATTACTATTCTTCAACCTCTTACATAGTCTCTAATTTTATGTAACTTGCCTAATTTCTCAAGGAAGGTAGATATTTTTAAAGTTATTAAACAAACTAATATGTAGCTTTAAAGGAAGTACGTAAAAATGGAAATGGTTCAAATACCACTCTTGAATTAAGCAAAAATTCTGAAAGACTGATAAATAATGTTTCACATAAATCACATCACGAACAACACAAACAAAAAGGAAACCCTACCTACATGACAGATACGCTGTCAGTACCCCCGGTTCACTGTGATGGCAATGAAGGAGAACCCAGTGTGCAGCCCAGTGTGACAGCAACAGGAAGGAGTGCGGACTTCTGTCCTGGTTATGTTACTTACTGAGTATGTGCACAACCTATTCAGAATCAGGTCTCTAATCCGTGAAACACAGTTCACAGGTAAGGCAACTACAGTAAGGATCAAAGGCTCTTTGAAAACTTGGTAAAATGGTTCTACTGTAGTAGTTCATTGAAATTTAAAGTAGTAAAACATAAAAGGGATGTGGACACAAATGAAAGACTAAAGTGTATGCTCTGCAACAAGTAGATAATACTCAAATGAGCTACATAATGAATGAACTGGTTAATTTATCCTTCCATCATGCTTAAGTATTAAATGATGAACTTTATGCAATAAAAGAATGTGTTAAATCAAGGTTTTCTGGTTATTGTACAGTTCTAAAAATTTTACTATCTTCACACTTAAATGTGAAGTGTACTAGCATTATTTAAATTTCTCCAAAATGGAAAACTAAAGGTACATACAACTCTAGAAGTCATTATTTCTTTTATACACCTGTCTAGCTCATCCATACTTAAATTTAAAAATTGACAACTAAGTCACTGAAATTGTTCAAAAGCAGCAACTAAATAAATAAAATTGACAAAAACAATACTAACCCATTAGTCACTTTCCTATTCTTAATTTAGATTCAAATAAGTACAGTAAAAATTACAGAAAAATTCATAAAGCATAGTAATAATGTACTTGAATACAATTTAAATATAGTTTTGAAAACTTAATACATTTCTCAAATAGCTGTTTCCTGGGATCAGCAGTTGGTGTAATGGCTGTGTCGCTGGACTCCCACGTAATCAACCGAGCTCGAGTCCCAGACCCAGTGGCTTAAACTCACACCGGGCACATGTGTGTAGGTGCCCAAGATCCCGAGAGGAGAACGGAGAAGGGATTGTGGCACGACCATCCCCCCTGGGTGGTGATTTCTCACTTTCTGTCTCTCTCTCTCTCGGGGGGCGCCCCCCCCCCAAAAAAAAAAACCCCCAAAAAAAAAAAAAAAAAAAAAAAAAAAAAAAGACATCCTTACCCTCTCTAGCATTCCAATGATATATCTGGTATCTGTAAATGGTCCTATTTCTTCATGACATCTGCCATAAACAATAGCAAGGGCTTGTAAACATAAACACTTCATGTTTACTTTCGGGGTGAGCAAGAAGCGATGATAGAGCTCATTGAAAAATTCATACCTAGATTAGAGGGAAAAAAAAGTTCACACTAGAAATACCCATGAAGCCCACAGTAAGAACAAATCGAAATACCCATTAAGCCCACAGTAGGACAAATAGAAATACCCATGAAGCCCCACAGTAGGACAAATAGAAATACCCATGAAGCCCACAGTAGGACAAATAGAAATACCCGTGAAGCCCACAGTAAGGACAACTAGAAATACCCGTGAAGCCCACAGTAGGACAACTAGAAATACCCACGAAGCTCACAGTAAGGATAACTAGAAATACCCACAAAGCCAACAGTAGGACAACTAGAAATACCCATGAAGCCCACAGTAAGGACAACTAGAAATACCCATGAAGCCCACAGTAAGAACAAATAGAAATACACATGAAGCCCACAGTAAGGACAACTAGAAATACCCATGAAGCCCACAGTAAGGACAAATAGAAATACCCATGAAGCCCACAGTAAGGACAACTAGAAATACCCATGAAGCCCACAGTAAGACAAATGTAACAGGCTAGGAGGGACAGCTCACGATCTCTTAATTGATCCACTTTCTTCATTCTCATCTTCCTCCAAAAGTAATCTCAGGTAATAGTCTCCTATTTTGATTTCCTCTGCCAGGCAGTCATATTTAACCTTTATTAAAAAAAGCAAATAACATTTTTGGTGTATAATAGATGTTTAGCAATCTGCATATATATAATCTGCTTTTTACAAATCCTTCTGTTTGGAGAATATGATTTATTAGCATACCTGGGAATTCATTATTTACTTGACTTAATATTTTAGTTAAATGTTGAGTTGGAGTTACACTGATTTTACAAATGCAAAATGTACTAATAAAAACCGTCACAACTCTTTGTGGTGTCAACAAAGGCTTAGGGAGAAAGATAATGATGTCCTAATTTCCTTCGGGGTCTGCCCTAACCAAGCACGGAGCAGACGGTCCTGCAGCACACAGAGCTGCCTAGCATGCATAGGCCACCGCAGCTCTCCCACCCCAGCCCTGCCCTGAAGTGCCAAGATTTACACACACAGGCCACTGCAGCTCTCCCACCACCCCAGCCCTGCCCTGCTGAAGTGCCAAGATTTAGAACCAACAAATCAGTGACATTTTGTATCTTGTACAGTGCACTCCTGTGCATGTCGAACTGCCCTAGATTACTCACTGGAGGCACTATGTGAAGGATAAGCCCAAGATCAGGAGTTGGGGCAGCACTGTGACCCATGCACTCAGACTGTGTGTCTCAGAGAAACATTTACAGACAATTGTAAAAGGGAATTCCTTGACCAAATTATCAACATTATTTTCCCAAAGCCTAAAAAATGACGCACTTTGCTCCCAGACCTGGCAGTTGGAGAAACACAGTGAGTGTGTGCAGGTGTGCCCAAACATTCGATGGCAGAAGGGGCTGTAGCAGGCCTCCGTGGAAAGTGCTCTCCATCCCTCTCCCAGAAAGCATGTATGCCTCTTAGCACTCAGGCTCACACACATGCATAAACAGGTATTCCCATAAAAATCAAATCATTCCATCTATACATACAGCTCCATTTCATGTTCTGTCTATGAATTCTGGGCATTCAGTGCATTCAACTGATAATAATCATTATTTTTTGAGAGGGAGGTTTTTGCTATAGGGTATATTCACTTACCAAAGAGAGGGGGAGAGGGAGAGAGAAAGCAAGAAATCACTACCCCTCAGCAATCCCTCCCCTCTTAGGAGTCTAAGCGTGCACACACAGGCTCCTGGTGTAATTTCAAGCCTCTGTATCCGGGACTCTAACAGAGGTTAGCCATGTGGGAGTCTAGCACTTTAACCACCATGCCATCCACTGGCACCTCGATATACAATTTTAAGCATATACTGTGCGCCATGAACTGTTACAGTCACTGGAGATACAGCAATGAACAAACATAAAAATTTCTGCCCTCATAGGTGTAGCCGATTAAAAAAAAAAAAAAAAGGAAAATATGTATATGTACAATAGCTGAGTGACAATAAGTTCCATTCCAGAAACGAAAGGAAGAAACAAGTTATGAAGCTACCCAGGGAAAAGATTACTCTAGGCAGATGGAACAGCAAGCAAAAACACCTTGAGGCAAGAACAAGAATCTGGTGTTTTCAGAAAGCCAGCGCGGTCAGAACACAGTGAGTGAGGGAGGCAGTAGTAGAGGAGACTGAAGAATGGGACACAGGGGTGGTCGGCACCAAGGCAGCACTCCCTAACACTGGAGTCCCAGGGGAGGCCCCAGGTCGGCTTCCCAAGGCCTTTCTGTGCACGCTGGGCCTGCTGATCCTTCTGGCTGAGGCCATCAGTGGACCAAAGCATAAGGCCTCGGTGGAAATGTCTGTCTGTCTGTCTGTCTCTCTCTCTATCCTATGAAAAAGTAAACTTATAACACTGTAAAAATAGAGACAACCCCTCCCCACACACACAGTAATATTAGGTGCTGGGGAGGGAGGGTCCACATATCTGTTTTGTAAAGTCATTTCAAGGACTTGAACTTTCACTAAGTGAAATGGGAAGTCACAGGAGCACTGATAGTCTGAGCGGAGAAATGATATGATCAGCTTACATTTTAACAAGATCACCCTGCTCGCATGCTGCTAACAGATTATGAGGCAAGGGTGGAAGCAGTGATATCTTCATGATCCGTTACCAAAAAGATGGGTTCTGGATATGTCTGGAAGGTCCGGTGAACAGCATTTGCTGACAAAATGGATTTGGGGTACAAAATAAAATGAAATTTCAAGGGTTTTGACAAGAAAATAAGGAGTAGCCATTATCTAAGACCAGAAAGACTACAAGAGAAGGAGGCGTAGAGGAAGAAAAAAAGCATGACATTGAAAAAAGTTCTAGGCGGCCGGGGGCTCCCGCCCCTGCGCAGCCGGGCGCTGGGAACGGCCTGGCCCCCACTCCGGGGGCCCCGCGGCTGGGGGCTGACGCCCCTGCACAGCTGCGCGCCTCTCCGACGCTGGATGGCCCGGAAGCCGAAAACAAGGTTGAAGAACTTGCAACTTGAGAAGATGATAGCTACCAGCCCTGCATTACCTCAGGGGAAAACAAGAACTACTCTGCCATTCTTAAGGAAGCCAGATACCCAAGGACAACTCACACTGCAGATCCCCACAACACCATTCCTGGTAACTACAAGATGACTGCTGTGCCGCATCAGCTGATAATCATCCCTGCGTACCAGAACTGCTTTCCTGAAACTGCATTCCCTGGAGACTCACCTACACTTGCGGATCTGCAGGAGACCCTCCCTTAATCCAACCCTGAGTGGAGTTTATGCTCCCTATTGCCAAAAACTTTATGAGCTGATGGTTGGAACTCGTGGCCTCTCTCCCTTTACTTGTATGTATCACTTTTTCAGTAACTCTTCTGGAAGACAACTGTATATAGCAGGGATATTGTAATGGGAGAAAAAAAAAAATTGGATATTTGATGGCTGCAGTGAGCGGTATGGGCCCAGTTGGGTTCTACTTTATAGTATGCTCTTTTTACCCAATGGGGTTTAGGCCTAAAGTCAGACTTGAGTTCATGTAGAGGCATGTGTCAGCTGTGATAACTATTGGAGAGACTTAGACTAATTAAGATCACTGACAGATCATTTGGGGAGGGGTGAGGCACGGAGGGCAATCGGGGATGACAGGGACAATGTGGGAGGAGGATGGGTCATAACAGAGGGAGGGGGATGGGGAATCTAGGATGGTAAAACAAAAGGCAAGGTATGCAGGACACAAGAATTGGGAAATTATTTGCTGAGAACATATATGTTGACGTGCTTGATTGAGCCAATGCACAGTGTATTTTGGATGGAAAATTCATTTGTGTGTTGTGATGGGGAAAAAATTATAATAAAAAATAAACTATAAAAAAAAGAGAGAAGAGGATAGAGAAAGATAGCAAGTGAACAATAGAGAGGATGTTAGTGAGAAACAGATATGGTTTATTATCTGTTGATGATGACGTGTATAGTATTCTCAACTGGACTGGTCTGGGAAGTATTTCATGATGGGTGAAGTCTTTTAACAAGCAAAATGAGAAATAGTGATTGACTGTTTTAAAAAATTATAATAATAATAATTATTGGGAAATGCATGGAAAAGACATTGAATGATAAAGCTGGGAGATTGATGTCTCTGTACTGACTGACATACATGGCATTCCCTTTTGAAAAAGCAATGGAAGTCAATGTAAAGTTATATGTAATCCAATGTAATATAAAGAAGATTATGATGATAATATAAATAAATTAAAAAAAAAAAAGAAAAAAGTTCTAGAGACTTTAATATTCAATTATGAGATAAAAGTCTAAGCAGGAGGTAAAAAATCTAGGAATCATCAGCTAACAAAACATTCAGGGCCAGCCTCATGACCCAGCAGTTAGAGCTGCCAGATACTACACGGCCAACCACACGTCTGCAATCTCAGTCTCAGTGGCTTGGAGAAAACGCTGGGTGCATATGCACGCATGCCTCACAGCTCAACAGAGTGGAGAAAGCGAGAAGGAGACGGAATTGTGGGTAACTATGCCCGCTGCAGGATGTTCCTTCCTACCTCCCTCCACTCCCTCAAGCACATAGGCCCTCTGGCAAATTTAAACACACAACAGCAAAATGACCACATTCAGAATGAAATCATAGTGAAATAAGTAATCAAACAAGCTACAAAAAACAAGGCAGACAGATTATGTTTCAGAAGATAAAGAATCTGAAGTTCCCAGAAATAGAAAAACAAAACAAAAACACAAGAATAGATATGGAATATGCAGTATGAAATATATTAAAACACTTACGTTATCAGTTGTTACTTGACAAAATTAATATTTATTTTTGTCTTACATAAAGATGAAAATTTTCCAATATTTTCTCCATAATGTCAAGGGAGAAAGGTAAAAACATAAGCTTATAATTATAAATTTATATGTTTAAAACTCCAAAAGCAGTACATGCTTTATTTTTTAAATTAATATACTGCAAAGACTCACCTCGAACTCGTGGTGGTTCCAAGAGATCACACTGGCACTGCCCAGCTCTCTGTCAATGTTAAACGCTCTCATCTCAGATTCAAGAGCGTCTTTTAGCTCTTCTCGTGTTTTGAAATTCCAAATAAGATTTGACCTGGCATGGTCTTGACCAAACCTAGATATACGCATAATCAGAAAATAACAGAAAGCCATAAATAGTTAAAATCATCTACAAATATACCTTACTACATCTTATAATAAGAAAATAGTAGAATTAATATACGTTAGCAAATATAAAGAAAACTGGTGTAAAGCAAATACATACAATTAAATGTTAATGGTAGAATATTTATTAGAGAATTATTTTATTTAACTTAATTAATTCATTTATTTTTAAATTTTGACCACAGAGGGACAGAGTGAGAGAGAGAGGGAGTGAGAAGGGAAGTCGCCAGGTCCAAGACTCGAACTGCGGTCTGCCATGTGGGAGTCTAGCACCCCTAACCGCCACACCACCTGCCGGCACCATTAATGGTAGAATCTTAATAGGTATACAGGTATTCACTATAAATTTTTTTCAACTTTTCCATATATTTGAAAGTATTTTTAATAAAATGTTGGAAAAAAATGAATCTAAACTATAAACCAAATCTGTATAAATTAAAAAACAAACAAACAAAAAAATCTACTTCAACTCAAGCATTTATTGCTAATACAAATTCCAGATAGAAAAAAATTCCAATTTCAGTTTGGGGATAAGAATTTCTGGACTCCTTTTGAGTGTGATCTATGCAGGGGTAGGCAACAGACATTAGGTCCTTACAGACTACCCAAAAAAGAATGATGCTAAACTGCTAGGCTTTGAATGAGTATTTTCAAATTATTTCCTTAGACTTTGGCAATAATGTAACCACTGTAATAAATTTAGGTGCAAGTCTGAATTGGGGGTGAGTGGCCTTCCTATCTGCTCACTGTAGGTCTGCAACCCTCTTACACCTGCAGTCTCTTCTCAGGGCACCACGGACTTTCTAGAGGGAACATGACAGAAGGATATGCTGAGGGAGAAGTCCAAGGAACAGAATCAGGGTACACTAACTACGTGCTGCCACTTTAATAGAAGTAGTGTGGAAAGGAACAGAATTAGGGCATACTAACTGTGTGCTGGCCACTTTAATAGAAGAAGTGTGGAGTTTCTGATTCACTTGTTTTCCTTCAATTATCCAATACATGAGCTTCCAATCTGAGTACTGTGAGTTGTTTTAAAGAAGTTTTGTGGGGTCAGCAGGTGATATGGTGGTTAAGGCACTGGACTCTCACATGGCCAACCAAGGTTCGAGCCCAGGACCTGATGATTTAGAAATCACACCAAGTGCGTGGGCACCCAAAATCCAAAGAGAAGAATTGGAAGAAGGGATTGTGGTGTGGTCATCCTTTCAAGGGGTGATTTCTCACTTTCCCTCATTCTGTCTCTCTCTCTCTGTGGCGAGTGCACATACCCTATGTTGAAAATCTTAAGGAAGGTAAAAAGAAATCTTGCAAAATCCCGAAAATGTTTGTTTCAATGTCCTTGGGAAAAGGAGAATAAATGGTAGTAAGTGGGGAAAGAGGATGTTTATCACATGTGACAGTCTCAGAAAGCATATGAGATCGGTTAACTTGGAGACTCACTTCTCACCATCTCCTTACATTTTAAGACTCCATTTCTAACAAGGCTCAAAGGAGGTACATGATTATTTCTAAGCCACCATGAAGTGTTTTAAAGTAACCATGTCTAAGTATTAATAAAATCTTTAAAAAATAATTTTAGCTACTCAGACTATCCACATTCTATTAAAAAAAAAAACCTTAAGTATTATGGAAGCATTTATAATCAATCTTAACAGTTATAGTTCTTTCTTTCTTTATTTTTTTGGAGAGGTTTTTCCTATAGGGCGCATGCGCTCGCCAGAAAGACACAGAGAGACAGAGAGAACAAAAGAGAAAAATCACCCCCCGGGGGGGATGGCCATGCTATAATCCCTTCTCCTCCATTCTCCTCTCAAGATCTTGGGCATACACGCACACACACCCGACGTGCGTTTAAGCCACCAGGTCCAGGACTCAAACCACAGTCGACTACATGGGAGTCCAGTAACATAGCCATGACGCCAACTGCTGGTCCCAATAGTTATAGTTCTTGACCTTGACAGCATAAAGGTATCTGTGGCATAAAACACTAGTTTTAGAGAAAAAAAAAATTCAGTCGATACCTCTAATGACAATGCCAAACTTAATCTAATTGGGAAAGAAGACTAAAGTTTACCTATAATAGAAGAGATCCCAATTTGCTTCAATTTTTATTCTTTGTCTTCTCTTTCGAAGAACCACTGGCTTTTGATTTACATTCTGGAAAACAAGAAAGTGTCATGGTGTTCAATCTGGAGTCCAAATAAGTTCACTTAGAGTATCATCACTTTATAGGTGATAAACAATTCTTTCATCCAGTTTTTACAGAAATTAATGAGGCAAAATCTATAAAATACTAATATAAACGATTCAATTATACCATACATGATAATTTTCCAGCATTTCTATGGTATTGCTCAAGTATCTTTCATGAAGCATAAAGTTACTGTTTCAACACCAAATTGTATTAAAGTTTATAGTGATCATTAATAACATTTGTAACATTATAGTCATGAACAGCAGCTTATGTCAAACATTTACATGCAGTTAAGACAAAAGTCACGGGAAAGCAATAAATGCAAAATGGTTTAGGTTATAAAACTGCTACCAAAGCCAAGAGGAGCAAGTACAAGCTGCAATAGTAAACAAAGAGGAAATGAGTGTCTACATTCAGACACACGTGAGGTAAGACCTGAATTAATTTATTAAAGAATATCAAAGATGACTCTACATGCCAGGCAAATTAATGCATTTCACACATGTGGCAGGGACATAAACTCACCATGTTGTTTCTTTCCTGAATTTAAGTGTAAAAAGGAAGAAATTAAAAATTTTTAAAAATAAAGAGAGCAAGCCCAGATCTCTAACTCATACCTATG
Organism: Tupaia belangeri chinensis; assembly: GCF_000334495.1. Classification (NCBI taxonomy): domain Eukaryota; kingdom Metazoa; phylum Chordata; class Mammalia; order Scandentia; family Tupaiidae; genus Tupaia; species Tupaia belangeri. Next base: position 91,301 of record NW_006160119.1, read on the forward strand.
ATACAATTTTTCTTGAGGATGCCACCAACGAAAATCATCTTTACTTTAAGACAGAAAATGGCCCACCTACTTCTCTAAGTCCATGACTCAAATTTTAGACAGTCATAAACCTTTGAGAAATGTAGGAAGTTATGGCCAATGTCCCAAAAATAAATACATACGGAAGATTTGCAAATGGAAAAGATTTCAAAGAACCTTTGATGTCTGCGTCTGGGCTGGAGGCTAAGAATTTCTGCTCCATGTGAGACATGTATGTATTTCAGACATGAAACTAATCCTCAATGTGAAAGAAACAAAAAGTAGAGAGTGGTATAGATTGAAGTCTACAATGTCATCAAGTAGTGGTAAATTATGTAAATCAAGCAAGGAAACAAGCTACATGATACTGAAAGAATAAAGGTAAACTGAGTAGTAAATTCTAAAAGATAGATGCTGTATGAAATATAAAACCTACTGCTTATATAAGGCAATGTTTCCTATAAATTTTAATTCTGTACACTATCACAAAAATTCAAGCAAGGTGGCTTGAATAAAATGAATGTATAAACAATTTAAAATTTGGTTTTAATGACAAACCTTTCTTTAAAACTTTTAATTAAGAGGTACTTTCTCCAATTTTCCTCTCAGGACAAAAGGCTGACAGTCTAGAGAATGCTAATGTAAATGCTACATAGAGTAGCTAGCTCTCCACAAACTGAGCCAACTGAATTAGAGACGTGGGCAGAGTCCTAATTAGCTCCATAAATCTCTAAACTGAAAATAATACAAATAAAAAAATACATAATTTTATGTATTAGCCGAAGGTTACTACTGATTCCACACAGAGTATTTGCTGCAAATGGCACTGACTTCATAAACATTCTGATTATGAAAGAAATACAGTTTATTTCAAGACTACCAGTTAATCTTGACAATGGTTAGTTTTTAGACTTTAAAGCACAAGATTCATTCCATATTTTGGTATTAGTGCTTCTGTTAATAAAACAGTCACAAAGATGATCAACTATTTCCTAAAGAAATCAATGTTAAAGATAGTACCTAGAAATAATAGTGGATGGTACCAAAAGATCTTCGTGACCAGCATATTTATTTGGCATCATTATTTGCTCAAAACTTCAGATAATAATGCATGTAAATGATAACAAACCAGTAAAACATGTTTTATACTAAGAATATCTTTTCTCTATGAATTGTTATCTTTAAATAAAATATATCATCCTACCTAAATAGCTTTGTGTTCAAGCTTAGGTTGGATAAATGTTACATACAAAATCTGATGCCAAAAATTTATATGCACTATGGTAATTATATTCAACAGCTTGAAATAACTGTTATTTCAGAAATGAGTTTAACTACCTGAAGCCAGGAACTTGCAATTTTTAGTAACTGTGAAAATCTCTCATATCATATCTGCAGATTTTTCAATAGTTCAAATGCAATATAGCAATAGTAACATGACCAGATATGTATATAGTGCTTTTGTTATTCTCTTGCTTGTGTATCAAAGCAATCCTACAAGATGAAGAGGGAGGCATTGTTATTCTGATCCTATGAAAGAGAAAAGTAAGGTTCTGAAAACCTGTAACTTGGGTTAGTTAAGTGATGGACCCAGGGTCCTACGTAAGTTAACCAATTCAAAGCTCAGTACTTTCTTCACTGTCCTAGACAGTTACTTGAAAGACTGTCCAATGATTCTTTATATCATATACATCACATAACTTAGCACTAATCTACTCTGTTCAAGTTCTAAAGACTATTCCCAATTTCAGACAGACACACAAGACTACATTTGTTATGTTATGATTAGATACTATGTAGATCATGAGATACACTGATTTAGAAAGTACATATTAAAATTGTTTCCCTTAAATAAATAGCTACCGTAACAAGAGAGATGGTTAAGAGGAAGTGATGTAAGTATGATCAACAACAATTAGGAGATCAAATACACTTCTATAGGACACCTGAACTGATTCTTTCCTTTTTCTTGTAGTAGGTTTTTGCAACAGGGTGGGTGTGCTGCTAGTCAGAGAGGGACAGAGAGGGAAAGTAAGAAACCACCCCCAGGGGGGATGGCCACAATACAATCTTTTTTCCTCAATTCTCCTCTTGGGATTTTGTGTCACGTGCACACACGCCTGGTGTGAGTTTTCAAGACGCCAGGTCCAGGACTCGAACCATGGTCAGTCACATGGGAGTCTAGCTCCTTAACTACCACATAATCTGTCATAGTTAGAAGAATGTGCATTATTGAATTAAGTTCTATCACATCTACTGCATGCTGAGGAATAAGACAAAACTCTTTTAGGTATGACTTTGAGAAACTAATATTGCAAAATTTAAATACACATGATGTATTTAATTTAAAAATGCTACTTATACCCCCAAAACACTTCTATGGCTAGTACTGAATAAAAATGTTTGAATTGGCCTGGTAGCCTATAAGCTAGCACCACAGCCTAGTGGTTAAGGGAGCTGGGTCCCATACGGCTGACCACAATCTGAATCTGAATCCCAGCTATGGCTTCTTGAAAAACACAGTAAGCATGTGTGTAACACATATACAAAATCCTGACAAGAAGAAGAAATGGAAGGGAGAGGATTGTGGCATGATCATGCCCCGTAGAGGGGGTGCTGTCTTCTTCTGGCGAGCATATGTGTCCTATGGCAATCCTAAAAAATGCTTAACAAGAACACTTTTACTTCACAGGTATAAAAATGTCCAGAGAAGGAGGGAGGAAAGTAAATACACATGAATAAAAAAGTATAAAACTAGAATTTATGGGAAAAAAATTGAGTGGAATTCTATATTCAACATCTAAAATCCTAATAATTATTTCATAAAACTATGAACCAGGGAAAATGGATATAAACATGTAATTCAGAATTACGTGACACTGATTTTTAAGCTCCAGGTATCCAGGCATAAACATCTGGACACCCTCTGAGAACAATAGCAATTAAAGCAGGCCTCCGCAAGCGCTATCAAGTCTGGTGAGCAGGTCTTACTTTTACCTCTTTCTGAGCAATGCCCATCCTATCTCTCCAGTGCATCAACACAAGATCTACTTTTTCTTTGGCAAATTTTTCAACTTCTTTAGCAGCTTTTCCAGCTAGTCTTTGCCATTCTGGAACTTTAGTAAATTTTCCATACTGATCCTATAAAATAATTGAAATGTATTACATACCAGTTTTCAAATTTATTTAAAAGCTATGTAAAGCTCGATCACACTATTTACAAGATAACTCTGGAAATATACTAAAAATGATTAAACTTTATACTTAAGATAGGCGAATTTTATGAGATTTAGATTTTATCTTCAAGAAAGTTGTTAATAATAATAAAATGAATATTATACTCAAGGCAGTGAATTCTCGGGCTATTTCTAAATTCTGACCGTGTCTCAGAGCACAATATTCAAGGGCACGAGTCCTGAAGTCACTTAGCACAATCATATTTACCATTGCTATTTTCACATTGTCTCTAACATGCATCCGATCTGCATCCTTCTCCGGAACTGGGTCTGAGCTATCCAAATAGGACAGCAAGCCTGGTGGCTAGAAAAAAATAAACAAATACAAAACATAAAATTCACTTTCAAAACAATCGCACGAAAAATATCTAAAAATCAAAATAAATTAATACTAAGATTTACTGGTTTGTCCTAAATGTCATAACACATTTCCAACAACAGTTAACATGAAAGTAACATTACATGGTAACTCCTAAGATAAATACCTTTTCAGTTAAAAACAAACCCCTTTAACGGTAGAAATAACTCATTCAATGAAATGTTCTTGGACAAGAATACATAAACCTTTCCAGTTTCTGAACTGACTTACCAAAATGCGTTTCAACAAGTTTGTCGCAGTTGCATTATCAGCTGTCCAGAGTCCCACTAAATGTCTACTTAGCTGTCTGAAAAAAGCAGACGTTGAGAAAGGTTTGCTGCTTTATCTCAGCTAGAACAGAAAGGAATTTTTGAGAACAAAATATCACATAAGAAATATGGCTACAGTAAAAATACCACTCTGATGTTAAAAATAATATTAAAAAATTTCTATGTATAAGTGGAGAGGTATTTGAGAGAAACTCAAATATTGCTAATGCCTTGAAATTTTCCCCAAATTAAAATGCTTCTCTGATAAATATGCTCATTTTCAATGGATCTAAATGTGAAGAAGTAGACTTTTACCCTATTTCCATTTAAGGAAAGGAAAAAACTTTAAAAACCATTAGTTCACGGAACAATTCTTTCTTTTAACACATCCTGATATAGTGTCAATAGAATTCTGGCATTCTCTGGAATTCTGAACACAAGCAAAAGTCAACGCCTACGTTCTAATGTGAGGAAACTTCAAACTTTTTGTGGAAAGTAGAATTAAAGTATGAGTTCATTCTGGTACAAGAAAAATTTAAAGCCCATGAATAGTTTCTCCCATAGTACTAGTTTTTCATTAACTTTTAATAGGTGCCCACCGTATATAACCTTTTCACTTAATTTTTTTTAAACTTTATTAATTTATTTTAACTTGACCAGAGGGACAGAATATGAGAGAGAGAGAGAAAGAGAGAAAAAGTCGCCAAGTCCAGGACTTGAACCATGTGGGAGTCCAGCCCAGCATCCTTAACCACAATACCACCTGCTGGCCCCTCACTTAATTTTTTTTTTGAAGACGAGTTTTCACCATATCATGATCCTCCTGCTCAACATTCCACTGTGCTCAGCCTTTAGGTTGGCCTGGAAATCAAACCTGGTCCCTCCAGGTAGTTCCAGCCTGCAGAGCACACTGGCTTAGCAGAACAGCACTGTGGCTAGACCTCTAACATACCACTTTTGACAAGATCAGAGACAGAACACTTCCAATTTGAGAGTCTGAACATCAACTTAAAGCACTTAAAGTAAATTATTCTACTCATCCCACTTAAAAGCTAAAAGTGTATTTTTCACAGGGCGAGTTTTAAGATCCAGTTTCAGTCTAGGGTTTACTCTTTGATTGATCTTAATCTACATGGTATCTTCCTAACTGGGAGTTCCTCGTGAGCAAAAGCACTGTTTTACTCAGCACTGACCCTTCTGTCCTTTGACAGAAATTCAGTTGCCATTTGCTGTAAGGCCTTGAACTTAAGCCCTAAGAGGGAAATAGCCAAATAATCACCTGCTGAGTATGTATTTATATCCCTGTTAAAGGAAAACAGTTTACTAGCAAAACCCAAATTGTACTTGTCACAGAAAATGAACCCTACTAGAACTGTCACCCTATGTCTATTTGGAAGCTGACATACCAAAGTAATCGTATTTGTAATTTCTTTCACTGGTTGTTTGGTTGATATCAGTGACTTCTAAAAGGCTTTAATTAGGGATAAAAGAGATAATGTTCTATAATAGCAATTTATAAAAGATGAAATAATGCAAATGAAAACGTATCTTCGTTATATACTGATAGCTTTTAATATTATAACTTGAAATATTACTAACATTTCTAGGTTTTTCCCTAAATCAAACTGCTTTCTTTATAAATATACTAATTCACCACAGATATATATATAGATATATATAGATATAAATATCTATATATATCTATATATAGAATATATATATAGTTTTTGCTACAGGGTGCGTGTGCTCACCAGAGACAGAGGGAAAGTGAGAAATCACTCCTGGGGAGACGGAGAATGGTCACATCACATTCCCTTCTCCTCCATTCTCCTCTCAGGATTCTGGGCACCCACATACATATGCACCAGGCTTGAGTTTCAAGTCATTGGGTCCAGGACTCAAACCACTGTCAGCCACGTGGAAATCCAGTTCCTTAACAACCACACCACCTGTTGGCCCCCGATTAGCTATATTAGAAAGGAACAATACAGATGAACATCTAGCATGGAGTTTAATGGGATATACTATCAAATAGTCTGTTTTAATGAAAGATGGTGTCTAGCATTGCTAATAAGGTACTACTATCGATAAGACAATAACCTTCCTTTTAATCTCTGCCCTCTCAGCCAACACCAAAGACTTCTTCTGTAATTACTATTTACAATGCGGGATGTAGGGTGCTTCTTATGAAAGTGAACAGGACCAGCTTGGTTGTGCAGTGGTTAAAGTGGCTAGCTCCCACAGGGCCAACTGGGTGGTTTCAGTCCAAGACCTGGGAACTTTCAGTCCAAAACACACTGGGTGCGCGCGCACTCGCACACACGTGTGTGTGCCAAAAATCCAGAGAACACAGAAGGAACTGCGGCATGGCCATCCCCCCTGGAGAGTGCTTTCTCACTATCTCACTTTCTTTCTCTCTCTCCAGTGCACACACACACTTGATAGCAATTTTTTTTTCTAAAAGTGTGACCAATAGAAAGCTCTTGGCAAGGCAGCATGCTATGACAGAATAATTAGACATAGGAAACAAAAAAAGAAAACTTTACAGCACCATAACAAAGTAAAACATAAGTCAGCCATTCGTGCTATTATTTTGACAATATGATCGTACTTAGGATGCTCATTGTTTTTATTAATAAGAATCAGAATATGTAAAGTTTGAGAATGGCTAATGGTGTCACAAGGAAATGCTGAAAGGGCTGGAATTCACACAGCCAGGGATAAATGAATAGATGTTTTGCTTCCTTAATATGTATGATTATTAGCAATGAGACAATGATTCACCAAAGGGAAAATTAACTACAACAGATTTAGGATAAGTCTAGCTTAGGCTGGATATAAATTTAAGGTTTGGTTTTGTTTTAAAGTAGAGTGCCTAACTGACCAAACGAATTTTAAAGTGAACTATATGAGGCTTTCCACATAGGGCCGTGTCATGTGTAAGCTAGGTGGTCACAGGGAGTACAAGAAAAGGCCTCGCGCACACGGTCCTTGGTCCGTAAGCTTCTAGGTGCTCTATTCCATGTTCTAGTCTCAGGACCATGGGCTGAGAGCCTGATCATCAGAAAGTGGTGGGAGAGCAAGGAGTTTTTTCCCTTCAAGTTATGCAGGGGTAGGAATAATAATAGTTGGCCATGTTCCCTCTATAAGGAAGGAAAAGAAGTAAAGAAAATGGAGTATTTGTGTAATCCAAATACATATTCCATTTGTTTCATGTAATATCTGAGTTCATTTTTTAAACAGAAAGTTAATTTATAGCGAATTAAATGAAATAACCTACCTATTTGTAAGCATCCTCTGATCTGAGCTTATTGTAAACATCGCGGTGTGCAAATGTCGAGGTAAGGCACCTTCACTTAGGGCAAGCTCCTGCATTTTTGTAGCAATTTCTTTGTCACCTTCCTTTGGAAAAAGGGTAAGAAGATCCCTAAAGCAGCAATCTAGAACAAGCTACCCCAGCTTTAACAACTCGTTTTGCATCTTAAATAAAATATTTAGTATATAATAAAAATTAAAATGCAACTTCTAATTACCCCAAAATAACATAGGTAAGTAGAAATACAGGTAATTTTTAAGCTATTATTGGTATCTGGAATGTGGTTTAAATGTTTCAAATAAATTTACCTTACAAATTATGCTTTATTGAATAAATTAAAATTAGGTTCACTCCCTGTGTTTACATAAGCCACCAAAGAGGAGAAGTGACTAAGGGAAATCAGCAATTTCTACCAAAGGCATCTGCAAACTTGGCTTGCTTTTGTTCGATGTATTAATTTTCATGGTGAGCACTATCACTTTTTAAAAGAACAACATAATAAAGGTATAGTACTTTTTATTCTGATTTTACTTGGTTTATATGAACTCACTTCAGTAACTGATAAGATAAACAGGATTACTAATCAAAAGAGATTACAGACCTATGAGTTAAGTAATCAATGTACATTTAAGACGACCTGTTGAAAAGCAAAACTGCTCACGTTAGTGGAAAACAGTAGGAACATACAGTACAATTATACCTAACTGATATGTAGTATGCATGCTAATATGTACAAAGTATGTATATGTACCTACATAATTTTGAGCAGTACTGAAATCTTGAGGTACTGAGATATACAGACATGCATTCAGCAAACACTAACAGAAATCCAACAAAATGCCAATGGAAGTCATCTCTGGCTAATAAAAATGCAGGTGATTTATTTTTATTCATCCCTTGTATATTTTCAGTAACCCAAATTTTTCTTCAAAGAACGCATGTTGCTTTTATAACCAAAAAAAAATACCTAAAGACTCTTGCCAAGATTTCAATGTAGTTTTCTCACAGACATCAGCTCTACTCCCTGGCTATGAATCTGACATGACATGTATCGTTTGTTTCTGAAGCTAAGTCAGGTTATAACTGGCATTTGATAAATATTTCCGCTCCTAATACTTGCAAGGCATACATCAGGTGGATGGCAAAACATTGGTGGATCAAAGTTACGAGTATGCTTTTACTTGCCTTCATAGTCCAAACTCTTCATGGCTACTCATAGCTCTATATAAAGCAAAAGATGCGATTCTTTGGGGCTAAAATTGAGCACAGAAGGGAAATACTTACCTTTAGTTGTATATACACAGTAAAGATACAAATGAACAATGATGTTCAAACCCTTTAAATGCCTATGTATAACTTTTTTACAGACACATAAAGACATAGGAGTTCTCTGCTTATTATATAGATGTGTGCTACATTTATAATTGTTATTTATTAATTTTTCCATAAGAGGAGCACTATTATATTTTATCCAAATTGCTACTGATACAACAAACTACAAGAATTCAAAAGCCAGGTAAATCGATCTCACAGTAAACACTATGCTATGCAGCTGACACTGATAGTAGTGGGTGTAATTTTTTATAAAAACCAAAAACAAAAAGACAGACAGCTAAAGGCAACTGTCTCCGGGAAGCAGTGTCATGACTGTCAATATCATGTCCTGCTTTCTAGAGCTTTATTACAAATTCACTTCAGCATGAGGAACTTTCATGGCCATTCTTACTGAATATCACTTTGCTATGAACTAAACCCATTAACAGATGTCTATGTATCTTAGTACCTCACGATTTCAATTCTGTCACCATTATCCCCCAAAGAGTGAGCAAGAATGCTGATTTTTAATTCTTCTAAATAAAAAAAATTTTAAAAACCAGGAATGGAAACATTTATTTGTCCTATAACCTCACTTACTCAAGAACTTCAAACTCTTATTTTATTGCTGAGAACTATGTTGGCAATTAGTTTAAAACTAATTTCTCAATAAAGATTTAAAATTACTAATCTTACCAACAGGATTAGATTTTCCCATAGCAGACAGAAAGGCAATTCTGTCAATTCTATTTAAATAACCAATCTGCATTCAAGTAAGTTTAAAGTTTTAAACTCGTTCTCTCACCTCTATTATTGCCTTCATAACTAATCCAGCTCCCTTTACAATCGCCATGGAAGGATGCTTTAAAATAGGAAGAAAAAGAAACTTGGATAAAAAAGAATTTTATTCCAACACATTTAGCTACTGGCCCTTTAGGAAGATACACAATTTTATACAAGATTTAAGCTACAAAATTAATAAAAAAAACACTTCTCAAAGTTAGGTAGGTCATGGTTTGCTTATATGCTCTCACAGTATGGCTTTATGGATACAGGTTTGTAAACACAAAAAGTGTAAAAGGTTGTCACTTATTTGAATAAAATATCATACTTAATAAATTCTACAGCATTATATGAAATAAATATTATCCAGTGTTCATGACAGTCCTACTAAAGTTCATCGTATTGCTTTAAAATTTTTTTCAAAATTTTATTTTATCATTTCTTATTTAGAAATAATTGTACATCCTTAAGGCATATAATATAGCTTTTCAGAGCACGCATGCAATGACAAAATTAAAGATGTTACCATTTACATCATTTTCAAAAAAGAACCTTACCTTCTTGGGTCTGTTAAACACTTTTTTCTTAAATTCCTACCACCTAGACCTGCTACCCCTCCCCGTCCCATCCAGCCCTTGTTATCTGCATTTGTCTTCTCTACTACATCTTCAAATTATTCAATTTCTGCAAACGAACGCAGACATTTGGTATGTACTGAGTTGGAATATACAGTATCTTTCATAGTCTGGCTTATTTCACTTTGCAATAAATCTAATACATTCATCCACTTTTTATGAAGTGACAGTCTCACTGCTCTTCATGGCAGAGTCGTATTCCATAATGAGTATGTGCACATTTTTTAATCCAGTCATCCTCTGTTGGGCACGTCGGCTGATTACATGTCCTAACAACTGCGAATAATGTTGCAATAAACATTGATGTGTAAGTGTCTTTCTGTTTGGGAATTTATAAAGAAAAGGAAACTTTGGGCTTACTACTAAGGGGAAAATAAAGGAATGGAATTTCATTACTTCTGAGATGGAAAGGATGGGTAAGAGTCCAACAGTAGTCAACAGCCTTCAAGAGCTCTCTTGAAACACCAAGAAATCTCTGAATTAAAATGCTCAAGTATGATAATGTACTAGCTAAATTTGTCAACAATTGCTATAGAAGTATATATATATTATTTTAACAACAAACTGACCCCAAAAGTGGTTTTCTTTTCATTTGTTATATGATAACAAAAACATAAGCTCTCACCTGAAACAGTTTAAAGAGAGTTCTTCCATTGGATGCTACCATCTCTAAGAGCATATCAAATTGCTGCCCTTCAGTTGTCTCACTATACGGAGCACAGAGGGCAAATGTCAGGAAGTCCAAGAGTGAACTAATAACTAGGGCACCAGTCCCATGATCCTGAAACAAAGCAACAAATTGCCTTAAAGACATAGGGAACCTCTGTTAGAAATAGTAATAATGTATGTCAGACATAAACACTGACTTTCACTTCTCAGGAAGAGGTTCCAAGTTTGATGACTTCTAACTAGTACATGCTTAACTGATGTTATAAATCTATTAAGCACCATATTTAAACAGAAACATAATTGAAATTTAGTCAGATTTCAAGAGAATAACCAAAGTTTCTCAAATATGTATAACTAAGGTTAAAGTGCACAAGGGGATCTTCAAAAAGTTCAGGGAGGGCCAGCTAGTGACATGGTGGTTAAGGTACCTAGATTCCATGTGGCCAGTCAAGTTCAAGTCCAGGACTTGGTGGCTTGAAAAACATATCAGACACATGTGCGTGTCTAAAATCCCAAAAGGAGGGACGACTGAAGGAGAGAGGATTGTAGAGCTACCATGACCATTAGGGGTTGCTTTCTCACTTTCCCTCTTTTTCCCCATCTCTCTCCAGTGAGTGAGTACACATGCCCTCTAGCAAACTCAAAAACAAACAAAAAAAGAAGAAGAATTCATAGAAAATAAGTATTATGAAAAAACTATTCATAGACTTTAAAATTTTTTCCCACCAAAATTAACCATTTCCAAAACTCTTACCAGTGACTGAGGAATGAAGACTTAGCTTAATTTTTGTCCCCAAAAGGTTCATTTTTAGAATTTGGTCCACAGCGTAACAGTGTTGGAAGAAGGTAAGACCTTTAAGGAATGAGGCCTAGTGTGCAGTGTTTGGATCATGGAGGATCATTCCCATGAACAGATTAATACTGTCTTGCTTCCCATGAGTTCTAGGCCTCTCAAGAAGGGGTTACTTCCTAAGAGAACAGGGTGCTATATAAAAAAAGTACTGCTCCTACCTCTCTCACTGCATGGACCTGCTCATTCTCTCTGCTTCTGCTGGCCACGAGATACAGCACTAGAGGCCAGCCTCATGCCAGCTCTATGCCTCCGACCTTTCCAGCCACCAGAATCACAAGTCAAATACATTCCTATTCTTTATAAATGATTCAGTATAAGGTATTTCTGTTAACAACACAACAGTCCACAGGAAAACTATTTTATTATTAATGATCAAAATGAACTGTAACCAGTAACGATCAAAGATGGGGGACTACAAAAATCAAAAACAAAACAAAAACAAAAACAAAAACAACCAAAAAAATCCACGCTGCACTTGGAGAATACTTTCAGTAATGGTATGGGCACTCCCCATCAAGACAAGTTTTACTACAACTTACCACATGGGAATTAAATTTCTCCAGTAAGTTTTCCAGAAACTTCTTTGAAGAGAGAAGGGAAGCTTTGTTTAGCTGCTCCTGTCGTAAGTCATAGTCATCATGCATGGGCTATTGATAAAAACAGTGGTGATTCGTGAGCAGCCCCGAGTGCTAGCAGCACAGTCATCTACAGAGAGCATCTATTATACCCTGAGAGTCAGAGCCACAGCCTGCACAGTGTAAGGCAGAGGGAGACCAGCGACAGATGAGCAGGCCAAAGTGATGGCTTCCCTGGTGCTGACGGATTTCAGAGATAATCTGTCTAAAAATTAACTGAACATATTACTGTACAATGTACTCTCTCAAAAGTCACAGAGCTCTTATTACAGGGTAAGTACCAACTGTCCCATCACATTTTTTTTTTTTTGGAGAGGTTTTCTCTATAGGGCGAGTGTGCTCGCCAGACTGACAGAGAGAGACATAGAGACAGAAAGTGAGAAATCACCCCCCAGAGGGGATGGTCACACCACAATCCCTTCTCCTCCATTCTCCTCTCGGGATCTTGGGCACGCACGCACACACGCCCGGCGTGAGTTTTAAGTCACCGGGTCTGGGACGTGAACCACGGTCGACTACGTGGGAATCCAGCGACATAGCCATTACGCTAACTGCTGGTTCCCTCCCATCAAAATTTTATCATTTAAATTTGGAATAATAAAACTTAGCCTTTAAAGCAAGTATTAAAACTAGCAGCAAGTATGCCTTTGTCTCAAGGTGGTTCTCTCTCCATTACTGAGAGAGCAGCATAAAATGCATTCTCACGGGACGGTTCGTGGAAAAGTCAGCCCGAATTTTACTACCGACTGTAGGTGGGAAACTTCAGGCAAACAAGGCACTTTACCTCTCTAAGTCTCACTTCCCTAAGCTGGGTGTAGGGTCAACAGTACTTACCTCACAGGACTAACCATGAAACAGGTAATCCGTGTAAAACACATAGCCACAACCTGACACGTAACAAAGGCTCAAAGTGCTTATTTCACACTGTTGCTGTCTTATGTTCTAGTTATTTCACTAATTCTTTTAATGGAATTATTTGGAATAGTAAAGGCAAAAAGATAAATAAGCTTAAATTCACTCTTGGAAACATAGGAAAAGTCCTAGACATATTACTTTGTTTTATACCACTAAGCTTGCCTTAAATGCTTTATATAAGGAAAATTCCCAGACCCTACACTCAAAATAAATCAGAAACTTCAAAATTACACTGAATCACTCTCTCCCTCTGTACAGACTGTCAATAAATCAGATGATCTTTTCTCAAACAGCTTTCAAATGTGCCCCTTCTTCAGGTCCTGTCAGGCTCAGCATCTTACTCCACGCATGATAATATGGTCTACCTGCCTCTAACTTTACCCCTAAACTATTCTCCCTATACACCAGGGTAGGTTTTCTTCTTTTTTTTTTTTTTTTTTTTTTTTTTTTTTAATAGTTCTTTCTTCTGTCTATCTGTCTGTCTGTCTATCTATCTATTTATATTTGACCAGAGAGGGACGGGGGCATATGCTATTCTCTGACCCAGGAAAGCCTTCCCAGAGCTAGAAAATACCTGCCCACCTTTTAAGATTCAGAAGAAAACGTAACACCTTGCAGAAACCAGCTGAACACCTTCTCTCTCCCTTGCCAGTATTACCTCGCAGTGAGCCCACAGGCCCTGCCATCTGATGTTGTACAGACACACCTACCTTACTAGACTGTCAGGGATTTGGAGGAGGAAAGAGACTTTTGTGGGGCCAGCTGGCAAAGTAGTGGTTAGTAGTGGTTAAGGTGGTTGGATCCCAGCAGGTCGAGCACTAGAATACCTGGTGGTTTATAAAATATGCCAGCCAAGTGTGTGTGCATGCTCAAAATCCCAAAAGGAGAATGGACTTGGACTGCAGTGTGGTGATCCCCATGGGGGGTAGGGGGTGGGGATTTTTTACCTTCCCTCTCTCTCCAGTGAGTACACACACCCTATAGCAAAAACTCAGAACCAAAAAAAATAAACTTTTACCGTAACACCTTGTACTTACAGCACATAACACCTTGCCTGGTGTGCAGAACGTGCTAAAACAAATGTTTACTTGAATAAATAAATGGATATGAGAGCAATTTAGCATATATAAAAACATGGACTTTATTGGAACAATGAAAATATAAATGCGTGGAAAATAAAACCATGAATAAAATGAAGAAGAAACACTTTTCTTGAGAAAAATAGTACCAGCTGACCCCATCACCAGCTAAGGGAGCTGGAGCCCACATGGTATACTGCAGTTTGAATCCTGGCCCCGGCAGCTTGAAAAACACACAGGGTGCACGTGCATACACGCCTCGGATAACAAAGGAATGGGAGAGGAGGACTGAGGGTGACCACACCCCACCAGGGAGTGCCTTCTCCCTGTCTCTCCTCTCCGGCAAGTTCACCCACCCTCTGGCAATAAAAAAATAATAAATACAACAAGGGTTCTTCACCCCAATAGTACTTACACACATCAGGGCACAGAGCATATCAACCGCTGCGTGGGTCACTCCATTGTTACTCCTCTTGAGAGCTTTCACTACCTTCACGCCAAGACGCTCCCGAAACCTTTTGGAACACAAAAGAGCACATAATAGCTACAGCAAAATATTCTGAATTATTTTATTATTAAAATATAACCTAAGAAGTCATCTCAAGTTTCCACTGCAATACTGTAGCAATTACATATTCTGAATCCCATCTCGGGACTGTATCAGTTCTCCTAACCACTTTTTCATTGAGCGAGAAGTGTTGTTTTTTTTTTTTGTTTGTTTGTTTTTAAATTTAACTAAACTGAAAAACATGTAACTTCCCAAATTCACTAAAACGAGTTGAGAACACTACTGGTAAGTTTGGGTCCCATATCCAAGCTCAGCTCGACTCACGTTCCCTTTTAATTTCTTATAATTAAAAGTACTATTAAGTTGTCTAGAAAGTCATGACACATTTCTGCATGGGAAAACATTAACAAAAGTCACAACTTTCACAACAGCTTACTATATCATCACATAAAAGGTATCGGGTTTCTTAGACATAAAGAGGTAAACTGCTGATAATTTGCTATTTTGAGTTGTTCAAATTATCTATGAGAAGTTGAGCTTCTGAAGACAACTTACTTTGGAAGCTGAGTGAAGGCTAGAAAACCAGCTTTGGAAGCTACAAGCCTCCTCACAGCCTGGAACTGACTCTCAAGTTCTGCATTTGAAGCAACAACATCCCCCTCTTGAGACAATAATGCTGTTATAGCATTATTGATCAGTTTTTCTTTGTTTTCTGAGAAGAGACCCTAGTAAAAGGAAGAATATTTCAAAAACATTTCCATGCCCAAAGTCACTGACAATGAACGGATTACAGTAGGTGCGTCTTACGTCCTGTGTCACTGCATGTAGGACACCACTGTATGAAATGTTTGCATTGAACCTGAACACGGAGTCTGCAAAGCTGCCATCTGTGAGGAGGAGAGAAAGTTCAGAGAGTCAGAAGTCTGCAGTCCTTGTTCTTAGTAGACAGATGCAAATGCAGCCACACTGAGAGCAATGCTTACTTGGAGGTGTGGCTAAAAATCTGAGATGAAGACTCTCCACTTCCTCATCCACAGGCATGCTGAGTAAGCCCCATCGCTGACCTTTATGAGTTGATGTCATTTTTACACAAACATCTCTGTTACCAGAGGCTCTTACTCCATCCAGCAAACTTGCTAATAAGGAGTCTCTAAGAAAATTCAAAAGTAAAAAGGTTTTAGAACAGATAATTACGGGGAGTTTTATTCAGAATTCAGTGCAAACCTCTTGTCAGGTGACTTGCTCTGAGGTGCACTATGGACACAAAGTGAATCACAAACTGCAGGGCTTTAGGACAGCGACTGGAGTTCTTTGTTCTTTTTTTTTTTTTAAAATAACTATTTACTTGATTTTTTATTTATTCATTTATTTTAATTGGACCAGAGAAAGACATAGAGAGAGAGAGAGAGGAAAAGGGAGAGAGCAAGCCAACAGGTCCAGAACTGGAACTGTGGTCGGCCATTATGCCACCTGCTGGCCTCCGAGAGTCTGGAGTTCTAATACCTGCTCTATACCTTGCTCCTCCATGACCCTGTATTAGTTATTAAGCTCTGCAGTTTTAATGTCTGTTTTCTTTGTTTCTTAAAGATTTCTCTTAATGGCTTTACTCAATCTAACTTACAAGTCTTACAAGTCTTAAGATTTGCCCAACTAAAACGTACTGTTTGACAGTTTTCAGTGTGTTCACAATCTGGTTTTGATATACTTCTATCACCCCAAAGTGTCTATGCTTGTTTGCAAAACAACAACAAAAAAATCCTAGCCCTAGACAACTATTGATCCATTATCTCTGTATTTTTGTTTTTAAATGAAATCTCATCAAAAATAAGATCATACAACATGTAGGACTATGTGCTTTATTTTTTTAATCACATGCTTTTATGGTTCATCGAAGTTTTTCACATTTTGGTGGCTTAGCCTTTTTGTTACTGAGTAGTCTTCCACATGACCGACATTCTGTCTGCCCATTCGACGAGCTGAAAGGCGCCGTATTTCTAGTCTTCGGCTATTACGAGCAATCTCACTATAAGCATCCATCTGGGAGTCTTTCTGTGGCCAAATGTTTTCATTTCTCTAGGGTAGATACCTAGGAGAACTGCTGGGTCATATATTAAACATATATTAACCCTTTTAAGAAACTGCCCAACTGTTTTTCAAAGCGGTTTCATCATTTTACCTTCTTACCTGTAATGTATGAGAGTTTTGGCTTCCCCACATTCTTGCCAACAGCTGGCATTTGTCAATTTTTTTTATGTCAGCCATTATAATAAATCTGTGGTAGTTTTAATTTTGACTCATGATCTTTCCATGGTTTTTTTTTTTTTGAGAGGTTTTTGCTACAGGGCGTGTGCGCTCGCCAGACAGACAGAGAGAGACAGAGAGACAGAAAGCAGGAAATCACCCCCCAGGGGGGATGGCCACGCCGCAATCCCTTCTCCTCCACTCTCCTCTCAGGATCCTGGGCACGCACACACATGCGCCCGGCGTGAGTTTAAGCCACCGGGTCCGGGACTTGAACCACGGTCGACTACGTGGGAGTCCAGCGACATAGCCATTACGCTAACTGCTGGTCCCCGATCTTTCCATGTTTTTATCATTTATCTGCTCATTTATTAGTGGAATTTTTAATTTTAAGATTTTTTTTCTTTAAAGAGCTAGGTTAAGGAATTCTTTATGTATTTTGAATATAAATCCTCTTTTTTTTGGGGGGGGGGGGAGGTTTTTGCTATAGGGCACGTGCACTTGCTAGAAAGACAGAGACAGAGAGATGGAAAGTGAGAAATAACCCCCCAGGGGGGATGGCCACACCGCCATCCCTTCTCCTCCATTCTCCTCTCAGGATCCTGGGCACGCACACACATGCGCCCGGCGTGAGTTTAAGCCACCGGGTCCGGGACTTGAACCACGGTCGACTACGTGGGAGTCCAGCGACATAGCCATTACGCCAACTGCTGGTCCCACAAATCCTTTATGAGCTATATATTGAAAAATATGTTTTTCCTTGTTTGTGGCTCGTATTTTCTTTTTCTCTCTGGTGTCAAAGTTTTAACATGCAAGCTAATTAGTATTTTTTTCTTTTCTAAACTGTGTTTATGGTATTATACCTAAGAAATATTTTTGTAAGTCAAAGTCACAAAAAAGTTACAGTACTTTCTGCATGTAAGCATTATTAGGAACAATGGTTACCTTCTTCCTAGGGCTACTGTCAGGATTAAACAAGATCACATACGTAAAGCTCCTGACAGAAT
>NW_006160119.1:109167-149042 GCF_000334495.1 Tupaia belangeri chinensis
GAGACCCTCCTTCTGATTAGAATATCTGCATTACTTTTTCATATGGTCTCTCTGAGTTCAGGACAGGAAGAACAACCTCAAGGTTCTATGGGTACTGACCTTAGTCTGAAGACTGCTCCGCACAGGGCGGTAAAACGTACTAACACTGTTTGGACTAACTTGAGAAAACAGAATCGGTCTTAATCTATTTACAATAGATTGAAAAGAATGTCAAGAACTGCCCATCATGACAAAACTTTTAGTATATAAGGGAGATCCATCCAATCATTCACATTTCGAGAGTGCTATACATGTGTTTACTTTCCAGACACCAAAAATTAGAGCAGCTCACAGGTTTTCTTGAAGGAATAATGTAAAAATGTGCAAGTATACTACACTGGAAAATTGATTACTAGTTTAGAATAGTAACAGATAAATATTAAACTCAAGTATATTCATGTTGAAGACCCTTGCTGCTGTTATCCAAACAAGTAAAGTAAAGGTACTATGATGAAATACTCTAAAAACATGACTTACAGAAACACAATTTAATTTTTGCATTTAAAATGTCAATTAAAATTAAACCACTATAGCTGTATTTAAGAATCTGAAAACTGAATGGTCATTTTAAATATACAACAAAATCATTATTTTTCCAACTTAAAATCATTTACAAGTTCTAGATTATGAACCTTTGTTTTCCACTTTGATCAAGTTCTTTGCCTTGCACACGGCTAGGATATCAAAAGCTTGATGAATTAAAAAGAAAAAAAAATACCTTTCTGTTGAAGAGTATTTCCGTATTTGCCCTTTGATAAATTCAATGGTAAAAAGTTGTGGATTGTCTGGGTCACAAACCAATGCAAACACCTAATAAAATAAAAATAACTTTGAAAAAAAAGTTTGGATCTATATTATTTCATTATAAAATTACACATCATTTTGCTTAAAAAGATAATACCTAAAAATGTAAATAGTTTATAATATCAGAATTTAAGAGCTGCTGAAAAGTCTCATTCAAACTTTCATATAATTATTTAATAAAAAGTTGCATTTTTTATGTACTTGGAAACTAACTTTTGAATAGTTACTGTTCAAAGATCTATAAATATTAAATGTTAAAATTAAATACAGATTCTATCCTGTTTCCCATTCCTCAGACATGAGTAAATATTAAAATAAAAACAAAATTTTAATTTATCAACAGGAAGAAATCTTATTTAAGATAATTATGCTAAAACTTACTTCTCCTAAAGGCTTCAATGTTGCAATATTATAGGTTGCTGGATCCCTTTCTACTAAACATGTTTCTGTAAGTGCAAGGACTCTTTTCACAGGCTCCTTCAAAAAATAAAATTAAAACATTTGAAAAAAGTTATTAAAGAATAATGTCAAAGTCACATAAACAAATCTTTGTTTTCAACACAGGGGTCTTACCGAATGTCTAGGAGATATTTTCTGAACTATGAACTCTGCTAAAGACGTGATGGACTCATCAGTGCTGTATTTTCCAAAGCGGAGATTCAAATATTGCTCAAACTCTAAAGGGTCTTTCCTGATCCTCAATGAAATACCTATGTAGTTGCCAGCATGGTCTATTGCACTTTTGATAATCTCTTCTCTTTGCTCTGATGCAAATAAATGCTGCACAAATTTTGAAATTTAAAAAGTCAGAGATGAAACAACAATGGAGTCATAATTAATTCATAGAAAAAGATTAAAGTAGCACTCTAGAGAAAAAAGAGGTGGTACGACTTACCTAAAATAAGCAGTGTGTTGTACTTGAAAGACTGTTCCTAAATTAAAATCAAAGTTGGGGATCTAGACCTTTGCAATGAACTCACTAGACAGAAAAGTTCTCCTAACCTCTCAGGCTCTGGCCATCACCTTGCACAGACACGCTGGGACTTGCAAGGAGAGGACCCAAGGGTCCCTACATAACCCAGTGGAGGAGGTGAACGCTGTGGTGGGAATTTCCTGTCTGAATCAAGACAGCTCTGATTTAACCCGTTTTACACAGGTTTCCTTGCAAGATTACACTGAAAAATGTTTAAATGCCTATAAGTCACTGGCCTACTGATATTACAAACCAATCTCCAGAACTATATGATAGCCCCCCTTTACATTCCAAGACACCCAGTGGATACTAGAGACTACAGATAGTGAAGAACACTACACACACTATAGGCTGAGCAGTCTTTTACCTGAGACGCATAGGCCTAGAAATGTTTAGAATTTTTTTAAATTTTGGAATACCTGTGTGTACATACCTGGGGCTGGGATAAAATATCTATGGATGGGACCCAAATCTAAACATGAAATTCATTTATTTCAAATAATCCTTACACACAGTCTGAAGGTAATTTTATACAGTATTTTTGTATTGCAGTACTTTGACTGAGACTTATCGCACGAGGTTACATATGGAATTTTCTACTTGTAATATCATGTCGGAGATCAGAGTCTCAGACTCTGGAGCATTTTGGATTTCAGAGTTCCAGATCAGGGATGTTAAGTCTGTATATTACTTCAACCTGGTAAATGAGATGGCTACAGAGTGACTTACGGGCAGGTGAGGACCTTGGACAAAGGAATGGCTTTACATTCTGAGTGTTAACACCTCATGAAGCTACTCATAACGGGAAGTAATTTTACACTTGTAAATTGCTTATTTCTGAAAATTTCCACTTAATATTTTAATACTGTGGAAAGGGAGGACTTACGAAAGAAAGGATAACACAGGGATCATTATTTGCATTTGCCTAGAGGCCAGCGATGCTGACCGTCCTAAAATGACAGGGAGGACTGGCACACACAAGAAAGAACTGTGCTTTCCAGAATGCCAGCAGTGCCCTCACTGAGAAGCACCGAAAAAGATCTGCTTAAGAACATGACTTTAGGGGCCAGCGAGTAGCACAGTGGTTAAAAAACGTGCTGGACTCTCACATGGCCCCCAGCAGTTTGAGTTCCAGACCCAGCAGTTTGAAAATTACAACAGGCACGTATGTGAGCATGCCCAAAATCCCAAGAGGAGAACTGAGAAGGGACTGTGCCATGGCCATCACCCTTGAGGGTGATTTCTCACTTTCCCTCTATCTGTTTCTTTCTGACGAGCCCATGTGCCCCAAGCAAAAACCTAAAAGAAAAAAGAACCTGATTTTATCCTCATCAGCTTGTCACTATAATCACTTGCAGACCATATTAAAGATTTGTTGAATTAATATGCTATGACATCATATTTGTAGTGAATTGATTTCTCTTAATTAGTATCATTTAAAAAGCAGAGAATATATTTGTTGAATAATTAAAGTTAAAACTTTCTGTCATCAGGCAATAAAAAAATACTGGCAATAAGTTATCAAACAATCTTCAACCTTAGTAATGAAATTATTCTGCTCCATTATACGGCTTAGATGAACTACAGGAAGGCCACATTCTGATAACTAGGCAAGTTTTACACTAAGGGGCTAATCATTCCAAATTCCACTTTCAAGGGAAGAGACAGTTTTATAAATAGAAAGGAAATAAAGTTTTCCTTTGGACCTTCATCTTTTGGGTCTAGACTCAGAGCTAACAGAACGTATTCCTAGATGAGAGAAACTACTGGGTTGTCTGAAACATCATGACATGTTTTTGCTTAGAAAAACACATTACTTTTGCAATGACCCAACAAGATGGTACTCATCAAGTAAGGAAGTTAAATTGAGGTTGGAAAAAGGCCTGTGACTCTGAATAGCAAACTGCGTTTTGTAAACTGAGGCATACTGCTCCCGGTCACATACTGCCTCTTACTCTCTATGGAGTGAAAACCAGGCTTGCCTTGGAGATACATACCCAGGAGAGGGTATTTATCTATAAAACACTAAATCTTGTAACAGCATTCCAAGGCCAATAAGGTAACTGCAGGAATTGAAATTTTCAAGAGAAAGGAATCTTTCTTTTTTTAAGACTTATTTTATTTAAATTTTTTTATTATCATCATTATTATTATTTTCCAGTTTGATCAGAGAGAGACAGAGAGACAGAGAGAGAGAGAGAGAGGAGGTGAGAAAGCAAGCCACCAGGTCCGAGACTTGAACCGTGGTCGGCCATGTGGGACTCCACCGCCTTTAACCACCATGCCACTTGGTGGGCCCAAAGAAAGGAATCTTGCAAGTTAACTTCAACTGACTTCTCTACTTGGAGACTCTCTATTGCTCCTTTTGAGATCTGGGGTTTAAATCTTACTAAGAAAGGCAGAGTATCTCTCATAAACAAAGATGGTCAGCATCTACTCAGCTTCTATTACTGATTAACGCGCAGGGTCTCAGCATCTTAGGAAGTTTTGACTGAATCCCAGAATAACTAAATTTCAAGACAGAAACATGCAATGAAATTTGAATTTGAAGTCAGTGGTTCTCGAATTTCAGATTACAGTGAGCCAGGCAAAGGACAAAGACCATTTTATTCTTGTATTTGACAGAGGGCACGTGGGCTCACAAGGGTGGAGGGAAGACAAGGAACAAAGTGAGAGTACATCCTCGAGGGAGAAACTCATGTCACATAATCCTTTCTCAGCCATTTCTTACTTCTGTGATGTTGGGAGAGCACCCCAAGTGTTTTTCAGGTCTCCGGGTCCAGACTAACCACACAGTCAAGCACAGGGATCCAGCCACCTTAACCACCACACCACTGGCTGGCCCAGGAAAACTCTCTAAAATTTCTATATTTAAATTACTTAAAAAAATTTTTTTTGATAGAGAATACGTGCACTTACTGGTGAAAGAGAAAATGAGAAAGTACCCCTAATGGGGGATGACCATGCCACAATCTCTTATCCTCCATTTCTCCCTACGCTGGGGATTTCAGACATGCACAAACACACACCTGGCATGTTTTGCAAGCCACCGGGTCTAAGACTAGAACCATGTGGTTGGTTGTGTGGGATCCAGTGGCCTTATCCCACCAGAACACCAGCTGGTCTCTTAAAGTACTTTTATTCAAAGAAAGCTGAAAAAGTTTTGGGTAAGATATTAATACCAATAAGAATTAGAACTGTAACTACCATTACTGAACACTACTAAGCCATCCACTGTGTAAAAAAATTTTACATAAATTATCTCATCTGATACTCACAATAGAGAACAGCAAACTGGGATTCAGCCTCTGGTACCCTGTGATACTGCAGCCTACACTTTCAATATTATATCTCCTCCAGAGAACTCATATTAAATTTAAAATGAACTAGAAAAAACTTTCTTCCCTCCCAAAAGTTCTGTCCTCTTATATGTACTTTCTTATGTATTTTTTAAAACACTACTTACCAATCTACTAAATCCTCCATACAGTATACAGAATCCTCCCTGGTAATCAGAGAGATCTACAAAGCCTTCAATATTTCTATAGTCATAGGAGCACAGTACTCTGTTGGTAGCAGGGTTTATCTGGTCAAAGCCTCCAGGAGTTACTTCCAAAATTACAGGTTTTCTGGTATCACTCCAGTGATGTTTATAACAGTTATATCTCTAGAGACAGAAACAGCATTATTTTCAGTTCATATAAGATAAGGCTTACCAAAAGATAAAGTTACATTTAATGTGTCAATCACAACCAAAAATCTAATCTAGATTTATATTATAAATATTTACAGCTACTATCAAAATTGTTAAAAAATATTAAACTTGGGGACGACAGGTGGCATGGTGGTTAAAGGCGCTGGATTCCCACATGGCTGAAAGTGGTTCAGGTCCCAGACCTGACAGCTTGCTTTCTCATTTTCCCTTTCTCTCTCTCTCTCTCTCTCTCATGTCAAATCAAAAAATAAAAACAACAAACAGAAATAAATAAATAAATAATTCTTTAGGGGAAAAATTAAACTCAGATATTGAAAGGGTGTGCTGCTTTAAGAATGTTCACTCTAAATGAAGAAGTGATATGTAATTTTTTAATTAGCAAAGGTTTTGGTGACAATATTTTGTTAAAAAAAATTTAAGTGACTCATGTAAATCAATAAAAAGAAACAAAAAGCAAATCCTAAATAGGAATATATTTTGAGAAGTTTTATTAGGAAAAAGATTTTGGTTTTTGATGATAAGATTCTTTTCATCTAAGTTAGATAGCGAAAAGAGCTGAATCACATTACAGGAAGTGAAAATGTTCAATTTAAACAACCTGAACTAACTCAGTATATTAATATACATCTTTTTGCATAACAGAAAGCAAAATGCTAAGCCTAAATTTAACCTTAGGCTTTTCTAATCACACCACTGGAAAGTTATCTTTTAAGAGTTTAGATCACACTGGCAAATAAAATTACATTTATATTATAAATGTAAATTCAAGTACTGGGTCCTTGGAAAAGTCATGATGCATTTTTGCATAGAAAAATATATCCACGACTTCTTGGACAACCCAATAGCTGCCTGCCTATCAGAGAAGAATTAGAATGGTCAACATCCACTTTCTACCCAGTTTAATTTTTAAAAACCTTAACTGAGGGTTTTAAGAAAAATGATATGGAACATAAGGTGAAAATAAATTTAAAATAATGGAAAAGTAAAACAAAGAGAAAATAAAGACAACCAGGTGTCATATGTGACATAATATATCCTCTGCGCAAATGCCACAAAGTCTTCTGCCCATCAATATGAAAAGGAAAGCACGGTCATTATACATTAGGTAAAAATAAACGGACCGCTCAAGAGTACAGCTACTTCTAATACTACTAATAAAATGGAAAGAAATTCTCTCATAAGTGGTAAGAAAAAGAGTAAGGCACTGAGTCGTGACCACCACCAACATCCAACAGTGAACTCAGCATTGACATCCACAGATCATGTCCCATCAAGCCACCTCAGCACTACTGTTATGACATCAGGCAGGACAGTTCCATAAGAGGAACTCTCCAGAAAACAGAAGGACCTGTGTTAACCCAAGAACACACAGACTCTGAACTAAAGGACAGATCAATGCCACGCCTCTCCAGAAGCAAAGAGGGAGGGAGACCACGGACATGGTGGTGCTTAAAAACAACGGTGGATACCAGACAGTGTGGGAGAAGGGTGGGCAGTGAGGGCCAGGAGGGAAGTAATTAAGGGGGGAGGGAAGCATAACATCTAATGGACGCAAAAATGGAAAATAATCTGCTGATGGTAACGTGTATGGTAATTTCATTGACTGGCCTAATACATAATGTATTCATCCTTGGAAAATTCATTTTGTATGCTGTCAAGATGTATAAAGATTAAATGTAAAAAAATAAGAAAAGAAAGAGAAGAAGAAAAAAGACAGTTGGTATCTTCCGAGCTATACTTGCTCACAATCCCCAAACCCACTCTGCAGGGTATTCTTCATTCCTCCTAGCTGATCACCAACTGCCGTGAATGAGATGTGCTAGGGAAGACATACCATCGTCCCTCGGGCTGCAGACCCAAGGGGAAGGGTTCTGAGGTACGTGATGTAGAGTGTATGTAGGCCAACCGGAGGCCTAAGGGCCAAGTTCCACTGAAACAAGAGTACTGCGTCTGGAGTGGAAATGTAAACTATTTTTATTTTCATATTTTTAGGGATGTATGGGTGTTGCTTTCACTCCCTTACTACTGATATAAAATTTGATGACCTATCCTTCAAGCAATCTTCTAGAGACATTGTTTCCATTATAAAATTTTGAAAAGTATAAAGTGGGTGAAGTTAACTGATTTAAAGGGAAGCTTATAAACAAAACCTGTAATTATGCTTTTGGAAGCAGTTGTATCCCAAAGAGATGAGATACAGAGAATATGTCTGCTATCATCAAATAATTATAATAAACACCCCAAGTTATGACTTACAGAAATCTGACCATGGCTCATCAGGGACAAGAAAATAAGCAACTGCCATTAAGCTAGTTTAATGGCTCTTGGACAAGCAGCCAATTCAGTAAGGCTTCTTGGATGCTAAAACAAGCGGGAAACTATCCATAGGAAAGATGAATGCTTAAGAAAGACAGGGGGGACCAGTGGTTAGCGTAGTGGCTATGTTGCTGAATTCCCACGTAGCTGACCATGGTTCAAGTCCCGGACCCAGTGGCTTAAACTCACGCCGGGCACGTGTACATGCGTGTCCAAGATCCCGAGAGGAGAATGGAGGAGAAGGGATTGCGGTGTGGCCATCCCCTCCGGGGCGTAATTTCTCGCTTTCTATCTCTCTCTCTCTCTCTCTCTGGCAAGTGCACAAAACAAAAAAATCCCAAAAAAAAAAAAAAAAAAAAAAAAAGACAGGGGAATTGTGCTGCCAGTATATTATTGGGTTGTTGGAAAAGTCAAGACACATTTTTGCATAGAAAAACACGTCATGACGTTCTCGACAACCAGTTACTGCCCTGCGCCAGAAGCCAGGGTTTTGCACAGAGATGTGTGTTCAGGCCTTATTTTTTTCCTCCCATTATTAAAGTAATTAATATCTGCTCATGGAAAGAAATTCAATGCTTCAAGAGAGTGAACACAGCAACAACTCCCATTTCTCCCTCCACAAAAATCTCTATTTTAAGTTAAATGCTCCTATGACATGACAAGAGAAGGTCTGGGAAAGTTAAGAGTCTAACGATCAACCGTGACTTTCCTGAGGTGTCAGTGTACCATGCCAAGCTTGGACCAGATCCAGTGTAAGAACAAGTAAGACATTTTCAGTAGGCTCAAGTCTTCTTAAAATTTTAATACTTCAAAAGTAAACTCCTACCTTAAAGAACAACTGCATGTTCCAACAAGCAAAATCAACAGCACTATGAAGCTCGCTAGTATTAGTGTTTAAAACACTGAATACGGACTGCCTGCATAATTATGAAGCTGATTTTACTGTCCCTAGTTTTTTTTTTTCTGATGATTTTTTTCCACATCTACAAGCATTAATGATCATCAATCTAGTCTTAATCATTGAATTTCCTGTTTTCATCTATTACATGTTAGTAGCAGACATTAAACTTATACTTCACTTTTTCCCCTTTAGCTTTGTCATAGAAGGAACATACATTATGAAATGATTTCTATAATAAAGGATAAAATTTGAACAAGTAAAAATACGTATTAATAAATGTCAAAAATTTACCCTTCCTGTGATTTTTCCTTCTGAAAAATCAGTTCTAAATCTCTGAAAGAGAAAACATAACCAAAGTTTATGGCAATGGACTCATAACAAAGACACACTACAGTTTTTTCTACCAAAATCAAGTTAAATCCCAGTTTAATAACCTTGCCATTAAAAACTACTATTAAAAGTTACAGTTTAAGACCAATCAGGGCTGGTCATGTGGCCTAAAAGTTTCGGGAACCAGGTCCTAAAGAGCCAGCTATGGTTCAAGTCCCAGCCCCAGAAGGGAGGGCCCTGGCAGGCAGGAGCATGTGCTCAGCCCAGGTTCAGATGAGGTAGAAAGGTAGTGGACAGGACTATGGTGTGACTGTGCCCTACTGGGGAGAGGGTGCTTTCTCTATTCAATGAGTGTGGATCTTTACCTAAGAACAAGATAAATTATACATATACTTTCTGTCCTGTATATACATTTGAAAAGAAAAATATCAACTATAAGGAATTTTCCAGCCTTTCAGTTAGAAAATAGTTTCAAAGTGTCAAGTTAAAGGTCAATAAGTAAAAATAACCATAATGGCTACAAGAGCTGAGAACATTTTATCTGTACTTAAACGTAACTATTTCATTTAAAAAAGAGAAGAAATTTAGTTTATGAACATGGTAGCTTTCTTACCAATGCTTCTGTAAGAAGTTCTGTTCTGTGCTCTGTAGAAAATTTTAAAGTTTCTGACTTTTTCCCACTGCCTTTACGAAATGTCAGGTTGAATTCTGTTCCTTGTCCTTTTCCAACAGGGCTGACGCTGCAAATGTCTCCATAAGGCCACTAACCAAAAAAAAAGAAAACAAAAAAAAACACAAAAACAATTCTACAATTCTCTCAGCTGGTGCCACAATATGGTAAGCTGCAACACTCTTCCTACTGCAATTTCATAATCAATGACAAATTGAGCAAAATTTTACAAAGTAATAGAGGCCTACTGTAGCAATTAAGTCAATAACAAAAATCTTTTAAAGATTTTTAGTCAGAGACAGAAGTCCTATTTGTATTTCAATTTTAATGATTAATGACATTAATCCTAAGGAGTTTGTAAGACATGCCCAATTTAGAATTAAAATAAACTAGACTGTCTTTAAGTATGTCTACAGGTCCACGTTCAGGTTAGTCTTGCCATCATAAACAAGAAATCCGCCTCCATGACAAGGATTTTACACCAACTGCACTTGGGACTTGTATTATCTGAGATGACTTAGATCAGCAATATATCAAAAAGATATGCCCTTGAGAGCCTATTAATAAACATTCTCCCCTTTGGCTTTATTTATGAGGGAGCCTCAGAAAGTTCATACAAAATGTGAAAAATACCCATTGATTTCAAAACTTTTTTGCACCAAAGTAAACTTGTACTTTAATTTTTCCACAAACTTTTGAAACCCTCTCATACTCACATTTGGACTTGAGTATAGAACATTGCATGAACACAGTCTTTTTCAGATTTGACATTTTTGCCCTCAAGTACTGATTTCAAGTAGGAGATAACAGGTCATGCCCTGGCTTTTAAAATTAAAAGTGAGTTCGTACAAACACCTAGCAATGTCTAACATGATTACCTGGTTTGTTACTTCTAAGGTATTGGGATTATACGTAGTAATCGCATGAGTTCCAACTGAAAAGACACGTTTATATCTGCAAAAGAAGACAAGTGCTTAAATACAGCTTTAAAAAAAAATTTACAAGAAAATATATATGATACCAATATAAAAGGAGAATTTCAATCATCAAAAATGTGTTAGTTGATAATGAATAAAGTTTAGTTTCATAGTCTCACTTTCTTTAATGTTCTAAACTGCTATTGGTATTAAAACCCAACCAACATTAATTTCACTGTGTATTATTTTAAGATTCCTAAGTAGAAAAGTATGACACAAACTAACCTAGGATAGTAATATGAATATTTTATTAAAATAAAAAAAAGAGACATCATATATTACTAATTATTTCAAAATATCCTTTCCACAAAACCATGGTGGAAAGGAAGGAAAACCTATGCCCAGCCTGGGATCTTGACAATCCCTACTTAAGCAACTACCTGTTACATGTAAGGACTGCAATTTTATAGCTGTAAGGAAGCCTGTACCACAAACAAGCAATTTTCACTTCTCGCTTCACTTCCTTAAGTGACACATCTGAACGAGAAAAACCATGTGTATATTAGTAATCCTCTCAAAGAGACAGGAATTCATAATGATAAAAGTGAAAATTCAATTATAAAATTTTACTTAAAAACTGAAGAATTAGTTCTTTGGAAATAAAATATTAAAATGAGTAAAATATTAGCTAGTATAAGAAAACACAGAAACAAAATTAAGAATAAAAGGAATTTGGGGCCAACAGGTGATGTGGTGGTTAAGATGCTAGACTCCCACATGGTCAACCATGGTTTGAGTCCCGGACCTGACGGCTTGAAAATCATGTCAGGCACCTGTGAGTGCATGCAAAAACTCTAGAAGTAGAATGGAGGAGAAGGGACTGTGGTGTGGCCATCCCCCGCCCAAGTGTGATTTCTCACTCTCTCTCTCACTGTCTCTGGTGAGAACAGGTGCTCTATGACAAAAACCTTAGGGGGGAGGAGGATAAATGAAATTCATTATCATAAAGACAGAAAAAAATAAAAATAATGCGTATGTAGGCCTATGTTAATAAATTTAAAAATTAAGAATAAATCAATCTCTGGGGTCGGCAGGTGACGTAGTGGTTAAGGGGGCTGGCCAACCACAGTTTGAATCCTGGACCTGGTGGCTTGCTCTCTCACTTTCCCCTCTCTCTCGCTCGCTCTCTCTCTCTTGCTCTGTCCTTCTCTGGTCAAAATTAAATAATAAGGTTAAATAATTATTTTTTTAAAAAAAGAATAAATCAACCCATATATAGAAGAATTTAAGAAAGTTACAAAAGAATCACGTCCTCCAACAAAGGCTCAAACAATTTTAAGAGAAAAGGATACTTAGAGGATCAGGTAACTCCTATGCTTATTAATTGTTCCAGAAAACAGAGAAAAGACGGCATTTCAATTTTTTTAGTGATGCTAAAATTTAATAAAATCAATGCACCAATCTATTTTAAAATAAATATTAGCAATGAGAATCAAGTACCATATTAAAACAGTAATACACATGGACCAAAGAAAGTTTCATTTGAGAAAAACAGTTCACTGTTACAAAAATTTATTACTCATTATATTTATTGAAATATCTATTTGTATTTCAGTAGGAGATTTTTAAGTTATCAAAAATAGTTGTTAAAAACTTTCTAACGTCTATGGAGAAGATCCTGTTTTTTTGCTTTAATCTACTAATACACTAAAAAGGCATATACTACCTTAAACCAATAATAATTACTTGACAATTATTACCTAAATAACATTAGAAATATTTCATTAAGATCAAGAGAGATATTCCACATTAGATTTTGTTGTTGTTTTTTTTTTGGCTCTAAACAGAATAGAGATGAAAAAATTAACTTCCATTTGGGCAAAAAGAAAATAATAGATATTCAATCATCTTTAAAAAAAAAAATTAATTTCATTATAGGGCGCATGCGCTTGCTGGAGAGCCAGAAAGCTAGAAATCACCCCCCCAGGAAGGATGATCATCCCACAATCCCTTCTCCTCCATTCTCCTCCTGGGATTTGGGGCACACATACGCATAGGCCCAGCATGATGTTTAAACCGCTGGTCCAGGACTCGAACCGCGGTCAACGATGTAGCCATTATGCCATCTGCTGGCCCTCATCATTTAATCTTTACCACATATCCATATCAAAAAAGTGTTGTATACTATAAATACTTCTCTAATTTCACATGTCTAACGTTCAGTGGAAAACTAGAGTGGGAGCCCTTCTTTTGGAGAGGTTTTCGCTATAGGGCGCATGCGCTCGCCAGACAGACAGAGAGAGACATAGAGACAGAAAGCGAGAAATCACCCCCCAGGGGGGATGGTCACGCCGCAATCCCTTCTCCTCCATTCTCCTCTCGGGATCTTGGGCACGCACACACACGCACCCGGCGTGAGTTTTAAGCCACTGGGTCCGGGACGTGAACCGTGGTCAACTATGTGGGAGTCCAGTGACATAGCCATTATGCTAACTGCTGGTTCCCAGAGTGGGAGCCCTTCTAATATGAGAATACCCATCTACTGCTCCCTAGGGTGAGGTGGGGGTCGGGGGCGGTGGAGCAGACAAGGATGTCTACAAACAGCTAACACTTCAAAGCCTTAGTGGGCGCTTCTAAGGTTTTCACAGCTCTGATTATAGTAACATGATAGCTTATTAAGAAATGTAACTTACATAACCCATTAACTATGATGTTACTTAAAATCAGGAAATTAATATCATTCCAAGAAACACAAGTGTCTGCGTCAACTGCTTTATCAATGGGGCATTTTACTGCCATAACAATGGTAATAAAAATTGTCATGTTAATGATAGCGCTGGCGAAAAGAAATTCATCAGAAAGCAAAAGACTACTGAACCAAAAGCTAGAACTGGAAGTTTTGGATTTTATAGGTGATGTGCTAAGATTGTTTTAAAAGACAAACTAAACTTTTATCAATTTACATTCAACCACAGCTTAGGCCCAGCTTCAGTGACACAGCAGGTGCATATTAAACTTCAGTGCTAGAAGCCACACGGTCAACAACAGGTTTGATACTCAATGACCTAAAACGTGCCAGGCACATACATGCTCAAAATCCTAATGAGCTAGAGGAAGGGGACTATGGTATGACAAGACACTATAAACGGTACCTATCTATCATCCAATCACACGCACACATACTCTCCCATGAATAAAATAAGCTTTGAAAAACAAACAAACAAAAAAAACTTCTTGCATCAGTAAGCGGTGTGGTAGTTAAGGAGCTTTACTCCCATGATCTAGTTCAAGCTCCAGATCTGGCGGCTTGAAAATCGCACCTGGTGCATATGAGTACATGCCCAAAATCCTGAGAAGAGAATGGAGCAGCAGGGACTGCAACATGGCTATTCCCCCAGGGGGGTAATTTCTCACTTTCTCTGTCTCTCTCTGGCAAGTACACATGCCCTATTACAAAATTTAATAACAAAAATCTGTTGTATTATTTTATTTCTTGCAAACAAAAACATTATACCAGCCCGGCCTGGGAGACGTAAGTGGAAGGGCACCGCTGTGTGATGGCTACGGTAGCATGAAAGGCCCAAGTTTGGCTCCAGGCTCAACCCACAACGGCTGGGGCAGGGGCATGTGCCTGTGCTCCTAATGGGAAGCATAGGCCAAGGAAACCATGAGATCTTGCCAAAGATACTCACCTTTCTCTCCCTCCCTCTTTTCCATGTGTATACACTCATGTGCTCTCTCTTTCACATGAAAAAGTTACACCATTCTTAAAGTGAAACAATTTTTAGGTTTACGTATTTATTCCATGACAGAGACAGTAAAAGAGAGAGACAGAAAGAGAGGCACCCACTCTGCTGTGACCACTTGGTCTCCGCCTGCCTGTAACATGGACACACATGTGCAAGAGCATGAACATGCAGTCTGCTCCAGGAGGTCCTGGGGCACAAACCCAGGACCTTCCCAGGTGGGTCCAAAGGCATTACGACTGTACTCCACCAGGCCTGAGATGGTTTTTTTATAGCATGATTTTTTTTTTCAAATGGTCACTTTTTATAGGAAAAAAAAAGATGTGTTAGGGATCAGCTACTGAACCACAGTTATTAGACGGGGGAGCTGAGGTGCATTCTGTAAAATACTCAGTTCTATGGGTCCCTATCTCTAAGATCAGAGACCCAACCTAAGATACAGAATGAAAAAACACAAACACAAGTAAAGTAGGAAAAGAGAAGTTTTAATAGAAAAGTGAAAGTTTTTAACAAAAAAGAAATACACCCCTAAGCCAGAGCATGCAGGTGGGCAGCTGCTAGAAACAGACAATGGCACTGGGAATGGAGTTAGGTGGTACTAAGATTCCTGGGCCAGTCCATGGCGTAGTGAGTAAGGCAGCTAGGTCCCACATGGCCAACTGCACACTTGGGAGTCCTGGACCCAGGGACTTGAAAAACATCCTGGTCATGTGTGCCCAAAATCCTGAAGGGAGGAAGAAACAGAGAAGGGACCGTGGTGTGACTACTGCCCTTGGTGCATTCTCACTCCTCCCCTTTCCGTTTTCACCCAGTGAATGCATGTGCCCTCTGACAAATTAAAAACAAACAAAACATTCCTATATAGAAGATGTGACCCAGTTTATACTCCTGCATGGGAGACGTTAAAACTCCAGGCTGCTAGGCTGCCTGTTAACAGACACAAAGAATTCCATACAAAGAAAACAGAGTCCAGGATCCCTCATGTGAGGGTTACTGACTGCCAGGAACAAGAGCTAGGGTAAAGGGGAAAACCCTCAACATTACTAGACTTTTCAAAATTGGTGAAGTATGTGTCAGGCAGCTAAAGAGAAGGGTACGTCTTCTCTCGTAGAAATCTATTCCTACCTAAACAAAGGGTTCAGAAACTCCCCGGCTTCCCTTTCTCTTAACTCTCCTCTCTATTTCCTGTATTAGTCTTACACGGACTATGAATATCACTGAACTTCACACCCTGATTACTAGAGATCTCCTAATGGATTGTGGTTAAAATCTTGTTTAGCTACTAAAATGCTACTCTTAATTTCAGAGCATTTGCTACGATCAACATATCCAAATATTAAAATGATCCATATAAAGATTTAATTTGTATCCAGAAAAAATTAAGACCCTACATTACTACCAAGTGTTCCAGTGATTCTGTACTTCTGCTTTAACTGAAACATCTGCACCTTCCTTCCTGTGTGAAATGGATTGCTTAGGCCAAAAAGAAATTTTGCTTTTTCATGAAAGAAAAGTGCTTTCACCACCTTCCTTCTCCCTCCTCCCTACTCCGCCTCATTCTTGCTCCTCTAGGAAAAAAAAAGGACAATGAAATATGAATGTATTTTATTAAGTGGGAAAAAAGATGTGGAAGAAAAGCTACTTTGTCAGGGAGTTTATACTGAGGTGAACAGACCTCCATTAATAAGAACACACAGTTGATGGTGTGGTGAAGCCTGCTGGGATCCACATGGCCAACTGCATGATTGGAGTCCCAGAACAGTGACCTATAAAACATGTCAGGTGCTGGGACCAGCAGATGGTATAATGGTTAGTTACATCACTGGACTCCCACATAGTCGACCATGGTTTGAACCCCAGACCTGGCAGCTTAAAATTCATGTCGGCACGTGTGTGTGCATGCCCCAAATCTTGAGAGAATGGAAGAGAAGGGATTACGGCATGGCCATCTCCTCTGGGGGGTGATTTCTTGTTTTCTTTCTCTCTGTCTAAGCAAGCACATGCACCCTATAGTAAAACTCACACACACACACACAAAAACAAACCAGGTCCATGCCAAAAATCCCAGAAAAAGAAATGGGAAAGGAGGAAGGGAATGCTGTGCTCTCTCTCTCCCCCTCCCCTCACTCCCTTTTATTTCCCTCCCTCTGGTGAGCGAGCATGTGCATGCATCTTCCAGCAAACTGATACAAGAAAGGGAAAAAAAAAAAAAAAAAAAGCTTCGGCATGTGGTGGCTACAGAGGCACAATGAAAACGACTACACAGGTAAAAGAAACGGATCACATAAATATCTCTGAAGAGAGGCTCTGGAGAGGGCATCTCAAACTTGGGCATATGAAGAGAAAGAAAAATGTTCATCTTTACTGCCACACTCAATAACATTTTTCTGAAATATGGGACTGAGTTAGTTCTATATACATACATATATACATACATACACATGTGTGTATGTATGTATGCATGTATGTGGAGTCTCTGAAATTCGAAGCACTAAATATCCAAAACTAGATGCAAACTTTGTTTCTAGAAAGAAGGTTAAATTAGCAAATCTCAAACAATAGAAACTGTTTCATTTGGGGCTTTTTTTTTTCTTTAAGATTTTGCCATAGGTGCATGCGTTCCCTGGACACGGCAACAGAGCGACAGACAGAGAGAGAGGGAACGTGACAGGAAAAATTATCCCCAGGAGGGATGGCCAGGCTGCAATCCATTTTCTAGTCTCCTCTCGAGACTTTGGGCATGCACACATGCACTAGGTGTGTGTCTCAACCCATCCAGTCTGGGACTTAAACTTCAGGGTTGGCCATGTGGGATCCAGTGCCTTAATCACCCACCACCTGCTAACTCCAAGGGCATTTACTTTTTAAATTTACACGGCTGAGATGTACTTTATACCTAGATTAGAACTGACCACATAAAATAGGTAGCGTAACTAAAGTTTCCGAACTACGTAATAATGTATACAACCAAATGAAATGATAACTATCATTAACTAGAAAATGTACACTCTTTGAGTGAGAAGATAAAAGCTTTAAGATGTATACACAGTGAAAACAACACTTTTGAAAGAAATGTTAACAGATCTAACTAGGTAGAAACAACAGAGACCATCAGCTCAGGGGTCATCAAGACTTCATACTGTCAAGATGCCAACACTCCCAGACACATCTCCGGATTCAGTGCATCCCTATCAATACCCTAGCTGGCTCTTTTTTATTGTAAAATTGACAAAAGACTCTAGAATTCATATGGAAATACAAGAGATGGGAATACCCAAAATAACCTTGAAAAAGGACAAAGTTAAAGATTCCCCAGTTTCAAAACAGGACAAAGCTACAGTAAGGTTACTGACAAAAGGACAGGCCTATAAGATCAAAAGAAACGAATTATGAGTCCAAAAGTAAACCCTTACATTTATGATCAACTGATTTTTGCTAAGGATGTTGAAACAATTCAATGGAGAAAGAACTCTTTTCAATGAATGACCCTGGGACATTCAGATAGCCACATGCAAAGGAATGAATGTGAATTTCTATTTTGCACCATATTCAAAAGTTAACTCAAACTTGGGAACCAGCAGTTAGCGTAATGGCTATGTCGCTGGACTCCCACGTAGTCGACCACGGTTCGCGTCTCGGACCCGGTGGCTTAAATCTCACGCCGGGCGCGTGTGCGTGCGTGCCCAAGATCCCGAGAGGAGAATGGAGGAGAGGGGATTGCGGCGTGACCATCCCCCCGGGGGGTGATTTCTCGCTTTCTGTCTCTATGTCTCTCTCTGTCTGTCTGGCGAGCGCACGCGCCCTACAGCGAAAACCTCTCCAAAAAAAAAAAAAAAATTAACTCAAACTTAAAGATATACTATTCTTTGAAGTGAATACTGGAATAAATCTTTGTGATCTAGGATTAGGAAATGGCTTCTTAGAGACACCAAAAACACACATGGCAAAAGAAAAAACAGCTCAACTTAATTTTATCAAAACCATACCCTCTGTGCTTCAGAGGATACTATCCAGTAGTCTGGTATGGTAGCAGAATGAAAGCCACATGGCTGAAGGTGGGTTTGCACACCTGGCCAGGACACTGGGTACATGTGCATGCCTGAGACCCTGACTGATGAGCTGAAGGGATGGAAGACGGGGAAGGTGGAATGACAAGACCCTGCTGAAGGCTGTTCTCTGTCTCTCTCTCACACACGTACAAATAAAATAAACTTTTTTTTTTTTTTTTTTAGGAAAGAAGTAAAATGAAAAGTCACAGGACTGGAGAAGACATTTGCAAATCACATATGACACTGAGTGCTCCTCATCCAAAAGACTTAGGACCAGAAGTTGTTTTAGATTTTGGATTTTTTTTTGATTTTGGAATATCTGCATATGCATTAATGAGATATCCAGGGGACAGTTCCCAAATCTAAACATGAAATTCATTATGTTTCACTTAATTCTTACATGCCTGGGTTGAAGGTAATTTTATACAGTATTTTTATACTACAGTATTTGATTGCAACATCACATGAAGTCAAGTGTGAGATTTTCCACTTGTAGTGTCATGTGAAACCTCCAAAAGTTGCTGATTAGGCAGTATTCAGATTTTGGATTTTCAGGTAGGAATGGTCAAACGGTATCTGATTTAGATTTAGAATATGTAATGCACTTTTATAATCAACAATAGAAAAAGCCAAACTTAAAAATGGGTAAATGGTTTCAATACAGATTTCATCAAACAAAATACAGAAATGGCCAAAAAGCTCATGAGAAGATACTCAGGGGAACCAGCAGTTAGCGTAATGGCTATGTCGCTGGACTCCCACGTAGTCGACCGCGGTTCGCGGCTCGGACCCGGTGGCTTAAATCTCACGCCGGGCACGTGTGCGTGCGTGCCCAAGATCCCGAGAGGAGAATGGAGGAGAAGGGATTGCGGCGTGACCATCCCCCCTGGGGGGTGATTTCTCGCTTTCTGTCTCTATGTCTCTCTCTGTCTGTCTGGCGAGCGCACGCGCCCTATAGCGAAAACCTCTCCAAAAATAAATAAATAAATAAATAAAAATAAAAAGAAAAGAAAAAGAAAAAAGAGAAGATACTCAGCATCATTAGTCATTAGGAAAAGGAGGAAAATCAAAGCCACAGGGAACTACTTCATAACAACACTAGATAGGCTAAGATAAAAAATGACAGACAACGACAAGTGTTGGCAAGGATATAGAGCAATTGGAACTCTCATTTATTAACAGAGAAAATGTAAAATGCTACAGCTACTTTAGAAAACAATTCAGCTGTTCCTCAAAAAGTTAAAAATAGAGTTACCATATACCTACTCCTAGGGATATACCCAAAAGAACTGGAAAATAGATTCATCCCAAAAACTTGTATATGAATGAAGATTCATAGCAGCATAATTCATAATAGTAAATTAATGGACACAATACAAATGTCCATCAACTGACGAATAAATGTATGGTATAGCCATATAATAAAGTATTATCTGGCAGAAAAAAGAAATGAAGTACGGACACATGCTATAACATGAATGAACCTTGAAAACACACTAACTGGGGAAGCCAGTCACAAAAGACCACATTTTGTAACATTCTATTTCTGTCTTTTTGAGTTTATTTATCTCATGAGTGGGAGACACACAGAGAAAGAGACAGAGAGAGACAAGGCCCTCAACAGAGTCTCATGCTGCAATTTCCCCCAGCCTTTTAGCCGTTCAGGGTAAAAGGTGCAGACACATACACCCAGAGAGTACACATTGACCTGGAAC
Organism: Tupaia belangeri chinensis; assembly: GCF_000334495.1. NCBI lineage: Eukaryota > Metazoa > Chordata > Mammalia > Scandentia > Tupaiidae > Tupaia > Tupaia belangeri. Next base: position 129,343 of record NW_006160119.1, read on the forward strand.
CTAAACCCCAATCTTCCATATGGCTTCCAGCACTGCAGTGCAATGCCTCACCACTGCACCACCACAGCTGGGACTATCATTCTATTTATCTGAGATGTTCCAAACAGGCAAATCCAGGAACAGAAAGGAGATCAGTGCCTGCCAAATGCTGGAAAGAAGAAGAAAAGGGGAGTAACTTAATTTTTTTTTTTTAGCAGTTTTTAGAGGAAGTTTTTTTTGGGAGGAGTGTTTGAAGTGTTCTAAAAAAAGTTAGTGATAATGGTCCACAACTCTACGAATATACAATACTAAAAGCCTCTGAACTGCATACTTTAAAAGGGTGACTTTTATGGTATGTATATAGGATCTTTAAGCTGTTATAAAAACGAAGTTTCAAGGTGTGACTGGAAAGAAACTGTACTAAGAGTACAAAAATAGTCCTGCTCCAAAGTGTTACAAAAAAAACATTTTGATTTCCAGATGATGAGTTACTGATGAGCTCACAGAGCAAAAAGTACTGCACTAAGTCTGTTCTTTAGAATTAATGCATTAGTATGCTAAAATCATTAAAAACAGAAGTTATATTATGATGACCAGAGCAATCTGCCACTTGAGTAAAAACCATAAATCCTTTAAATATACAATTTTCTTCAAGGTTAATTCAAAGAATTAGAAAGACTCATACTATCTTGCATATGCCAGTTTTCTAACATTGTTCAATGAAACTAAATGGAGAAAAACATTGCAGATAATTATCCCTTAAGAATAACAATTACATTCTCTAATGCAGGAGTTCTTACAATGGAGCTACTGAAAGAAAACGAAATCACTTAAATCTTCTAAATTTACAGAAAGTTTGCTAATGTAAACCAGAAGCACTATAAAATTCGGACGTTGTACCATCCTAAGAAGTTACCACACTCTATGAGAAGAAAAGGGATAAAAGCTACTGGCTTTGTCCGCATGCCACATTTTATCTAGTGTCCCGACTTAGAATAATGTGGTGACCTTCTGTCAGTGTGATATACTCAAGGTATCCATTACTACTCAAAAAGATCAGAGACTAAACAACTTCTGAAATAACCAGCAAGTGCAGTTCATTGACTATCCAAAGTACTTAAGTTATATTTAAAAACCTCCATACACTCTACATGAGTTCGTTTCATCCTTACAACAATCTGAGGGGTGGGAATTTGTAGTTATCTTACAGGAAGAAAGCAGTATTTTACACCTTAGTCTGACTCAAGAAGCTGCCATCATCCCCTTTCATGGAAAATAAAGGATCAAACCCAATTTTAAAAATTTCATTACATGCCTAAAAAAGGTTATAAAGTTCACTGGAATTAATGGTATATTTTCTCTGACAGTTAAATGAATATGGAATGTGTTGATTACACACAGGCTGCTCTCTGGGTAATAAAGTAATGAAGTTAACCCTCTACTTAAACTTATCATTAATTGATAGCATCCAGGCACCAGCTTCATGGCAACCATGTAACGCCCTGCTCAAGAGAAGCTGGATCTCACATGGTGACAGCAGTTCAAACCCCCAGCAGGGTAGGCCTGCAACATGCCAGGCACATGGATCAAATGTTCTAGCAGACTAGAGGGAGGGGTCTCAGGCATATGGATCCACTGATCTAGAGGACTAGAGGGAGGGGTCTCAAGATAACCAGACCCTGTGCTAGGTGCTGGGTGTCCTTTCCTCTCTCTCTCTTGTGTGCAGAAATGATAAATAAAGAAAAATATTTTTACTTGATCATAGCCAAGAGGGTGAATAACTTGTTTACTTTCCTTTTCAGTGCTACTTTTAATTTTTACCAAACTCGCCAAGACAGATATAGAAAACTTGAAATGTCAAAAGAAAAAAGAACAATAATTTATTCTAAACGTAGCATCTGCATTTAAAATATGCACATACACTTTTCAGAAAAGGACTGAATAACACTATGAGCTGTGCAGCAGTATTTAAGATACTGAAATAGTAATGTTTAAAACAATAATAAGAATACTTACTTTCCCCTCCATGAATGTTTTGTTGTATAGAAACATGCCAAATCCTTATTTTCCCTAATTATGTTCATTTTGTGCTGAAACCTGAAAGACAAAAATGTGTGAATTTAATAGAATGTTACATATCCTTAGTTTTCCCAAATCACACATACTAAAGGTAGAAAATCTCTCTCATAGCCTACCATCCATCCTCTACAAGTTCACAAGGGTTATTTGTTTTTTTCTTATTTTTGTTTTGCTTTGTTTTGTTGAGAGGTTTTTGCCTTAGGGCAAGTGTGGTGGGGGGTGGGCGGGAGGCAGGCCGAGCCATACCGCAGTCTCTTCCCCTCCCAGGCACACAAGCATACAAGCTCTGTGAATTTCAAGCCACTTGGTTGAGAGACTCAAACTATGGTTGGCCACATGGGAGTACGGTGACATTAATCTCCATGCCACCTGCTGGCTCTCATTCTTTTAAAGTATACAATTTGGTGCTATTTCTTAATATATTTGGAGTTCTGCAACTACTACTTCTATTTTTAGAATACTTTGTTACTCAAGAAGAACCCTGTTAACCGTCACTCCCTTTCCCCCCCACCCTCAGCAGCTGGCAGCCACACTTCTACTTTCTGTCACTATGGATTAGCCTAAACTGGCCACACTAACAAATAATATTCTATTGTACGAATATATCACATTTTCTTTAACATTCATCAACTGATGAACATGCGTTCTGTTTCTACTCTCTGGCAATTATGATTAATACTGCCATGAACATGCATATACGAGATTTTGTGTGAACATGTTTTCATTCATCTGGCATACATCTGGCAAAAGCATTTTTAAAGACTTCTACTTTGAAACTGATTCCTTCATTCCTATTTGTTTTTATATGTCCTTTTTGTAGAACTAATTAGCCAGTCAGTTCTACACAGATAGCCTTGGTAATCTACAAAGAACATTTGTCCTCCAGGTATTTATATGGCTTATACCTTTACCTCCTTCAAATCTGCATTGCAGTATCTCCTTAGAACAGGCCTACTCATCTGTAACCATCCCCCTCATGCTACATTCCCTAGACCCTGCTCTTTTGTCCCCATATCACCCCTGTATTAAATGTGCAATTTACGGAGTTTATTATTCATCTTATCCTACTAGACTATCCAGACAGGAGATTTTACCTTTTAACTCTTAAACATAGCTCCCGAGACTACAAGAGGGACCGGTACAGAGCAGGCACTCGGTAAGTTTTGAGAGAATGACTGAAATGCAGTAATCACATGGGGAATTCTGATACCCACAAGTGATATTCCAACATGACTCCCAAATGGCTTTTTGTCAAACTCTCTGGAAAAGCATCATTAGTTTATGCTCTGAGGAATAATAAAGATCACATCACCAAGTTTAGGGAGCTCTTTATAGTATAAAAAGAAATTTCTCTTACAATCAACTGATATCTTTCTACAAGTGAATATAGAGACTACTAAACATAGCCCTGACAGTTGGTATGGTGTTTTGTTTCTTGATTTTGTATTTAGGATGACACAGGCAGTCAAGATTTATTGAACACAGTAGACATTATCCTGACCTTCTGAAACATTTGCAGTAAATTATACCATCGAACAAAAACCTGTAGTATCTCCAAATATTCACTGAGAGACAGAAAGATATAGGTGTACAGATATTCTTCCCTATATATTATAGCTGAAGACAGGAGCAATGGAAGGGAAAGAAAACAGAAAAGGTGAATGATTAATCTGAAAAGTGGGGTTTGGATTCTTAGTCTATTACTAAATAAACTAGCATGAGTACTCTGTACTACAAGCCTATGCTGGAAAAAGTAGAGACGAAACAAAATGTGCTTCAGTAGAGACTGATATCACTAAGAGACATTAAAATTAAAGTGAAAAACAGACAAAGATTTTTAAATGACAAACATAAAGAACTTAATGCAAGACCCAGAAGGAATAAGATGATCCCTAACAAATCTGTGGTGGTAATGGGAAAGGAGGGGATATTGTTTTGCAATCACAATTAAAAACAAAATGAATTAAAATCTTTTTTCTTTTTATTATTCTTTATTTTTCTTTTCTTTCTTTTTTTTTGGGGGGAGGGGTTTTTGCTATAGGGCGCATGCGCTCACCAGAAAGGCAGAGATAGAGAGACAGAAAGTGAGAAATCACCCCTAGGGGGGACAGCCATGCCACAATCCCTTTTTCTCCATTCTCCTCTTGGAATCTTGGGCACACACACACATGCACCCAGTGTTGAGTTTAAGACACTGGGTCCAGGACTCGAACCATGGTTGACTACATGGGAGTCCAGTGATATAGCCATTATGCCAAGTGCTGGTCCCAATTATTATTATTATTAAACTTGCTATAGGGCATGAGCACTCACCAAAGAGAGGGAAAGTAAGAAACCAATCCCCCTGATCTGAACTGGAACCACACTTGGCCATGTGGGAGTACAATGCCTTAACCAACATGCCATCTGCTGGCTCCATAAGTTAAAATCTTACCACCCCTCAAACACACACACACACACACACACACACACACACACACACATACACATACACCTAAAGATACCACTAACTTGGGGGATAAATAACTCATACCTTGTAGAAGGGGAATTAAAACATATTTATATCAAAAAGGCTTGTCAATACACCTATGAACTTGTGATGAGAACACCAGGCTCAGGAGGGCTATGAGATTAGGACAAGGAAGATATAACACATTAACATAAAAATAAACTTTCAACTACCTGGCCTGTCAGACTACTGTAGGATGCTGGCAGGCAGAAGAATTCCACGTAGGATCAAGGAAGGACCTGATCCTCTGAATATCAAGTAAAAGTTCCTATGGCCAATAGCAGCACCTCCGATAACTTTCTCTGTAATATTTTAGGAAGAAACAAGTGATACTGCTACTTACATTCAATTCTGAACAACAACAAAAAAAGCTGTTAAAATGGAAGTGTTATTTTATTTTTTTATCTCATACCACAGGGAATGTATATATACATGAGAAGAAGTTTCCAACCCTGAATGGGGCCTGGTCACATTGCAGAGTTTTTTCCAATGTTCTATCCTGTCAGGGTCCCAGGCGCACACGCACCTGCACGCACCCTGCCTCTCTGTCAAGCCTCTGGGGCCCGTTCTTGAACTCTATCAGCTCTAGTCAGCCATGTGGGATCAGGCTTAGTTGTCTGTATAGAGCTTAACCAATGCACTATGAGGCCAGCCCTCCAAGTGTGCTTTATGGAAGATACAGCTCTTTAACTGAAAAGCCCATGTCCAGTCATGTTACATTTATGGTGAGGGTATACTTGAGAGATAGGGGAGGGAAGTGGCTCACATGAGAAGCCAAGATAATCCAAGATAATGGAAAATTCAATGTTATTATTAGTGTCTAGAAAGCCCCGAAATAAAAAATCATGATAATGCTTTTCCATTTTGAATCTTTAGAGATTATCCTGAAGATGGAGAGGCAAGATGACTACAACCATAAACTTAAGACCAGTCCTAAAATTATCTGACAGCTAATTTTTACTGTGTACACACCATAAGTTAGTGACTGGACTAGGCATTCACATGCATTTACCTCATTCTGTCCCCATAACTACACTGTAGTAAAGGTATGACGATTCCCACTTTATTGACAAGGAAACAGAAATTAAATCATTTGTTCAAGATTACACACTGTTAAGTGACTGGGCCAGGCTTTGGACCAACTTGCTTAACTCCACAATCTACTGTATTTAACATAAGCCTCAATACTTTTCCTCAACTTCGGAAATCAAGTAAGTCCATTCTAATCATGCAGTTACAGTTTTATCATTTGATAACACATTTCTGGATAACTTATCAATAGAACTAGTTTCAACTATTACTTTCACATAAAACTATAATTAAGAACTTATTAAAAATCATTTTGAGGGAGCTGGATGGTGGTGCAATAACACAACACTGTGAGGGTGACCGACATGGGAAGGTCCCAAAGTTCACTCCACGACCCTCTGTGAACACGACAGGCAGGCACGTGCCCACAATGCCAGGTCAGCTGTTGCGCTGGGGCAGGAAGACATTGTTGGGGAGACCGGTCTGTTTCATGGGGAAAAAAATAAACTTAAATTTAAAACACACACACACACACACACACAAAGAACTAACTTTGAAATCATAATTCCAAGCAGTGAAACAAATGACTGTATTCAACGCAGGGCAAAAAATAATAATAATAATAAAAGAAAAAGAAGTCTCCAAAATTGACATATTCTACCAACAATAAATAAACTTTTAAAATATTTCCATCTATAGATAAATTATTTTAAAGAATTATTTTATTTAACTTTTATTTATTTATTTAATTTTGACGGGGGGTGTGGGGGGCGGGTGTCAAAAAAGCAAGCCACCAGGTCCGGGAATCAAACTGTGGTTGGCCATGTGGGAGTTCAGCACCCTTGACCTCTATGCCACCTGCGAGCCCCAGATTTTTTAAACTTTTAAAATTTTATTTATTTCTTAAGAAGGAGAAAGTAGGTACTCTTAAGATGATCTTTTTTTTTTAAAGAGGTTTTTGCCTTAAGGTGAGTGTGCTTGCCCTGAAGAGAGACAGAGAGAGAGAAAGTGAGAAATCATCCCCTGGGGGGATGGCCACACCACAATCCCTTCTCCTTCATTCTTTTCCCAGGATCTTGGACATGCATGCACACAGCCCAGTGTGATTTTCAAGCTACCAGGTCTGGGATTCAAACCTCAGTCACCCATGTGGGAGTTCAGATATATAGCCACTATGCTATCTGCTGGCCCCCCTTATATGGTCTTGCCACACTGCAATCTTCCCCCAGCCTGCCAGACAGCCAGGATCAAGGTGTGCATGGGCATGCCTGGAAGGTTCAGGCCAATCTGGCATCCAAATCAGGCCTCCCACATGGCTATCACACAGTGGTGCCCTGCTGCCTGTGCCACTGTAGCTAAAAAATGTTACACAGAACGTTCAAAATAACCATATAATGATGAAATTCATCAATATGTGACTTCAGAATACTCCTTAAGGAGAGTTCAACAACAGAAAAACTCTATTTTAACACTGGGCTTTTAAATAAAAAGACAATGCTGGGGCCTATTTTCAAGCAGTGTAATAGTGACCTATTCAAATTTTCAAGTAAATCTACTTTATAGTCTCAGTAAAATCTCAGTCACTTTTTTTTTTTTTTGCCTTAGGGCACATGCACTGCACTCCCCAGAGGGGCAAGGAAATGACAGTGAGAAGGAAAGTGAAAAATCGCCCCCAAGGGGCGATGTCATGCCACAATCCCTTCTTTTCCATCCTCCTCCTGGGATCTTGGGCACATATGTGCATGCACATACATACTCAGGTGGCCAGTGTGATTTTCAAGCCACCAGGTCCAGGACTTGAACCACAGTCGACCACGTGGGAGTCCTAGAGACATAACCACTACACCCTCTGTTGGTCCCAAACCTCAATCACTTTTTGATAAAGTTACTTCATCCAGTGAATAATTGGTCTAGAAACAACATTAATTCTGAAACCACAAGGAGTCACACAGATAACTTATGAAAAAAATTGTCAATGCAGAAAGTACAGAAAAATGCATAAAAAATAAGACATGGATACTCTGTGCTAATGATCATTCACAGTAAGCTGGAATAGTTCAAGTGAATCACTGGAAAATGAGTGAAGTCAAGTCTGGGGTCCTTGAGCTGATTCAATCTGGGAAGACCCTGTAATGCACCTGGTAGCTCAGACCCCTGAGAGGCTATTCCACAAACCACATTAACTAACGACTAGCATGAAAAGCTACATTCGCATATACAAAAAAGTAATTTTAATTATCTACCAGAGTCAAGATAATAAATTTTAAAAATATTACTTTCAGCCAAAGACAGTTTAGTAAGGACTGCCATTTACTGGCTATGTGAATTTGAACAAAAGTCTCTTAATTTCTCTGAATCACAATTCATCTATAAAATAGGTATAAATGGGCTGTGGTGAAGACCAAGTGAAATAACCCAAATGAGGGAGTTAGCAAAGTACCTGACTCAGACAACTCAAAAATATTAACACTGATTAGTTATTAACTAACAATAGCTACTCCGTTTTAGCTACTACCCGAGATGTGCAACAGTTACTGAGTGTTTCTACCTCTCTCTTTCATTTTCATGCACTTACAAGCACCTGTACCTTTTAAGGCATTTTGGGGGAGTTATGTTAAATAACCTGAATCTCTAAATCTTTCATTTAGAGCCTTCTACTATTCAGTGTATGCCACCTGAAATATTGACTGTCCAAAGTTTTATTAACTTAATCAAAATTCATAGCTTTCAGCCATTCAAAAATAACTTTATCAGTATGTATTTCTTAAAATGGATGGCATACATGAGGACATCATTTTATTACTTCTTTACAATTAATCTTTTCCACAAAAGGTTTTCTAAAATAAAAAAATGTATACTATGCCAAGATAATCATGTAGATGAAATTTTTTTAAATTATCACAAGTCAACTATAACCCAACAGTTAAACATCTCTTCATTTCAACTTTATTCACACAAAATACTATTACTTCACAAGTCAATCTTTCTTATTATATTTTAAATATGCCTCACTTTGGTATTTGAAATTTCAACAGTCAGGAACATTTCTTTAAATGTGTCCAATCTAGTATGTTTAAATTTATATTTGATGCCTGTAACTTTACTATGGTTGGAGAAACTTCTGGGGGAAAAAAATAAACAAAAAACTTCACTCCATAAAATAAATTTAATCTCTAATTGATGTTGTTCGTTATCTATTTCTTCAGAATAAAAATATATTTTACATGTATTTGTTTTATTGCCAGAGGGCATATGTGCTTTCAAAGAGAAAGCAAGCATCCCCCAATGCTATGTGATAATACTGCAATCCATTTTCTTCATCGCATCATGATTTGGGACATGCTTGTACATAAACACACACACACACAGTGCTTTACAAGCACTGTGGGATTTGAACCACTGTCAGCCCTGTGGGACCTGGCTCCCAATGCATAAGGCTTAACCATTGCACTAGGATGCCAGTTCAAACATACTTCTTTTTCTCTTTTTTCAGTTTTTCGCCATAGCCAGAGAGACAGAGACAGTGAGAGAATAAGTGAGACATCACCCCTGGGGTATGGCCCACCATGATCCTTTCTCCTCCATTCACACACACACATACACAATATAACCTGGCGTGATTTTCAAGCTACCAGGAACTGGGACTCAAACTGCAGTCAGTCACACAGGAATCCAGTGCCTTAAACATTATATTATGTAGCCTACTAGTCCTGTACATACTTCTTTAATAAACTCTGAAAAGTGATTGAAAATTGTTGCTTACAGGCAAAAACTCTTAAGCAGTAACTCATTTGTTAGTCATAATAAAAAAATCTATAGAATTTTAAGCATCAAGCTGGTAATATCAATAACAGTCATTTATAAGGACCAGCAGTTGGCATAATGGCTATGTCGCTGGACTCCCATGTAGTCGCATCCATGGTTCATGTCCCGAACCTGGTGGCTTAAAACTCACGTTGTGTGTGTGTCCGCGTGCGTGCCCAAGATCCTGAGAGGGGAACGGAGGAGAGGGATTGTGGCATGGCCATCCCCCCCTGGGGGGTGATTTCCTGCTTTCTATCTCTCTCTGTCTGGCGAGCACACCCACCCTATAGCAAAAACCTCTTCAAAAAAAATAAAAAATAAAAAAGTAAGTCATTTATAAACACTACCGTAAACAACAGTAAACTACCCAATTAAAAAAAGTATACATTGAATGAATTTTAGGTAGCAGCTGTATAATTTTTCATTCTGCCAGCTGCTCACAGGCTATTAAAATAGTAAGATTTTACCTGCTTAAATGATCACTTAAATTCCATCTACCAGGGCCAAGAGGTGGTGTAGTAATTAAGGCGCAGGATTCCCACATAGCTGACTGCGGTTCAAGTCCCAGAGCTTGTGGCTTGAAAATCATGCCAGGTGTACATGCGTGTGCACTTAAAATCCCAGAAGGAGAACAAAGAAGAGACTGTGGTGTGGCCTTCCCCCCAGGGGAATGACTTCTCACTTTCCTTCTCTCTGTTTGTCTCCAGTAAGCATGTGTCCTGTGTAAAAACTCTTTACAAAAGAAAACACTGCCTCCTTCCTGCAATGACAGTCCGTTTCAAATATTCCAGAATTCCATTTCTACTTTTTCGTAAGGAAAAATACATCTACATGCTCTTTGTAACTGAATCACATTTGAAAACATTTGTCTTTGCAAGTCTGCTTCACTTGTTTTCATTCCATATCTTAATATTACACCACCACCAGAGCTTTTTTTTGCAACTTCCCTTTGTTCTCTTAATAGAATTGTACTGACGTTTAAAAAGTCAAATTCAGGGCAACATAAACATTTTGGCCAGATTCGCCTCTTCCAATGAATCCCATTGCTTCGTGCTTTCGAGTAATACTTAATGTTCTGCATTTTCCAATTTATTTTTGGCACTAATACTAGCAATCTATTAAGATCACATATGAGTAAAATGAGAATGACTGTTCAGAAGATAAATAATTTTGACACAAACTACAGGATTTGAGAGTCCACCAAGAAAAGCCTGCATCAAATGGACACCGAGAACAAAAGGAGGATCCAGGGACTGAACACACCACAGGCACCCAAGCAGATTACAGCCAGGCTAGCAGCAAAAGAATCTGCACACACAGCAATGTAAATGTATGTGCACGGCTTAAGAATGAATTCAAACAAGGCGTTCATTTAGCCAGGTATGAATGATACTCAAAAAAAATTACACTAGTGAATAAAAGCTCTGGGGTTAATCAAGATTATTTGCCTATTTAAAGCATGTATTTTATATGACCAACTAAAAATCATTACTACACAAATCCAAGTTGCAGAGAATAAGGTACTAATTTTCCCACGTTGAATCCACAAAATCTAATGATGAATTTACTTTCATCATTAGCTCTAATCCCAAGTAATAAATTAAAAATGAGTCAGAAATACATAAAAAAAAATTAAGGTGTACTAACAGGTGAAAGATGGAAAGATCTGTGATACAGCAAGTAAATGTTAATGAGGTATGCATCTAGGTATCTAAGATAAAGTTCTTTCAACTTGGATATAAAGTTTTATATGTTGAGAAGAAATTATGAATGCCTTTGTTTTCTGATCAAACTTTCCTATGACAGAAACACTGTTTACCTACTACATTGTGAAACCACACCTAAAAATGATAGGTATTCAAGAAATAGGAACTAATTTGTTTCTCTATACAATCATACTTTATTAAATATGCAAGGAGAATCACGGTCAAGGAAAAGGCTGTGATTAACAGCTAAAGAGGACCCTAGGGCCAACAGGTGGCATAGTGGCTAAGGAACTGGACTTCCACATGGCCCACCAAGATTAAGTCCCAGACCCAGCAGCTTGAAAATCACACCGGGTGTGTGTGTGCATGAGTGCCCAAAATCCCAGGAGGAGAATGGAAGAGAAGTTATACGGGGTTGGCCAACCCCCAGAAGGTCATTTCTTACTTTCCCTTTCTCTCTCTCTCTCTCTCTCTCTCTCTCTCTCTCGCGAGTACACACACCCTATGGCAAATGCCTTTAAAAAGAGAGAGAGAGAATCCCTTACATTAGTTTCTCAAATATCTAGTTTTATTTGTAACTGAATTCAAAATTGAGTAAATCTCATCACTAGGTTAATATAGTTTCAAATGAAAGATAAAAATTATTAATGGCTAACAAAGCATTAATGTTTACCTAAATTAAGAAGCGACAACTACACTGTTTCAGAGAGAATGTGCTGTGTATGGAAGAAACTGCTATATGGACTTTACCCTTCTTTCTTAATTTTTAATTTAAGCTCATTTTAAGGTATGATTTGAGTGCTGTACATGTAAAAAAATTTTACTTCTGAATGAACAAATCAGTATGCATAATCTGTATAGCTCTAAGAATATTAAAACAGCCCTAAGTAGATCACAAAAGTATGAGGTTAGCCTACCTTATCTACTTTAACTTACTAAAGAACCCAATACCTCTAGCAATAACTGTTAGAGAATAAGAAATCCAGTCCTATCGGCTGACAAATCTTATCGCTAGATAATGCCTAGAAGTTATGATGTTGAGATATTTGCATTACTTGTCACATCAAAATTGCCTTTTAAATACCTCCATAACAAAAGGGTAGGTGAAATAACATTTTTCTCATTCTTTTTAAAAAAACTGAATCCATTCTAATTAGAAACTGGGTATATAATCATAAAAGAAACGGGCAAGAGGAACTGAAAAACAAACCCTAAATCTAAAGAAACACTTCTCAGTTGTATCTTAATAGAAGGAAGGGATGAGCACACACACAGCAGTTAATTTTGTTGGTGCTTTCTGTTCTATTATACAGTTGTCTTATTAAAAACAATATAAATACAGTAACATGAATCAATATATTGATTCTTCTATTTTTATCACACAGAAAATGATTTCATCTGAAAGAATTCTAACATAATAGACTTATCCATTGCGGAAAAAAAAATTAACAATTTTTCCCTGAAGTTACATTTTTATACCTTCCTTTTCTAAATCCTAAAAATGCCTTGAAATGTTCCCCTGAAAGTATTCTTTCATAAATGTGTTCACTTAAGCAATTCTTTGAAACCACTGTTACTATTTACATATTTTTAGTTGGTTCACATTCTTGAAACTTGAGAGACAGAATTTCTGTTTCATTTTATCTTTGAAGCATAACTTGACTTATGCAAGAAATTATACTAATTCAATAAGCTCTTCTTCAGCTCACAAACAGGTAATTAATAATCTCGCTCCAGTATGGTAAATATGCCCTAACAGGCAAGAGATTTTTGGCAGCCAGTTTTAAGGATTCTGCTTTATCTATTACTTACAGTAAACGCATAATGAAGGACTAACTACGACTTAAAGAGAGTCTTACAGTAAGCACATTAATATCTAAACTGTTAACGGGCAAGAAGTTTAAGTGGCTACAATTTCACCTTGAAGAGCAGTAACATATGTTTTAGTTTGTTTTTTTCTGAAATACCACTATAATTTCTACCTCTCTCATTGTGTTTTACAAAACACTTCCAAATTACATTACAAAAAGAAAAGGAAAAATCTACTTTAAAAACTAAACTCAGATGTTCTAAAGTTAGGAGGGAAAATGGTTTATGTACACTAAGATTTAATAAACATTTGAAATATATATACTGTATCTTGGCTTTGAGAGAAATACCATAGCACTGGGTAGCTAAACTTGAAATCCATGTATAAGAATTTAAATTTTAGTATAATCAGTGTAAAACTTATATTCTATTAGTCATAATCTTATCAACCCTTCTATTAAGTTCTTATAACTATAGTTTAACAAAAAACAATATTAAAAGAACTATTTTTAGATTGCTTCAAAAAAAAAAAAAGTGAGCAAATGAATAATAGCTTTAAATCACAATGGCCAAGCCTTGGGCTAAGAGTTGCAGCAGAAGAATCAAGAGCTATTCTAAAGTCTGCCACTGAAAATATGGGTGGGGCCCAACAGATGGCATGGTGGTTAAGGCACTGGGCTCCCACAAGGTGAACAATGGTTTGAATCCTGGACCTGAAGGCTTGAAAGTCATGTCAGGCACATGTGTATTCATGTCCAAAATTCCAGGAGGAGAATAAAGGATAAGAGATTGTGGCATGGCCATCCCCTGCTGAGGGTAATTTCTCATTTTCCTTCTCACTGTCTCTATCTCTCCATAGAGTACACGTGCCTTGTGGCTAAAATCTTAAAAAAAAAAAAAAAAAAAAAAAAGAAGAGTCTAGCCTTTATCAGGTCATTTACTTTTTCTAGGGATCAATTACCTCTAGACCAAATCTAGTTAAGACAAAAGAAATGGGCTTACTTTTAAGGACCTTTCCAATTCTAAAATGTCAAGATCCTATAATTTTAAGTCCTCTTTTTGCAGGATAGATCAAAGTATAAATAGGCCAGTAAACTTTTCTTTGAACACAAGTGTGATTATACAGCAAAATCATTTGTTCCTGACCTTGATCTTGACATAAATAAAAATTCCATCACAGAAATCACAGAAAATCAGAAGGAGTCCAGTTCTCTGTGATGCATGCTGTGTTTCTTTTTAAAAAGACACATGACATTTGGTTTGGGTTTTCAGAAGCTGTAATAACATCCAAACTTGTGGTAGGACTTTACTAATAAGGCTTTAGGATAGAAAGGGAGGAAAGAAACCAGACAAAAAAGACTCGTAATTAGCACATCAATTATTTTTATGTAAGTAGGTGCTGCTGAAAGAGCTTTAAGGAGCTTAAAAATGAAGATTCCCTTAAATACTTCCACTTCTTGCTTTCTGGTTTATACTTTTAATTCATACTAAACATCGAAGAAAACCATTACTGCTTATAGAAAAATTTTCTTTCAAACCTTTTCAATTTGTTTTCTGACTGGGGACATTTAAATAGTGAGTTTGAGCTAAAGTTCTTATAACTATAGTTTAACAAAAAACAATATTAAAAGAACTATTTTTAGATTGCTTCAGGAGTTTTGTTTTCTGTTAATCAAAAGAACAAACCCTCATTGATCAACTGCAAAGAGGAAGTACCATGGGGCATGAGCTAAATCTATGCACACTGTCAAGCAGCATGGTCTACCTCTGATGTCAACTAAAGATGCTGAAATTAGGGACCAGCAGATGGCATAATGGTTGCGTCGATGAATTCCCATGTAGTCAACTACAGTTCAAGTCTCAGACTCAGCATCTTAAAACTCACACTGGGCACGTGTGTGTGCAAGCCCAAAATCCTGAGAGGAGAATGGCCATTCCCCTAGGGGAGTGATTTCTTGCTTTCTGTCTCTCCAGTGAGTGCATGCAGCCTATGGAAAAAATCTTTTTCTCTCAAAAAAAAAAAAAAAAAAAAAAAGGCAGATAATGAAATTATAAAATTCCAGATTTTTTTATTCCAGATTTTTGCCTTGTTTTAGAGACCACTCTTATTCATAAATAATCCATAAAAATACAAATAAAACTCAAATACATAAGCAGCTGAATAAAGTTAAGAGCATCTAAAACATATCAGCCAGTCATATATGGACTGAACCATATTTAAGTGTACCTCTGCATAGTTAGCTATAAGTCATATACTATACTGTCTTCTAATATAAGGTCCTCGTAAGATATTCTCAAACATCCCTCCTCTCCTTGCACAGTCTTACTTCTACTGTGTTTTTCTATGCAAAAATGCATAGAAAATAATGACCCAAAATAATGCACACACACAGTAAACTATTTTTCCTTTACACAGTCTTTTAAAAGAAAATACATTTTATTTTACTTCCATTTGTTTCATTTCTAGTCCTCTTCATTTATTTGTATAGATCAAAGATTTAGTTGCCCCGCATGAGGAATTTCTTTTAACATTTCTTATACAGCAGATCTACTGGCAAGAAGTTCGCTCAGCTTTTGTTTCAGATTTTTATTGTGTCTTTATTTTAGAAAGGTATTTTTGCTAAACATAAATTCCTGGGAGGATCAGATTTTGTTCCAGTGTACTTTAAAGGTGTCATTAAACTGTTTTCACTTCTCTGCTCTCTTGTCTTTGTTCCTCTGAATACAACTTTTCCTTTTCTTTGGCTACTACTTTCAAGATTTTCTCTTTGTGCTTTGTTTTTATCAGTTTGAGTATGCCTAAAATCCACTCTATGTCTAGAGTGGGTTGGTTTTTTTTTTTTGGCAGGGGGTGGGGTAAAGGAAAAACGTATGAGTGGGTTGGTTTTTTTTTTTTGGCAGGGGGGGGGGGAAAGGAAAAACGAAACCTACTTGACTTTCAAGTTTCTTGTATCTATGGTTTGATGTCTGATGTTAATTTTGGAAAATTCTTTTTCCCACAGTATGTCTTTTGCTCTGTTCTTTCCCTTGACCTCCCCGACCAGAAGTTCTAATTAAGCATATATTGTTTGATATTATCTTCAAATTATTAAAGAGATGATTGCTATAGAATATGTGAGCTCACCAGAGAGACAGAAAGCAAGAAATCATCCACCAGGGAGGATGGCCATGCCACAATCCCTTCTCTTTCATTCTCCTCTAAGGATTTTGGACACACACCCACACATGCACCCAGCATATATCTGAAGCCATCAGGTCCCAGACTTGAACCGCAGTTGGTAATGTGTGAGTCCAGCGATGTAACCACCTTGCCACCTGCTGGTTCCAAGTTCCTGGTGTTTTTTAATGTGTTTGTATCTGTTGGGTAATTTCTATAGACCTATCCCTAAATTCACCAATTCTTTCCCTCAGTGTGTCTAACCTACTCAAGAGCCCAGAGGCATTCTGCATGCCTTTGTGGTGTTTTTCATGTCTAACATTTTCTTTTGATACTTAACAGTTTCTATTTCTATGCTGAAATTACCCATCTGATCTTGACTATTACACACTTTTCTGTTCCAGCCTTCAACATACCACAGTGTTTTAAAATTTTCTGTTAGGTAATAGCATCTATATCCACCTGAGCACAGTGCGGATGATTCTTTTTTTGGGGAATAGTTTTTATTTTTCCGTTTTCAAATGCCATGTAATTTTTTTGTTGTTAAAAGTTGAAAATGGGGCCAGCCCATGGCTTGGTGGTTGAGGTGGCTGGATCTCTCATGGCCAACTACACAGTTTTACTCCTAGACCTAGTGATTTGAGATAAACAAAAAACACAGGACACAGCATGCATGCATGCCCAAAGTCCCAAGAGGATACTAGAGAAGGGACTGCAGTATGGCCATCCAGGAGGGGCTTTTTCGCTTCCCTTCTCTAGCTCACTCTCTCCAGCAAGTGCAGGCACCCTTCGGCCAAATTTTAAAAATAATAAAGGAAAGCTGGATGTATTATGTAGGACAGTAGAGACTGGGATGAATAATTTTTATGGCATGACATGTGTAAACCTTTTCTCTGTGAGGTCTTTAGTGCAGGACTGATCTACTTGGCAGTTAAACTAAGTTTATGATCTGTTATTACGGTTGTCTCATCAGTGTATCACAGGCTCTCCTGATCTGGTGAGCAGCTTGTTTCTACAGTGGGGTAGTTCACATGAGCAATGTCTGATTTTCTGTTGTGCCACTCTGCATAGCCTTGTTCCTTTCCTAGTAGTTATTTGAAGGTTCTTAGTTTAGCGGCAGGGCATGGGGAAAACGCAGGCTTCTGATGAGGGTTTAGTCTAAATCATAAACTATATCCCTGTGCTGCCTCTTCAGTTTCCTCATCCTTCCCTGGCTGTGGTTTTGGGCTCAGGGCACCTCCCGCAGACATAAGATTCTCCCCCCTTTCTCTGTCTACCAGCTGCTCAATGAATGTTTAGCAGGGCCAGAAGAAAGGCCCTCTTCCTCAGATTCAAGCTTTTGTTCCACAAGAGACAAAAGGGGAAGAATCAAAGCAGAATTTCCTGTCCTCTTGAAAGTTCTGTTGTTCTACTCTTCCAGCACTCTCTCCATTATTTTTTTAAATAGTATACCCAGTGAGGTTTTCCAGATAAAGGACTTGCAAGAAAGTGTACTCAGTTTCCACCAGTTTGTCTGCTACGTCAGAATTCTTATTACCAGTGTTCAGTTGTGTCTAATGGAGGCAAATCTGAATTTATATCTATGTTCTCTCTGCAAGCCCTGTCTCTCCTTAACTTTTAGGCCAGTAGTTAGTCTATGACCTCAGCTCTTTAGTAGGTTTCAAAAAAAAAAAAAAAAAGTCATAAATTTGAAGTTAGTCTAGTTCTTTTTTATTGTAAAAGTGAAAGCAAGGCTTCTTTTTACCCCAGGACCAAAGCAAAAAGCTGATTACATTATTTATAAACTATTTTAGGATTCTAAAGGAGGTGTTACAAATTATTTGTTATAAAAAGGAACCTTTATTGGGTCTTACAAAGTTGAGAAATGCTGATTCAAAGGATCTCTCAAAACAACTCTTCAAATGCTGCCAAACATTACAGTGAACATTTAGGCCAAAATCTTTTAGAAGTAACCAGTTCATCTGCAAAAGTTTGTTTCTATTTCACCAAGTATTACAATCAGAGAAAAAGCGTCTGTGCAAAAGAAACCTCAAATCCACCTGTGTAAAGTAACCTAGAATAATGAGCCAAATTAAAATACATCCTTTTTTTTTTTTTAAAGAGACAGAGAAAAATATATAGAGTACTTGCACTCACCAGAGACACAGAAATCACCCATCAAGGGGTTTGGCCACGCCACAACTCCTTCTCCTCCATTCTCTGCTCAGGATTTTGGGCATGCATGTACATACATCTGGCCTGTTTTAAGCCAATGGGTCTGGGGCTTGAACTGTCGTTGACTGCATGGAAGTCCAGCAACATAACCATTATGCCATCTGCTGGTCTCCAACTCTACTATCAACCTTCTTATAAATTTAATAAAGTCAGAATTGTTAGAGCCCACCTGGCCAATTAGCTTCTATTTATTTATTTTTGGATAAAGTTAAATTCTTACAAATAAACTATACTTTCTATGATTCTATTTTCACCAATTCTAGTTTCCAGAATTCTGGGTTTGTTTGTTTGTTTTTTTTTCTTTTTAACCTTTACTTGTTTTTTACTGATGACGTTCGTATATTTTATTTACTTTTTGGCTTAAGTACTTTGTTTGCAACTGACCTTGCTAACACTGTAGGACTATCATA
This sequence comes from Tupaia belangeri chinensis, assembly GCF_000334495.1. Lineage (NCBI taxonomy): Eukaryota > Metazoa > Chordata > Mammalia > Scandentia > Tupaiidae > Tupaia > Tupaia belangeri. Next base: position 148,039 of record NW_006160119.1, read on the forward strand.
TATTTTAAGCTATGTATTACTATCACTTTAAAAAAAGAGTATCCATTGCTTGTTAGTGAAATACAAAGGCTGATATTTTCCATGGAAAGAACTCTAGCCTTAAGGTTCTCTTTTCCTCCCTGAATATATTCCACTTCCTGTTTTCATTATATAAGGAATATAATGCAACATTTTCTCAATAAAGATTTATGTTCCCTGAATGTGTTATCCCATTAAGCGCTAAAGCCAAGTTTGAAATACAGCCATTTAAACAGTTTCACATTGTATCAAAAATGTTAACGAGATTTTGTAACATGCTAAATTAAGTCAAACAATAAAACACTTTTCAGAAACCAAAGTATTGTGAAATCCAGAGTACCGAATTTCTGACAAATAGTTTCTATAACTTTCTTTAAAAAAAGAAAAAGACAAGTCATATTTCATACTTCCCATAGACCCACAGGGTAGTAGTAATATACTACAAAACCTAACCAGCGCAATTTCCTCAAACCCTGCAGATGGTACTTTCAAACCTAGAAGTCCAGTCCATAAACGGAGACCGAAGATACGGTAGACTGTCAATCACCGGGGCCTGGTCCTAAACAAACAAGCTAAACCTTACTTTTCTGAGACACTAGAACCGCAAAAGCCTCAAAGTAACTCTGCAGCACCAAGCCCTCCAGAGGGAATGGCAGGAGCGCAGGTGAGGCTCCCTGGGCGGGATCGGGGAGCACAGGGCAGGGAAGATAAAGGAAGCAGAGACCGCCGTCACGCTGGAGGGAGGTCTTCGTTTCCGTCCTCATTAAGCCAAGATAAAGGGAACAGTCTCACGACAAGAGTGGTTAACTGAACACTTTACAATTAGGGGTAACTTAAGACACACTCTTAGACCGAGCAAGTCTCAAACGCGTGTTAGACGCCACCCGAGCGTCCGCTCCGACTTCGCCCCCTGGCAAGGCCCACGCAGAGTCAAAGGCCAGCAGCCGCGGAAAGGCCACTTACGGAAAGGGAGAGCGTCGAGGGAA
>NW_006160119.1:149073-149383 GCF_000334495.1 Tupaia belangeri chinensis
AGCGTTGGAGATGGGACGCCGCGGGCGCTCACTTCCCAGCAAAACGAAACAGAGAGCAGATCACAGTCAGAAATCTACGCGGGGCGAGCGGGGAAGGAGGGTCGCCGACTCAAGCAAGGAAGCCGGAGTCGTCCCGGCATTCGGCAGGAGCGGGGGTGGCTGACTCAAGCAAGGAAGCCGGAGTCGTCCCGGCATTCGGCAGGAGCGGGATCGGACCGCGGGACTGGGAGGGACCGAAGGCGGAGTCCGCCCGGCGAGCGGTGCGGGCCGAGCCGGGCCGCGGGTCAGCCGCCAGGCGGGGCCAGGGGGG